>NC_092874.1:463054384-463370455 GCF_028372415.1 Notamacropus eugenii
AGCTCTGGGGATACAAGAAAGACGCTGCCTCACAGTTGGGTCTCATGTTGTTGCTCCTGACCAGGATGATACAGTTCTCCAATACAAGAAAGAGGTCAGCCTAAACAAGACCTCTACAGGTCCTCTCAGCTCTAAGTTAAGAATTGCATCTATTTATGTATCCATCTATATATCCGTCTGTCCATCTGTGTGCATGTATGTATATACACACAATGGGGTGTAAATGTGTATGTGAGAGAGTATATACACTATTTCACATATACATATATATCTGCATATATACATATGTATACACACAGACTATTCCAAAAGTCTTACTTCCTCTGTGTGTGGAGATGGACTGAGATAGAGATTAGGCAGAGTGTGTGTATATAAAAAATGCATATAATTAATAAATAATATATAGATATTATACATATACACATGCATTATCTATGTAACAATTATGCAAAGATCCTATACTGTACATATGTATTCAATAATGAATATAAATGCAAATTGTAGAAACATGATATATTGGCACACAGAATGTATGTATGCATGTATATATGAACACAAGCAAACAGACTTACAAGTTACAAAATATCAAAATGTATTTCACATCCAAATCTATAACGAACATTTATCTCTTACTGATTTACTACGAGGTTCAATAAATCCCGATGCTCTTTCTAGCCTAGTCAACATCAGGTCAGTCATTTCAGTGTGGTTCAGTATTTCATAAGATTAGAAACCTCAACAAAAGAGCATTCTTCTTAAAAACCCACAAAGTAGGGGATAGAACCCGAAGACCAGAGGTGATATACGAGACTTTTCATTCTTTCTGCTCTTTTCTTCCTTAGAAACTTGATAAATACCACATAGAAATCCAAACAGCTGTTTTGAAAGAAAGCTCAATAGTCAGACCCCATGGCTAACATTTTCCATGTTTAAAATGCCCCATCTCCAGTACCAGTCCTAATTGTGTTTGCTGATGTATCACTTGCTATGCATGTAGCAAAGAGAACTATTTCATCTTCCTAATAGGTTTTTCCAAGGGTCACCAGGACCCTAAGGGGCACATTCAGTGCCTCCTGCTAAGCACATTAGAGTCCATTAACATTTGTAACACTTGTGCATCCATCCTCTGGAGAATGGATGCCAAAAATCTTTAGAACCTACTGCAGAGAGTATAATGAAATTTAATGAAATGAAAATATTCTCAAATGTATAGAAAATGAATTCCTGCAGGAGCAAAAAAAATTCTAACAGTTCTCAGAATCACCGAAGAGACCTTGGGCATATGGTGGGAAAAGTTCTTTTCAAAAAAAAAGATGTGTGATCATGTTTTTTTTTTTTTCTTGTCCCATATAATTGTTTAATCTACAAACATTTTAATCCCTACTATGTGCCAGGCATTGTAGCAGGTGCCTGAGATACAAATACATCACAAATTTTGAGGTTAAAACAAAATCATACTTACACAAAAGAATGAGAATATATTAAAATTTTATTAAACAAAAATTAAGACAGAATTTTGCTCTATGTATCCCGCCGTGGTCAATTAAAAATGCAAAAAGCCAACGGTAGCGTGGTCATGCCACAAAAAGAGAATTATTATTAATTGTATTCAATTATTAGTACATGGGTCATGTCCACACTGACTGAGAGTCCCACCTTTTGCTATGAAGACCCTCAAACTGTAGGGCAAAAGCCTAACAAGTAATTCAGTTATTGAGCAGGATTTCCTGGACTGAAAAAATATTTCCTAGGTGTAGATATGATTGAATAATGATGATGAAATTCACACATATGTTGCCATACATTTTTTGTTCAAATGGCAAGAGATGGTTTTTTTGGCATGCCATCCCAATAGTGCTAAAAAGCTGTAGGCAAATGGAATCCATATAAATTTAATTATGTATTAAATACACTCAAGGTGCTCTTTATTTAAAGGAGTTTACTAATTTATCTGTTAAGTAAGTGTGGACTTTCAAGGCAGAATCTTACCAATGACTCCTTCAAGTATATACTACCAACATTTATGAAATGACACCAAGACACCCTAGTGTGGGCCAGGAGACACAGGCAACACCATGAGTAGTTATTTGTAGGTTGCATGGTCTTTAAACTCTCAGGACTTACAAAGATTTGGGGGAACAGAATATATACTCAAGTAAAGCTTAACTCAATACATTTATTAATTTATTAATATTTTATATATTCATTATAATATTTTAAACACATTTATTCATTCGTTTTTACAAAAGCAAAGCAATCTCTGTCCTCAACAAGTTTAGATTTTAAATAATAAGACAGGTCAAAAATGTGAGAAATAACAATAAGACAGATATTATACAATTAAGTGCCAGTGAATATGACAATCAGGAAATCCTAGAAGAGATCTTAAAGGTTATTTAGCCTAGCCTCCTCCTACCTAATGTAGGAATGCCTTCTAATAGCACCTAGAACAAGTCATAAGAGAGTTCACTCCTTTAGATCTGCCTGCCTCTTTAAACTGGACCCCTTACTCCAGAAGAAAGAAGGGAGAAATGCAAGGTAAAAATGTTTGTAATGGTTGAGGAGTCCCTTCACTTGGCCTCCTATACCCAACTCCCTTTGCCTACCTGTGGCTAGATCTATATTTGTGAAAAGAGCTGAAAAAAATCAATCAATTAGCTAATGCCAATCACACTAACTAACCAGCCTTCCTTAGCCAGCTATATCCTCTAACCAAAACCAAGATTTAGAACTATATGGTTGTATTTGGATGAGATTTTTCCAAGCACCCATTCATTTCTTGCAATATGGATCCCCAGAATGGCATAAGGGAGTGGTGGCTGAAATTTTTTTTCATCTCCTAGATCAGTTTGTATACTATCAGCTAGGAGTGAGTCTCTAGCTCGATGCCTTGAAATCTAGAAACTAAGGTCAGTGATTCCAAACTTCATAACCTCTATTCATCTGTGTACAGATTGAACCTATATATCATTCCAACTTAGCTTCCTAGAGCAAGAAGGGATGCTAGTTTTTGCTGCAGCTGTATATATGTACACACATATATATATACACACATATACATAAAATATATATATGCACACATATGTATATGTAAAATATATATAGACATATGTATATATAATATATATATATCAAAATTCAAATCAAAGAATGAAAAAGCTAGAAGCAAAGGAGGGGAAAATCTTCTTGGAATGACAAAAATTTTTTTTTTATGGAGAGTCATGAATTGAAAACCATCCCACAGAGGAGATGTTGAGATATAGCTATGAAAGTCAGTCACTAGGTGTACAGTCAGGACATGAACTGGACCAAACCCAGAAAGAAATTGTCAGCCTCGTTTATCTTTATCCAAAGCTCTATGGCTTCAATCCCAAACTGTCAGCCTCACTGACACTCCAGAATGGTAGGCTCTGTGTTCAAATTCAAAGTGATCCTACTCATCCTTTGTGAAATGGAGCCTGATACAATATCTTCTCCAAGGAGGCAGACTTTTCATTTTAGAGTTTGGTATCAGAGTTCTAGAAGCATGCTGCCATTATGTACCAGAAGTCACAAACACCTGCTTTCATGCAAATTTTATGTTTTGGCTCCAGGTCCCAGGCTGAAGGGGCTTGCCTATAACTCTGGGGTTTTCTAGGCCAGAATCAAGGAATCACTAGGGTTAACAGGAGAGGCTTCCTCTTTTTCTACATAAGAAGAGGTGGGAAAGAGAGCTCTAAATCTGCAGAAGAAAGAGCACTAAGAAAACCTTCCTTCCTTCATTCTCTGCCTCTAATTGCAGCCCTTCTCTCCCTTTTCCCTGCAGTCTTTTGCTTTCTCATATTCTGCCAATCTAACTTGTTTGCTGCATGATTTCCCTTGAGATTCCCTCTTTGGATGATGGCAGCACCTGGAGGGGACCCATTATCCCTTCTAAGAATAAAGACAAGTCCCAAACCTGGATTTCGTAAAGTTTAGACAGTACCACACAAGGGGTTTTGATCAGTTACACATAAAAGACAAAAATCACCCAAACTGTAGCAGTTCTTACTTTGGAGGCTGGTGGAATTCAACTACAAATTTTTAGGGCCAGGACACTGTTACTATGCTACAGTGATGAATGATGACCATGATATCTAGCATTAATATGGCATGTGAGGTTTTCAAAGCATTTTACTTAATATCTCATTTGATGCTTCTAATAATCCCATGAGACAGGCGCTATCTATTACTGCCACTTTACAGAGGCAGAAACTGGAGCTATAAGAGGTACAGTAAACTGCCCACGATCATACGGTCAAGTAAAGATCAAAGGAAGGATTTGAACTCAGGTCTTTGTGACTTTAAGTCCAGCCCATTATCCATTATCCCATCTCACTATGCTTTGTCCCTGTCTATGTCTTACACATATTTGTGCTGAATGAACACCAAAAACAAACAAATATGTGTCCTCAGTTTTGTTGGCAATATGCAAAATAGTAAGTTATCTTTGGATATATTTACATATGTATGGGTGCATATACATGTATATGTATACAAATACATACATGTATCAATGCATACATAGAAAAGCATAAGTAAACCTACAAGAACAGATACATACATGTAGCTAGTTTTGTATAAACATTGCTTGGGCCTCAGTTTCTTCTGTAAAATGAGGCAGTTGGACCACATGGTCTTTAAGGCCCCTTCAAGCTTTACATATAAATCAGTGATTCTGTAATAGGATATTTGCATATATGCATCTAGATAGGAGTATGCTTGTTTTATGCTTGGCCAGATATGAGCTCACTGCAACAGGAAACTCCCTTTTGTGGGAATTTTTTTCCACTGATGCACAATGCAACTGCTTTGCATCGTAAGCGCCTTGAAAAGAGGTCTCAGAGAGAAGGAAAAGACAAATGGTTACTGAGGGTTACTTAGAAATTGCCAAGGTCAGATCTTGCCTCTGATGTATATTCACACATATTATTTTATAACAATTACCAAATTCTTATTAAATGTTTCTAATGTACTAGGAACTAGGGGTACAAGAGCCAAGAATGAAGTAATCCTTGCTCATATGCATATACACACGCACCATACATACATACACACACACACACACACACACCCCATAATTATAAAGCGAATAAATACAGATGAAACTACTAAATGATAAATCACTAAATAAAATCCCACATATGACAGAAGTTTGGGAAGGAATAAGGATCTAGCTGTTGGGAAAGGCTCTAAGCAGAAAACAACTGTTGACCTGAATCTTAATGGAAGAGGCAGAATCTATGATGTGAAGATTAAAAGGGAGTGTATTTCAGGAACATGGGACTGCCAATGCTTATAAACATATAAATATAGATCACATTTCCAAAAGAAGCAGAAAACATAGCAGTCAGAGGACCAGTTCCTCTGGCAAATGATAAGTCTGATGGATAGGCTAGTCACTTACTTATCAGTACCTCTACATTACAGCTGAGTTGGGTATGGATAGGCTTTGGTATAGAGAGCTTGGGATTCCCCTCACTGATGAATTTACAAATCTGGATATCTTTTTAAAAGCTATATTTCATTCTCCACACACACACCCCTTCATTTCCCAATTTACTTCATTTATTAGAAACAATGACAAAAGACTTCTAATTAGATACCACCAATCAGTAAGAACTTCAGACAGAGGAAAGAGCTATCTATTCTTTGCAAACAAAACAGATTGGCTATTCTCTCTGTAAGAGCAGGAGATTTATCAATAGACAAAAGGATGCACCAAGCCCATAGATAAGCTATAATTAAAGATCAGACCCATACATTTTACACTGACATAAATCTAGCAGAATTAGCATGGGATAAATCCCTTTTCTTCTTTCCTTCTCTTCTCTACCTAATGGAAACACTGGGTTCTGGTTGGATCATTAAATATGGCCCTGTGTGCACGCAGCAGCATGTCATAATTTGCAGATTTGCTCACAAGACTAATGGCCAGCAACTAAGCCATTTCATACAAGGCCTTTGAAATATGGAGTGACGAGGTAATTTCCAAAGCGGTTTGTCTTCCTTCTGCAATTTTCCCCCTTCAATTAACTATAATAAAATTTCCAGGTACATTGCTGGACAACAAAGTGCCTTTAAAAGTCACAACTAACCCACCACTTCCGGTGTGCAAAACCACCATGGTATAGAAATGTATTTCTTAACATCTTGCTTGCACCTTAAAAATGTGTCCCTCTTAAAAATAATAAAAATAAAAACAATTTAAGCAAAGGGGAAAAAAACACTAAAGACCAACTATCTTTTATTCATACACTCCGAATCTTAAAGCAAAAGTATGAAAGAACTTGCATAGTGCAGTGAAGTACAGGAAGAAATTTATTCAATCAATTTGATCTGATTTGAAAATAAAATTGAATCTCTTCTATTAGGGCATTAGAGAACATTCTGCTGCCTGGCACTTCCGTATATTAAGTAGGCATTTAAAAACTAAAGGCCAGGCATTCTTTTTTTACCCCTGCTTTAATTTTAAATTGCAGCAAAGGAAAAGATTAAAAAGAATAATCTTTATCCAAGTTTAGGGCAATCAATCATTATCTACCACACTTTAAATATAAGCACCCATTGGAAGAAGGGGAAAAACCTATCTCCAAAGAGTGGCAGGAGAAATCAATTACATAAAATTGCTCCTTTTAAAGCTCTTTAAGAGAAGCATAAAGGGTTAATGAGAATTCCTGGAATTACAATCCAAGAAAATTTCTCCCCCTTCAAAAGCATGTCCTGTGACATTTTTGTTTTGATTTGAAAACATGCTCTTTTACATTTCAGATCGCAGAACAAGTTGGATCGACTCAACCTACCTGAATACGCCCAGTAAGGGTCTCCGGATGCTTTCCGCCGGCGGATTTGCACTGAGCTGCCATGCCTGTTTTCATGGAGAGCTCCAACATAGCCTTCTGTCAAAGCTGAAAGGAACACAAAACAACACCATATAGGTTAATCACAAGATAAAACAAAGGTTTTTTTTTAAAAAATTCCTGCTTAGAATTTCTGAAAAAGCAAAGGATCAGAGGTGTAGAGCTGGAAGGGAATTTGCATGGTCATCCATTTTATGGTTGAGAAAACCAAGACCCAGAAAGTAGAAGGGTCACACTGGTAGTTGGTGGCAGAGACAGGATTTGAACCCAGCTTAGGTGTCAGAGGCAAGCAGACATAAGGACTCCTAGGGAAAAGAAAGAAAGGAGGGCAGGAGACCAAAGAAGAGAATGGGTATATAGGAAGATGTTTCCAATAAGGTATGGCAAGGTCAAGACACTGTTGGGGATGGGTTTCTTGGGTCAGGAGGCCCTATGGAAGGACTTGTAAGGTGGGATAAAGGAAGTGAAGATAAAACATCGAGAATTTGTCCTTGATAATGACTATCCATTCTATAAAGTGTATGTGATATAAATGGCAGCTAGGTGGTGTTAGCGTAGAAAGTGAAAGATGTGGAATCAGGATAATCTCAGTTTGAATCTTGTCTCAGATACTTAATAGCTGTGTGACTCTAAGTAAGACACTTAATCTCTTTTGGCCTTGGTTCCTTCAGCTGTAAAATGGGGACGATAATAGCACCTGCCTCACAGGGTTGTGGTATAAATCAAATGAAATGATACGTGCAAATTACTTTACAGACCCGAAAGCATTCGATACCTGTTAGCTGCGTCGACAGATCTACATTTGTATTCTTTAGCTATGATAAATAGCACTTCATGTTCAACTGTATAAGTTTTGTATATGCTTTCATGTGTATACATTGTCTCCTTTTCTAGAGTACAGGCACCTCAAGGGTAGGAACTGTGTCATTTATTCTGTTCCCAGCACCTAGACCAGTGCCCAGTCCACAAAGAATGCTTGCTAACTGGCTGATAATTTTTAATATCTCAGTACTTCAAGGATCTGGATAGGATTCGGTCTATGTGCATACTCCAACTGGCAAACAAGAGTGTCATCCCTCTATAATTTGGAAGTTTCGGTCTTTGGGTGTTGCCATAGCTGCCTCTAAGGATTAATTCTTTTTTAAGCAACTCTGAACTACTGTGCCTGGAATTTTCTTGCTCCATGAAAGCAGAGGCAGGGATGAAAATTCCTACAAATTCAGAGCCACAATTTTCTCTTTCAGGTCATCCTTTTCCTCCAAGTAGGGCAGATCATTTTTCCTATGGGTATAGAATAAGAAAATTCAAGATTCCTGACTCTAGAGGAGGGAAATGCTGCTATACAACTTGGAAAAAACCTGCTCAAAATGGATCAAATCAACCAAATGAAAGATAATTTTGCCCAATTTCCAAGGCTACCATTTGCATATTAAAACACTGAGAGCCCCCCATCCCAACTTTACACATGCAAATTTCTTTTGTTGTTAGCTCACACCTGACTGCACTAGAGACAAGAAATACAAAAATCACAGGTGCCCCAACTCCAACTGGAAATGGTTTTTTCACAACCTCAAAAAATACACTACAGATGAATATGCTAATAATTTTAAAATGCACCCAAACAAAATGTGCTTTCATGATCAAAGAAAATCCAGGCAAAGAACAGAATATTCAATATGAGAATAACAGAAAGAAAAGAAAAAAAACAATACACATCTCAGCATCTCATGACCTGAATTACTCATTAGTATTATCACCACACACTCCTAGACCTAAAGGTAGAAAAGACCTTAGCCAGCTTCTAATGAAACACCCTCATTTTACAGATGAGAAACTGAGATCCAGACAAGGTGAGTACACATCACCCAAGGCTACAGATATGGTGCCAGTGGTGAATCCTCTGAAAAAAAAACAACTTTTTCTACTGCACTATTCCATGGTCAACTATGCCAAGGACTATCTCCTTAATGTCAAAAGACCAGATGCTAAGAACCACTTAGAGAAAGAAAAATTAGCAAAGGCATGGTTTATAATTCTGCTCACAATACAGTTTCAACCATTTAAGTTTGTTTTTGTTTTTAGGTAATGGGATCCGAGACAGAGAGCTAAGGGAGAATCTCAGAGGCTTGTTAATCCAGGCACCAAATTTTACAGATGAGGAAACTGAGGCCCATAGAGGTTAAGTGACTTGTGTAAGGCAAAAGATGTTACAAGTATCAGGGGAAGGATTTCAACACAGACCATCTGACTCATTCTACTGAAGAGTACCATCAAGTTCTCTTCTCTAAACAAAATTGTTTCATGTGGGCAGAGTTCTGGACTTGGGAGTTAAGGGAGTCATCAAATTTGTGACCTTTACTCATCATTTAACCACTCTGAGGTTCTATTTACTCATTTTTTAAATGGGAATAATAATACCTAGAGCATGTACCACATGGGATTGATGGGAAAATTCAATATGAGATGATGCATAAAAAGTGTTTTGCAAACTTTAAAATGTTATAAAAATGTCAATTATTATTAGGTGCCTGGAACAAAGAAGGCAGCTAATGGTCATCATCATCATCATCACCATCATCATCATCATCATCATCATCATCACCATCATCATCATCATCATCATCATCATCATCAATCATCACTATTAAAATCTGTCAGTTGATCTTTCTACCACAGTGTGAAATTCAATTTGAGAAAAATCCAGCCTATTTCTAATAGCAAACTTCTGTTCATTTATTCCCTAGTAATCACAGTATACCCCCAATTGGGTCTTCTTTCAAGCTTTATGGAGTAACAGGGGTAATCACAGGTTCTTGAAGGCTATGCCTTAGTGGCAGGATCCACCGAGCTGGAATGGCTTGAGTACAAGATCGGTGATGTGCTCAATGAGACACTAAAAGTGTATCCTCTAATGACTAGATGAGGCAGTGTGGTACAGTTAGAGTACTTGACTTCCAGACAGAAGATCTGGGTTCAGATCTTACCTTTAATACTCCCTTGACTTTGTATCTCAAAGAGATCATAAAAACAGGAAAAGGACCCATGTTTACAAAAATATTTATAGCAGCTCTTGCTGTGGTAGCCAAGAATTGGAAATTGAGGGGATGTTCATCAGTTGGGGAATGGCTGAACAAGTTGTGGTACAGGAATGTAATGGAATACTATTGTGCTATAAGAAATGACGAACAGGTGAACTTCGGGGAAAACTGGAAAAACTTATACAAACTGATGTTGAGCGAATTGAGCAGAACCAGGAGAACATTGTACACGGTATAACAGCAACACTGTGCAGTGACTGACTTTCATAGACTTAGCTCTTCTCAGCAATGCAAAGATCAAAGACAACTCCAAAAGACTCATGATGAAAAATGCCAACCACATCCAGAAAAAGAACTTTGGAGTCTAAATACAGATGGAAGCAGATTACTTGCTATCCTTTTCTTTTGTTGTTTTGTTTTGTTTTTTATTTCTCATGGTTCCTCCCATTAGTTCTAATTCTTCTTTACATCATGACTAAAGTGAAAATATATTTAATATGAATGTATAAGTAGAGCCTGTATCAGATTGCCATCTTAGGGAGGGAGGAGAGAAAAGGGGAGAAAATTTAAAATTCAAAATCTTATGGAAGTCATTGCTGAAAACTAAAAACAAATTAATTAATTATTATATTCTTTAAATACTCTCTTGACTTTGGGAAAAGTCAGCTTCCCTAGGTTTCAGTTCCCTCATCTATATAATTAGGGGGTGGTCTCTATAGCCTCTCAGGTCCCTCCCAGCCCTAGAGCTCCAGTCTATGATCACTAGGGTAGCTACAGGTTTATAACATTTTTCAGGTACAACTCTCGAAGACTAAGTTGTAGAAGAAGTTATGATCTTTGATGTTGGCAGACAACATGACCCCTAATGACGTCACAGATCTTTGATTTATCATTTAAGGGTAATATAGACATATCCACCAAAGTCATCAGCAACTTTCTCACCCTGGAGATGCCTCCTCCTGTGGCTTTATGTTCTGATTGGTGAGTCCTTGGCCACGATGGCCATTTCAGGAGGCTTACAACTATGTTCACTTGCTGCTCCAATCCTCATTCTCTGATCTTTTCTATTTTTTTAACAGGGGTGCCCTTCAACATCCCTTCACTCACAACTACTCTTTATGTATTGGCCTCATTAGAATGTAAACCATTAGAAGGTAGGGAAAGTTTTCTTTGTGTCTGGATTCATTTCTTACCACAGTGCTCTGTTGACAGAGAGTAAATACTTAATAAATGCTTAAACCAATTACCAAAGAATTCTAGATCCAAATGCAATCTTATAGAATAGGAAAGGTCAATCTCCCCTCCTCAAAGCTAGTTGTTTCCTTTGAAAAAAACATTATATTTATTTTATATTTATCTAGCTTATGTTCTCTCCCCTGACAGAATATAAATTCCTTGAGGGCAGAGATTATTTCACTCCTGATTTTGTATCCTTGATGTTTAGCAGTGTACAAAGCACACAAGAAATGCCTGTTGATTGCTCCAAATTAGATTCAGTCCCAATTTTAAACTTGTAGAAATCTTTTGGGATCTGTATTTGTTTAATTCAATATTTTAGTTGTCTCTCCCACCACATGAAAATGTGATAAGTATGGGACTCAGTACCTTCATCTCTAACACTAATAAAATGTTCCAGAGAATGGATATAAGGACAGACATCTACATCAATTGCACAGGAAATCTCACTCCAGGTTGGTATTTTATCCTTTTAACAAATTGGAGAGTCAGGGAAGAAAGGTGCTAACCTGATTTTACTAGTAAACTGAGAGTGGCTGAAGTATCTTCCAGATCTAAAAGCTATGATCCTCTCTAGGCCCAACATCTCTGCGTGGCAAATGAATCCAGGTTAAAATTAGTAAGAATGCTGAATCTTTGAATGTGTAAATGAGTTAGCAAGAAGTCTGCAGGTTTTACATAGAATCAGGCATATCAGCTTTGACTTGGCAGTGGTGGTGAAGTTTACAAACTTCGGTCTATTTTTTAGCATCAGCTATTAGAATCTCTTCCTCCTTCCCAACTCTCTGCTTCATCAAGTCACCAACAACATAGATTTTCTAAATCATGTAACAACAGAAAATGATTCCAGTTTTCTGTGCCTTAAGATGGAGATGACAGAAATAGAACAATCAAACAGGACACTTCAAGTTGGGCTAAGAATTTATAGTGTATAATTCATTGCTGGAACTACAAAGAGGTTTCAGTTTCAGGTTTACAGCTAACATCCATATTACACTGAAAAGGCAAAACAAAAGTTAAATGGAAATTAAAACATTTAACAATTAAAGAATAAACCAAGGCATTTAATATCTTACTGGCAGAGAACAAAGATTCAAATTAAAATAATCTGTGGGCTCGAAGCAAAGTACCAGACTCAGCACCCTAAATTTAATCAATTTTAAAACTCTCCCACTATTGGAGAAGAGCAGCACAGCAGTTCCATGGGATGGCCATGAATCATGCTATTGATTTTCAATATCTTCTGTGCAGAAAATTAAATTATGCAAATGCTCGCCTTTACGGATCCTTTCCTTAATGCAAGACTGCAGACTTGCTTATGTCAGCAACTTAATTACAACATTTAAAATGGTGCATGCTAAGGAATATATGCAGCCTGACTCTCTAGAACAGGCAGTCCATATAAATCTGACTGCAGTTATCATACGAACAATAAGGAAGGAACAAGTATGTTATACATGGATATAATTCCACAGAGGAGGAGGTCTGGCAAAATCCTTGCCATGGTTTATTAAGCTGAAGGGGTTTGTCAGCAGAAAGCTCAGGCTGGAATTCTCATACATTACTGCGCTACATGGGTTTTAGAGTACAAGGCTGTTACGATGTCATATAGATAGATTACCAGGATCTGACTGTACCCCTCATCTCCCCTACAAGTAATCAGATCTCTCTGGTTTCGTTCTGACCATAGCAAGATAACAGAAAGACCTCATCTTATTTTTTCATTCTTCTTAAAACTTAACCAACATCAACAAACACCAACATTCTAATAGATAAAGAATGACAAAAAAGTGGATTGTATATGAAACGATGAACTCCAGAAATAGAAATATCTGCAAAGATTTTCCAAACAATTTTCCAAGGCCCAGGAAGCATAGCTATGAAATATCTCCCATTGGAATGAAAGTTCCTTGAAGTCAAGAACTTTTCATTCTCTAGTAAATTGCCTTGCATGCACATGGTAAGCCCCTAATAAACGTTCTTAAACTGATTTAAATGGAATGAGCTAAAAAAAATGGGTGCTCAGATCTGAAAGAGTATGTGAGCACCTTAGCATCTCTCAATGCCTTTTGACAAATTTAAGGTCAGCCTAAGATCAAAGAACCAAAGGGACAACTAGCCAGTCACCCTGGCATATCTCATTGATCTGCGAATATTGGACGGAGCTCAATGAGAAGCTGATAATCCCAGAGGAAAATTAATATTCATGAAATCTAAAACCTTTCCAAAGCATATTTCACATTTTCAACTTCCAGCCTAGAGCAAAGAAGATGTAGATATCATCAGCCAAGGAAGTCCTGCATTCTCTGCCAAACTCTTCCATGTGAGGGGGAAAAAAATACTAAAAAGGAGCATCTCTGAAAGAGACCACCCCAACAAGTATTTCTTGGTACTCCTGTGTACCTGCGTATGTGGGTGTGTGTTTGTGGTGCTGAAGGCCTTTTGAAGGGAGTGGACTTATAATGTGGGTGTCCATATCTGAATATCTCCAGCTTGGCTTCATTCTCTCTCCTTTTTACTGATGTACTTTCAATCTGTGATTGAATGTAGGAATCAAAGCAGTTTGAAAGACAATGACATCTCTTTGGTGTGTCTGTTCCAATCTTCACGCAATGCTTTGTTTAAGATGTTCAAAATACTCATGAAAATACAGTAAGACAGATGTGCTACACAGCTGCTTCTAAATCTCTGGCCTAACATATGTGTATACGTTCATTGTACATAATGTGTGTCTATCCCTAGTATAACATACGTGTGTATATACATGTTATACTGGGAATTTAGAAACAGCTGTGAGGTACCTCTTCCTACACTATATCTCCATGAAAGTTCTGAGAAATCCTTACAAATAGCATCACACACAGATTTGAACACACATAAAGAATGGACTGTCAACATTGCCTTTCAAGATGGTTTACCATTTTTATGTTAATTCACAGAATGACAGTACACCAAAAATAAAAAGAGAAAAATCTGAAAAGACCTCTAACACATTGATGGGCTAGAAGGAATGGGGGTGAGAGTAGTAAGGGTTATTTTACTGAGCTGGCTATTACAGATGTTTCATCTATTTCTGACTAGCAGTTTTCACTCAAAAATGTACACACTTCAACCTGCACTTTATGAGACTGGGTTATGTGCTCTGCCAGTTTTTGCAAAGGGACCACATACTATGGGTGGCAAAGCAGATGGCCAAGACACAGAATGGCATCTAACAGAGAGCTGCTCAATTTTATTTCAACATTGACAAATTGGAGTGTAGCCAGAGATGGGCAAACAGGATAAGTACGGGATTAGGTATCTACAACACTTCTCTCATATATGTTATATCTCCACTCCCAAATCCACCCTCACCTGGTGCCACTCATTTGCCTTTTCAATAGACTCCTCAATGGACTCCTTGTCAGTAGAAGGCTAGATCATAAAGTGTAATCAGCTACTTCCCAATGAGGCAGCTACATGGTGCAGTGGGCTGGGAATCAGGAAGATTCATCTACCTGAGTTCAAATTCAGTCTCAGACACTTACTAGCTGTGTGACTATGAGCAAGTCATTTAGCCCTGTTTGCCTCAGTTTCCTTATCTGTAAAATGAGCAGGAAAAGGAAATGGCAAACCCCTTTAGTATCTTTGCCAAGGAAATACTAAATAGTCACAAAGAATCAGACACAACACGACTTCACAACAATAGCCATTCCCGGAAATGGAGAGAAATCTGTAGGCTGCTCCAGAAACTATACTCAACATCCTGGTTATGTGAATTGTTTATTTAGGCAGTGAAATAGTTCCAAGGTATCTGAATGTCAAATGAGAGAGAAGGCTTAACTGTAGACCTGGCATACCTTCTCTACAAGGCACAAAACAGTATGGTATGGTATATAGGACACACTGCTCCATGGCACAGCACAATCCACTGCTGTCCAGACCGAAACTGATATGTTACCATATAAGTCAGGATAGAAAGAGGTGAGAGGCTAGAAAAGAGTAGATTGGGGGGCATATGCTAAGTCTTATCACGAGTATTTGAGAGGTTGCAAAAAGGAATAAGAATGAGACTTATTTTCTTTTATCTTTGTTCTTAGAGGGCAAATCAGCAATGGACAAAATTAGACAGGAAGAAGAAAAGGCTGCCCAGCAATCAGAGTTAAGTGAAAGGGAAATCAGCTGACTTCAGAGAGGATGGGGTCCCTATCACCAGAGGTCCTGAATCAAGAGCTGCAAGGTCCCAGTCAAGGATGAGGAAAAGTAGATTGCCATCCAGATGCACAATGGACCCAATGTCAGCACAGGTGCACTCGAGCAGAGAACATCTGTGGCTTCTGAGAAATTCAGAAAAAACAATGGGAAGAATTTGAAGCAGTGCATTCAGAAATAAAAAAGGAGACTGGAGTCTTAAATCTGTGTGTCTCAGGAAGGGACATGACCATGTGATACTTTCCCATTGCATTCAAACACTTCCCTGGGGCCAAGGGTTCTCAATCTTTTTTTGTATGACGGACACGTTTGGCTCTCTGGTGAGGTCTGTGGACCCCTTTTCAGAAAAATATCCTTAAATGCATAAAATAAAATACATATGATCACAAATGAAAGCAATTACATTGAACTCCAATTATCAAAGTATTTTTTTTTAATGAAACGTTCATAGACCTTAGGTTAAAAATCTTTCCTCTCAGATAACATATTGAACAGATGAAGTCCACTGAAACGTTGCTACGTATGTAATTTCCTACAGTAAAACCAATCCATCAACAAGTGAGTATCAAGCACCCATTATGTTCCAGGGTTAGGTCCTTCAATAGAAATAAAAAGAATGAAATAGTCCCTATCCTCAAGGAGCATTTAATATGATGGGGAAGCAGAAGTACACATACAGAATACCTCCAAGACTTAGCACAGTACCTGGAACACAGTAGGCATTTAATAAATGCTAGTCAGCTAACTGACATACATACATACATACATACACACACACACACAGAATACATATGAAAGCTTGGTAGCTTTTTTTTGTTCAGTCATTTCAGCCACATCCAATTCTCTGTGACCTCACTTGGGGTTTTCTTGACAAAAATACTGCAGTAATTTGCCATTTCCTTCTCCAGCTCATTTTACAGATGAGGAAACCTAGGCAAACAGGGTTAAGTGACTTGTCCAAGCTCACACAGCTAGTAAGTGTCTGAGGGCAGATTTGAACTCAGGAAGAGGAGTCTTCCTGCCTCTGGCCCAAGTGCTCTATTCACTGAGTCATGTAGCTGTTTTATGTGTAAGGGGTAATAAAGACAAATAAATACAAGTCCTTAGGAAAAACGAGCACTAACCATTGGGGAATCCGATGAAATTAGGACATGAGTTGTGTCTTGAAGACAAAGAGACATTCTACAAGATAGAAGTGAGGAAGGACTGACTTTCAGCCATGAGAGATGCAAAAGTAGGGTGATGTGCATCATGAGAAAGAGGGAAGGATAGTTTGGTTGCATCATAGAATTTGGTAGAGAGACTAAAATAGCTAGAAAGACAGGTTGAGACCATGTGATGAAGGGCTTTAAAAGCAAAATGGAATCTGAATTTTATCCTCTAGGTAAAAAAAAAAAGCCAATGGAGTGTTCTGGGAAGAGGGGTGACACAATCACAAACACTCTTGAGGAACGTCACTTCAGCAGGTGTGTGAAGGATGCTCAAGAAAATGGAGAGACTCAAGGCAAAGACATGAAGTAAAAAGGAAGCCCAATAGTCCAAGCCAGAGGAGATGAGGGTCTGAACAATGGGGGTGGCTACATAAACAAAGAGTTCAGATGCTTCCACAAGATGAAAATAATGAAACTGAAGGGCCTAATCATGATAATAATAATGATAGTGTTGACAATGATCAGGGTGACGATGATTACAAAGCAGCTAAGTGGTGCGGTGTGGAATACTGATGGGCCTGGAGTCAATCAGATCTGAGTTCAAATCCAGCCTCAGACATTTACTAGCTGTGGGATCCTAGGCAAGTCACTTAACTTCTGTCTCTCTCACTTTCTTCAATTATAAAATGGAGATGATAATGGTACCTACCAACTAGGGCTGTTGTGAAGATCAAATAAGAATTTTTGTAAACTACTGAGCAAGTGCCTAGTAAACAGTAGGCGCTTCATAAATGTCTAATAATGGTAATAACAATAACTAATACTTATGCATACTATATGCTCCAACTAATGATGATGATGGTAACAGTAATGATGGTGATGGTGATGATAATGAAGATGGCAACAACGGCACAAAATGGTGACATTCATTTATATTGCAGTCTACAGTTTATAGTGTCACAAATACATCATCTTTATAATATTTGAACTATACATTTTCATATCCCAGAATTTAAAGATAGTAATCTATCTGTTCCATTTTTGAAAGTAAATTTAAAATTTCAAGATGTTTCATTTCATTATTGGTCCAATACTTAGAAATGAGTCGCTTGCTAGAACTCAAAGCAGCTTCAAATAATAGTTTACGGTCTCCTGGAGATCCTACTGTAAACTCCTGAAAATCTATTCAATTTGTCTCTGTTATTGAAAAGAGACCAATCAATAACAGCAGAAAGAAATTTGAAATTATTACTGGGATTGAAGAGATAGAATAGATGGCAAGAGCCACTGATGATGCTTCTAATTGATGTTGAGGTGTGTCATATTCAACTCTTTGTGATCTCATTGGGGGTTTTCTTGGCAAAGATACTGGAGTGGTTTGCCATTTCCTTTTCCAGTTCATCCATTTCTCCTTTCTCTTAGACAACTTATATTTTTTAAGAACTAAGCTATTTGTTTCAAATACTTTGTCAACACCTGACAAAATTCATCTGACAAATGTTTCAGGCAAATTGTAATGTTAATAAGAGTTAAAGATCTTCCCTTCCCATTAACAGGTCTCACCTGGAGTCCATTAAGGGAAGCTTGATTAAGGGAGGCTTGTTTGGTAGGAAGGTCCACGCCTTTTGTTAATTTCTAATGAGGCACTGGGTCACAAGGGTCATGATGCCCTCTGGCTCTGAAAAGTATATATTTACTCTGAGGTTTTACTTTGGGACTTACTCTTTGGAAGAAGGTTCATGTGACAGATGAGACTCTGGGCAGCTGCTAAGCAGCCCCTCCCACCTCAGCTTTGAAAACCCAGATGTTGCTGCTTCTCTCTCTCTGGTAACTATGTATGTATGTAGTGGTCAGACAGTTGGATCTGTCTGTTGATCTGTGATGTATGTATTGCTTATGGTCAGACAGTTAGAAGCCCTGTCTGTTGGTCTTTATTTCTCTGCTTATATTTTCTCCGTTGGCATATGTAATTAAAGAAGATTGTTAACCCCTCAATAATTGCTTTCCTTTTGGAAAAGCAGATCTAAGAACCTGTGCTAGCAGGTCTCCTTGGATGCACCAGGGTGCCTACTGCTACAAGAAATTGAGGCAAACAGGGTTAAGTGACTTGTCCAGGGTCACGTACCTAGTGAGTGTCTGAGGCTAAATTTGAACTTAGGAAGGCGAATCTTCCTTATTCTAGGCCCAGCACTCTGTCTATTGCACCATGTAGTTGCCTGTTGACTGTGCTTAGGGGAACTAATTTTTGTACCAGTGTGTAACTTCTTTAAATATGGCTTTAAATACAATTCATTAAAATAATCAATGACTCAAAAACCCAGAATCTAGATATCCAGAATTGCCAGTGGATAGCTGAAAAAGCTATTTCCATATCTTACAATTACCTGTACAGCAAATAATTAAAAGATGCTGCACAGTCACCAAAATCTCCAGAAAGCATAATTTTCTCTCAGTTCTAAACACCACTCACCGAAGAAGATTAAATCCCACACAAGAGTCCAAAAGGAATAAATCTTTATCATTTCTACAATAGGGAAAACTATCACATTGCACTTAGAATCAATTAGTATTCTGACTGGCTTTCCATTTCCTTTATATCAATTCCATTAATTAGACTAAAATATACTGGTGAGCTTTCTTTAAAAAAAAGAGGAGAATCAAGTAGTGTCTTCATTAATATCCATTTCACTAGAAAAAACTCCCTTAATCGTTTATGATTAAACCAACCTCAAATACAATAAAGGACAATAACACTGACTACACTTTTAAAGTCATATTTAAATATTCTTTAGAATCAGAAAAAGTAAATCCAATTACAAAAAATATCAGACAAATTGAAGCCCAATAAATTAAAGCTTTTTATTGTTGTTTTTCAAAGATCTTTTTAAAGCTTATAGGCTATTCAACCCAAAAAGATATAGTCCATAACAACCTAACATACCCAAAAGGAAATGAAACCTAAAAAGGTTTTGTTGGAGCAAGTTAATTCAGTTATAGCCCAGGTATTTACTATCTCTTAAATGAATCTGGAATCATTGTAAATGAGACATCCCACAAAGATCAGCCAAACCAACTCCAGGTGTTTTTAATGGGGCAGCGCTAAAGGGGATAGAGGAAAAGTAGGTATTTCTCTATTGTTAACTTTGTCATATTACACTTGAGAAGAAAGTTAAGGCATTCCAATGGAGAAAATAAACACTTCGAAAGAAGTCAGAGAAAAATAGACAGAGAAAACAGATTTATAATGGGACCCATCATACTTTTGTGATGAAGATGGAGGAAAAATAAAAGTGTTCAATCGATCCATTCCTCCTTTCTCTTAGACAACTTATTTTTTTAAAGAACTAAGCTATTTGTTTCAAATACTTTATCGACACCTGACAAAATTCATCTGACAAATGTTTCAGGCAAACCATTCCCAGTTTAAAACTGTAAAACTCTGAAAAACAGGACACAAGACCATGAGACTACATGGTATATCCAAATAACTTGAAGTCTTGCCAACAAGAGGAATCCAATTCAAGAAGCATTTAGAAAGGATTTACTATGTACTGGATTCTGTGCTAGGCACTGGGGTATTCTCTTCTAGGAGTTTTCAAATTATTGCAAAAGGAAGTGAAGCCCAGTATCCTTAAGTAATAGCAATAATTTCTCCAAAATGCACACCTTTACTTTTACTAGAAATTAAATCAAATTCTAGGAAAGGCATCATGGTACAGTGGAAAATGTAATAGGTCTAGAAAGTGATGGATTTGAGTCCAGTGAATCACACTGATGATACTCTGTGTGATCCTGGGAAAACCACCAAGGCCATACAGGTAGTATCACTGGAGATGAGATTTGAACCCAAGTTCTCTAAGTCCAGAGTGACTCTTGCCACTGTGTCATCCTCCCTCCTGAAAAGTTTGCTATTAATCAATGCTTACTGAATAGAACTGAATTGAAAGTGACCCTTGGTTGTGGCTAAGAAGCACCAGGTTTGAAAGTCCAAAGTTGCTAGTCACTTATGATTACAGGCATCCACTCTGTTATCACCTCAGTTTCAAAGTGTTTGCTTCTTACAATACTTTAAAGGGGGTTTCCTGAATAAAATCTCCTTCTGGAAATCAGGTATCACAAAACAGAGGCATGTTAACTAATTTCAGATGAATTTCAGTTTTAGGCAAAACTCTTGACTCTAGAATCTAGAACATACCAGGAAGGAAAATGTTTTTAAAACACCACTTAGGAGAGCAATGATTACAACTAACAGTGTCTGGCTCTTAGTAATCCTTTGTGCATGAAGTTTTTGCACAAACAAAACCAATGCAACTAAAATTAGAATAGAAAGTATTAACTAAAGAAAAGAAAAAAACAAAAAACTTAGCAGGAAGTTGCTGTGATGGGATCTTACATATCTGAGATCCTTACAGAAATTGTTCAAATTAATGAGGGCCCTTTCCCAACTGATAAATGCTCAAATGATATAAACAGGTAGTTTTCAAAAAAAATTAAATAAATCTCTTTAGCTACGAATAAACATGAAAAAAAAATACTCCAAATCATTTACAATTGGAGAATTGCAAAATAAAGCAACTCTGAGGTTCTATTTCATCATACTCATCAAATTGGCAAAATTGATTTAAAAAAAGAAAAATGAAGATGTTGAAGAAACTACAGAAAAACAAACTGATTAATGCTCTGTTGGCAGAGTTGTGAATTGGCCCAGCAGTTCTTGAAGGGAATTAGGAACTATGCCCCCAAAGTCATGTACCTTTTAACCTAGAGAGATATCTTACCCTACCTACTCCCCAAAGTGATTAAAGAAAGAAGGAAAGTATTCCTATGCACAAAAATATTTGGAGTTTTTTTCAGTGGCAAAGAACTGGAAATTAAGAGGGTGCCTATTAGTTAGGGAGTGACTGAAAAAAAGGTATGGTAAATAAATTAATTAAATATTTGTTACACTATAAGGAATAATGAAAGAGATGTTCTCAGAGAAACTTGGGAAGAATGTTTGAATTATCTAAAGTGAAATAAACAGAATCAGAAAAAGAATTTATATAAGAACAATACAGTAAAAATTTAAGAACTCCGTTCAAGTCAATGACCAATCACTATTCCAGAGGCAGGCCTGATGCTGAATGAACCAGGTCACCCAGCTCCTGACAGAGAAGCATTGGATTCAATGTGTAGACAAGACATAGATCTTTGGACATTAGTTTTGCTACCCTATGCATACGAGTTACAAAGGTTTTGTTGCTTCTGTTTGTTTTTCCCAACGGGACAAAGGGAGTTGGGAAATTTTTTTAGGTTGCTTTTGTTGAAAAAAAATAAAAAACAATAGTTGATGTCAGACTGACTTCAGTTCCTTTTTTGGAGGGTTACTAAACTGGTAGACCAAGGAGATGCTAATCTCATAGCATCCCAGGATGACAATAGATCATGTGACAAAGTCTCTCAGGATTTCCTTGTGAAGAAGATTAGAAGAGAGGACCTGGAACTGTTTGAATAACTGATGCACAAGAATAGTGACTAAAGAAATCATGGCCAACCTGAAGAGAAGTCTCTTAGTATAATTTCCCAGATATCTATCTTTAACTATCTTCTGTTTGGCATTTTTATGGAAGGGGGGGGGGGTCATACATATAAAACTGACAGATGATGTGAAGCTGGAAAAGGATAATTAACACACTGGAGGACACAGCTGGAGTTCAAAAAGACATGGATAAGCTAAAATAGCAGTAAATCTAATAAGAAGAATTAAATGGGAAAAATGGAAAGTGCTAAGCCTGGGTTCAAAAGTTCACCTATAGAACTATGGAAGGACCAAGGCTTGCTAGTATACCTACTATGCCATCAGTGCAAATGGGAATCAGCATGCTAGGACAGCCTGGAGGGTTTATTTGGTCTTGGGTTCCATTAAGAGAAGTACATTGTCCAGAATGAAGATGGTTGAATGAATTAACCTATGTAAAACACTCTGTCAGACTTAAAGCACCATATAAGTTGTCCTAAGTCAGTGAAGTTTTAAGATATCTAAACTTATTAAGTTGATTAATACCATGTACTCTTGTCTACCTTGACCAAACCACAGATGTAGCATTTCTGTCTGAATACTAGTCTCATTTTAAGATAATGGAGCTTGTCCAGAGAGGAGTTACTAAAAAGTTGATATGAAAATAGCTAAGGAAACTGAGGGTATTCAGTTTAGAGAAGAATAACTAAAGGGTTGTGACAGATGACCTCAGGCCATCAAAGGGCTGTAAAACAGAACCATTATACCTGTTCTGCCAGTTCCTAGAGGGCAAAATTCAGAGCAGAGGGTCAGAGCTGTGGAAGGCATATTTCCATTTAACAGTCATCTTGGTATATCTCACTGATCTGGGAATATTAGGCTGAGTTGGATGAGACTGATAATCTCAGAGGAAAAAGGGCTTTCCAAAATTGGAATGTTCTCACTCTGGAAATTGACCATCATTGGTGGACAAGTGAACAAACATTTATTAATACTTGTTATATTCTAGGCACTGTACTCAGCTCTGGAAATACAAAAATGAGAGAAAGACAGTCCCTTCCCACAAGGAGCTTCCATTTTAATAGAAGAAAAGGACACATAAAAGGAAGGAGAAAGGGGGAGAGGGGGAGAAAAGGTACCTAGTACAGAGAGTATAGAATAAAATCAAAGAGGAATGAAGATATGGCTGGCCTGGGTGCCTTCTTTAAATGGAGGTTCTGGGAGAAGCAAACCAATCAGAGGAAGGGACCATAGGGGCAGAGTGAAGATTCAGGGTGAGGTGGCTTCTATGGTAGGACAGAGAAAATCCAATCAGGAATGGAGCCCAGAGAAAGAAGTAGAATACTAAATTAATGATCATCAACTGAGAGTTGTCTAGGTGACTTTGAAGGCTGGATATTATTGCTCTAATTTCATTATGTAGACCTGAATGTACTGCCAAAACCTCATTCTCAATTTATCCAAATTGGAACTCATCTTTCTCCAAAAGCCTGAAGCTCCTCTTAAATTTCTTATGTTTGTAGATGGAACCCTTATTCTCCCAATCACCCAAGCTCAAAACTCCAGTTACCCATGAGTCTTCTCTCTTCCTGTCTTCCCCTCATAGCCAATCAGTTGTCAAGTTCTTTAGATTCTACCCTGGGAAATAATTTCTCCACGTACCCTGTGTGTTCAACTCACACTGCTTCCACATAGTTGTGCAGTTCCATATCACTTCTTATCTAGAGTGTTGCAAGATCCTGCTTAAAAGTCTTACTGCCCCCAGTCTCTCTGTCCCCTGTTCACACAGCACATCACTGCCAAATTAATCTATTAAATTCATCACTCATGAATCAAAAACCTTCCATGGGGATCTGGAGAAAGAGGCACACTGATTCGTTGCTGATGAGATTACAAAATGGAAGAATCTTTTGAGATCTCAGTCTTGAAGTACTCAGTAAAGGGTGAGAAAAAACTGAAAAGCACAGCCTTTAACCCTATAAGTCCCTTGTGGGGACTATATCTTGGGAGGGTCATCCAAAAGACAGAAAGAAAGAGTAAGGATTTTATTGAAAGAGTTTTATAGCAACAATTGAAAAAGCTGGAAGCTGGAACCCAAATGTCCAACATGGGAGTGGCTGAATAAATTGTGGTTCATTAATGTAATGGAATGCTATAAAGCAATTAAGATCAACATGTAGGAGGAATATAAAGAAATCTAGAAGCATTTTTATGAAGTAATGGAAGAGGGCAGGCGGAGATGGGTGGAAGAACAGAACCAGGAAAACAGCACATCCTAACTAGGGCCACATCCAAGGAAAAATACATGAAAAAGCAAAGCAATTTTGTTGGAAGCTTAGAGAGTGACTGAAAAGTTAAGATATTTGAGACACAATCATCTATTTAAATGTAAAAAATGGCAAAGCAAGTTAAGTTGGTTGTATTGGTGATTAAAATTAACTTGATAAGCCATTTAAAATGGAAAAGAGGATAAATTACAGATTCCTAAGTCTGGCGCTGAAGGCCCTGGGCTTAATCGACCCTTTCTTGCCTCAACACATCTTCACAACTCACCCTCACCTCCATGTCTAAAATGAACTTCCACAGATTATTGAGGTCCTACTGTTCTGCAAGACCTCCTTCAATTGTCACCTCCCCTGGGAAGCATTCCTGGATCCTGGCTCCCCACCATTCCCCGGGTAAAAGTGATCCCCTCCTTTTCCAAATCTCCCATTTTTCTCTCTCTTTTTGCCTTCCTGATCCTATATGCTATGGTTAGCATAGTACAATGCCTGGTGACTTGACTTGTTAATAAATCCTAGTCCTCATGAAGCCTTTAATTTTGGTTGAGGTCAGGGGGTATTTTGTTTTTATATGCACCTTGTATGTAGCAGGTATTCAATGAATTAAATAAAGCTAAAGGAACTTGATAAACTTTTCAGATTAGTGGAATGGCTACCTAGGGACGTAGTGGTTCACTCTCACTAGAGGTCTTCAAGCAAAGGCTAAGATGACCACTTATTGGCTATGATATAGAGGTGATTCTATGTTAGCATGGATTGCATTAGAGGTCGGCTGAGATCTTTCCTAGATCTACTACAAGCATTGGCACAATAGATAGAGTGCTGGGCTTGGAAGTCATGAAGGCCAGAGTTCAAATCCTGCCTGAGTCACTGACTGATCATATGACACTGGACAAGTCTCTTAACCTGCCTTGGTCTTGATTTCTTCATCTGTAAAATGGGACCAGTAACAACCTTGTAGGATTTTAGTGAGGACCAGATGCTATATCAAGGTTTAAAATCCTGCATAAATAACAGCTTTTAATATCACTGTCATCATCATTATCCTAATGATCCTGAGTCAATTAACTTCCCTGGTCCTTAGTTTCTTCATCTATATAAAATGAGGAAGTTGTGAATGGCGTCTGGGTTCCTTTCTAAATCAAGATCTATGATCCTAGACTTGTTGCTGAATTGTTCTTAGGCTCTTCTTAAACATTTTACTGATGAGGATAACTGAGGCTCAGGATAATGTGTCATTATCCACAAATTTGTGGCATTGTGACATCATTAGTGTGTGGCCATGTGACAGTATATGCTCCTCAAAACTGCTATGACTCCCAAGAGAAAATGTTCTATGAAGCACATGGTGTAGATCTTGAAGCAATACATAAGTATACAAAACACGATTATTGCTATCCTTTAAGAGAAAGATTGGACAGCAAACAGAAGACCTTCTTTCCTCAATCACTTTCAAGCTGACTCTTCCAAGTTTCCAGTTTACCTAAATTCCTGGCAGAGTGTCCAGGCTCACTTACTAGTCAATTTCCTGATTTCTGAACTGAACAGAATCTACCACTATTCTTCATGGTCAAAGGAAGCATCTGGTCTCCATTTATAAAAATATTCCTGGGTTGTCCCTCATTGAAGGTCCCCTTCAGCCGACTGGGTTTCATGAGAGGTCTGTTGTTTGCTGTGTCTCACAACATTTGATGTTAGAACAGGTCCAGTCTGGTTTGCCAGGTACACATATCCAGTGCCTGCAAAGACAGCTTGGAGGCACTCAGAGGCCTTATTTCCTGGAGGTAACAGCCTCTCACATCTCATTCCCTTTTTTGGCTATCCATCCTAACATCTCCCCACTTCCAAATCCTCCTTTCAGCTTCTGTGTGATTTATAACTCCTTCAGTTTCCTCCTGACAATGATCACAGCCCCAGCTTCTCTGCGGGTGGTAAATCTTACATGTGGGCAAGGTGAAGAGACCTGAGCAGAAGCAGTTACTCTGATCTCAACGGTACGGGAGTACTGAATTCCCAGCAACTGGAACTTGGTTTTATCTTATTTTATTTTTTTTGACAAATGGAAAGGGAGATGTATACTGAATGCCTGAAGGATGTTTTCTAAAGTTAAAGATTATCTACTACTAATACTACTACTAATGATAATAATAATGATGACAGCATTGTCATACTGTCACAGCATCAACCTCTTAGCAATCAAATATTAATATGTCATTATGATATTTATATAGTGCCTCAAGATTTGCAAAGTGCTGTACATGTTATCACTTTTGATTTAAGTAAAACAAAACAAATCTAACCCCTCTTCCATGAGACAACTCATTGAAAACTTGAAGAAAGTTACCATGTCCCTCCCGAGTCATTTCTTTTTCAGGCTTAACATTCCTACAACCTTCCACCAACCTTCATGTCACAGATCAGCCTACTCTGGAACATAGCACCTTCAGGACCATGGGAAAATCATTCAGTTGGCCTCAGTTTCCTCATCTATACAATGAGGAGGAAAGACCAGATAACCTCTAAAGTCATTTCCATCTCTTGATCCATGATTCCATGACCTCTCTGGGCTGACTACATATAAGTTTTCCATATGTGCTATGTTTTAGCCATAATGGTCAATTTGCCATTACCACCAATGACATTTCATCTCCCATCTTTTCCTCAGTTATCTTCCACACTGGCACTATTCTCCCTCCTGACCTTTTGAAACTCCTGGCTTCCTTCAAGCATTAGTCCATCTGACATATCCTTTAAAAAGAAGCTTTTTCTGACTTCCCCAGTTGCTGGTAAGCCTCACTCAAAACCACTTCATATTTACTTGATGTTTATATTTTGCGTTTATTTACTTGTCTGTATGAAGTGTTTTATTTACACAAGAGAATATAAACTCATAGAGGACAGGGACATGTTTTGTTTTTTCTCTATATATCTTCTTAGCACAGGACTTGGCACATAGGTGGCTGGTAATATCCCTCCCCTCCTGGAGACCACATTAAAAAGGAAGTCATTTTCAAAGAATGAGAACAGGGAAAAGATAGCCATTGCCTAAGCAGACCACCATTCCCTCCCAAGTCATAGAAAAACATATGTACCATTAGTTGTGTTCCAGTCCACACAGACCTGGCCCTGGCATTTAAAATATAAATAATCAACATACCTCTGTAGGCCAGTATTACCCAGGCAATCACTCTTATGTAGCTGGCCAGCATACCCCAAGGCTCTGCTACCTTCATTTCTGTACCTAGGAATTCAGTGTTCCTGAATCCTCTGTATACCTCTCATCTTCCTGTTCTCCTCCCTTCCTGATTGGGGAAGGTGGTGGGAGAAAAGAGCGCTTTATGATGTGGACTTCCATGGCAGAAAGAAATCATTACCAAAAGCAATCGCCTTCTGGTTTGGCCAAAGAGTGGTTATTAACTTAAAATAGCTTGGTCTCACTGTTCAAGCTCGTTGTAGCTCATTTTAAAAGGTGATTACAGCCTTAAATAAAATGATTTTATTTTTAAAAATAAAAAAAGATAAAAACTGCTACCATCTTGCCTCATGAGAGTTATTGTGGGCATTATGCATAGTCAGCTTTAACTAGCAGGCTATAGAAATCCCTTTTCAAAGACATAGGTGTATGTACACACACATATGGATATGTATACATATACACACACACACACATACTCATATACAATCTTCATTAACGTGTGCATATACACACATGAGCATGTACTTATGTGCATGTATATATATGTATGAAATTTTATATTATATTTTATGTGTATAAAATACAGAATATGTAACATATAGATATATAATGTTTATATATATACTTATCTGTACACACATATATATGTGTGCATGTGTGTGTATGAAACTGTAGCCATTAAATAAAAGAGCTTGCCATTGACGGTGCTTTTAATCTCCTCTGATAGTCTACCAATTGGGTTGCAGGTTCTGTCAGAGAAGTCAAATGAAAAGAAGGCTACATGACTTCAGAAGGCTCCTCTCCACAATTGTACAGGTGTTTCTCTGTCTCTCTGTCTTTCTCTGTTTCTCTTCCTGCCCGCCTGCCTGCCTCTGTGTGTGTGTGTGTGTGTGTGTGTGTGTATGTGTCTCCCCTCTCTAGGATTTATAGTTATTTTGAGCCTTGCAAAATATTATCACATTTTGTTCTCCCAATAACTCTGGGAGATAAGCACTATCATTATCCCCCATTTTACAAATGAGGAAATTGAAGCTGAAAGGGGTAAGTGACTTGTCCAGGTTCTCACATAGCTAATAAGTACCTAGGGATAGTTCTGAATTCTTGTCTTCCTGGCTCTAGATTCACTTCATTATTACAGCACCTAGCTGTCTTGTGTGTGCATGTGTGTGTGTGTGTGTGTGTGTGTGTGTGCATATTTTCCCTCAATACCTATTTTTGCAGAAGAGGCTGAATAGAATTTCCTGGAAGATTTTCCAGGTCACTTAACATCTTTTCATGACCCCTTAGTTGAAGAAAATCCAACTTCCAGGGGACAGAAAAAAATAAGGGGAAGGACAGACAGCGTGCTTGTGTTTGGCTGGTGGTAGTGCTCTGTGAGTTTATTTCAAAGGACATTCCAAGGGCACACAGAATCAAAGCTCTGGATAGGGAGAACCTCTCAAAATCCATCTAAATCCAAACCCTCTCATTTTTCAGATGTGGAAAGAGAGAGATGAAGGGATTTCCAAGATCACACAGATCACAGGATCACAGAGTTGGAAGGAACCTTAGAGGTCAGAGTGCAATTGTGCTTAGCAAAAATGCTGGGCACAAAGAAGGTGCTTAATGAAAGCTTGTCAACTGACTCATTTTACAGATTGGTAGACTAAGACCCAGAGAAATTAAATTAATTGCTCACAGTCATATAAGTGGCAGACACTGGAGCTGGGATATGAACTCTGAGGTCAATGACCCCAAGTCCACTTTCTACAACTGTCCCAGTTCCTTCAATCAAAAAATATGCTAACCTTTGGCCCAGACATGATGCAAATTCACAGCAGTCGACACCTTTCTTGCTTTAATTAGTTTTCATTTGATGGAAAAGAATTTCAAGATCACTGATCTAGAATCGCAAGGAGCCTTAGGGGTCATTGAATCCCACCTTTGTGTCCTTCAGTCCTCACAGGCAAGCCTGAATCACATAACTTTAAATCACACTTCTGATGACTAGTATTTGTGTGACCTGGGGCAAGTCTGTGTCCCCTCTCTGGGTTTCAATTTCTTTATTTGTATAATGAGAGAGTTGGGCTATATTACCTGTGAGCTCCCTTACATCTTCAGATCCATGACCGTATAAAGTATTCTTCTCTTTACAGGTCATAATGAGCTCCCCAATTAATCAAGAAGAGTTTTCTGAAATACCTACTATGTGCCAGGCACTGTGTGCACCACTTTAACATAGCATTAATTCTGACCAAGGGATGGCTCAACATTAGACAACTGACTATACCAAAACTTGCTTACCAGTGGCGGGGGTGAGGAAGGGGGAGCCATGCATAGAGAGCTCCGCCTCCCTCCCCAGATATATCTTTTTAAAATACTGACTTCATTTTTAGAAATGACCTTTGCCAGATCAATGATAATTATCTACAAGGCTGCAAATGGAAGAGAAAGACTGCTTCAATGCATAAAAGAAGCAATTTATAGAAAGCCCTGAGCTCTCTTCACCGACTATGTGCATGGATGCGTTGCTGAGCCAGATCATTTTAGGTTAATCTATTCTCTGGTTTTAAAAAGGTGTTTCCACACTGGAAACCAAATGGTAAGAAAACAAAATATGTGCTGTCCCTGGCACACATGGCTTATTCCAGAAAGTAACACTTAACAAACACACACACACACACTCACGCTACCATTTATAAACTGTCTGGAACATTTGTCTGCCCATCTGAGGATCTGTACTGAGGCTCACAGAGGATTCTCACTGCAGAGCTCTTATTAAGGCAGAAAGTTTTTTGCAGTAAAGGCGGGCATAGGTACCTCATGGCAAACTACAGAGGAAGCAGGCAAATGGGTGAAGGATGCTGAGAGTGAAGAGAGAATTTTTTAGAGAGAATAATAGAAAAAATGAGTCAAAGATTCTTAAATGCACTTCATCCAGTTCAGTGAAAATAAAATGTGCTCCTCCAGGGATACTTTACATTTACACTTCCAGGGTCTTGGATTTCACCTGTGTGGGTCCTGACTCTCCCAGGGTAGATTACAACGACTCTCTGAGGCAGCAGATGGTCTGCACAGGTGACTCTAACCAAACTGAATGTTGACGGCCCCCAAATAGGAAAGAGGGCTGGCTTGGAAATCAGATGACTGAAAATGAAATCCTAGCAGTTATGACCTCTCTGGGTCACTGTTCTTCACTGGCAAAATGAAGAGGTTGGACTAGTTGGAGCCTGAGGTCCCTCCCAGCTCTGGATCTAACCCAAAAGAACAGGAGCAAGACAAGTCATTTCATTTTGGTCCTTCTATATCCCGAGCCCAGACTGAGCCTTGCACATACAGGAGCTTAATAAAAGTTCAATTAAAATTTGTTTGAGGATCGTTGAGGTTCAGACCTGTAATTTCACTGGTATACAGATCACTGATTCATAACCTTTTTTGTATCATACACCTCACCCTTAGGCAATCTGCTGAAGCCCTGGAATCCCTTCTCAGAATAATGCTTTAAATACATAAAATATATAGGATTACAAAGGAAACCAATTATGCTAGAATTCTGTCATCAAAATAAATGTGTGTATCCATTTTTATATGTGTGTATCTATGTACATATGTGTCTGTATGTCATAGACCACGAATCTTTGACATAGAGCATGGGTTCAGTGGAATATTTTCCAAATTTTTATACGAGTGTATGCATATATATGTATGTGTATATGTGCACTGCATGTGTATATATATTTTGTGCATATATATATATACATACATACAGAGGGGGAGAAAGAGAGAGAGAGAGATAGTGAGAGAGAGAGAGAGAGAGAAAGGAAGGGAGACAGACCAAGAGAGATCTTAAAGGTTGACAAAGCACTTTATACTGATTATTTTCTTTGATCCTCCCAGCAACCCAGGGAAGTAGGTGCTCTCATATTATTTCCATTTTACATCTGAGCAAACAGGTTCATACTGTTTAAGTGGCTTGCCTGGGACCACACAGGTAATAAGTCTGAGACAGGATTCAAAACCATGCACGTCTTCCTCGCTCCAAGACCAGCAGTCTATCCATTACCTCATAATGTATTTACCACCATTAGAGATTTTTAAAAAGAACATAAAGCATTGAATAGATTACATTCTAAAAAGGCCTAAGAAGTTTCAGAACCTTCTGTCAATGTTAAGCCAATGTAGTTGGGTGGAGGATAAAATGTTAGACCAGGAGTCATGAAAATCCACACTCAAATCCAGGATCAGATACCTGAGCAAGTCATTTAACCTCTTTCTGCCTCAGTTTCCTCATCTATTAAAATGGGAATTAAAATAGCACCAACCTCACAGGGTTGTTGTAAGGATCAAATGAGATAACCAATGTACAATGCTTTGCAGAACTAAGAGATCTTTATAAGTTCCAGTTATTATAATATTATTACTAAGACTTTGGTCTAGTGGAAAAGAACTGGAGTACTTTGTCCCGAAAGTATTATCAGCAAAGCAGACACTTTGGACTGTCTTGTGTTTAAATGAGTTTCACATTGAGAGCCACCAAGCTGTAAAAATTCACTCAGTGTAGCAACTTGCTACATTTTTTTTATAGGGAAAAAAAATTGCACAATGCTTAGAAAGACAGTTTTAACACTGGGAAGGCATGATAACACCAGCTAGCTGTTGAGGAAAAGGGTGAATTCACTAACACTAAAATAGAAAGGAGAATAAGCTACAATGGACCAATTTTCATATTTTAACTGAGGCCTATAGATATATTAGGCAAAGTCTTCGGGGTGAGGCTGAAAAGCCTGCTGGGAAAATATGTGCAGAAAAATGCTCATTCATCTAAAATCTGTGAGACAACTTAACAATTTCAGCTTAAAGACAAGTATGGCACTATCAGGCTCAGATTCATTATGCCTCGAATTGAATTCTTTCTGCTAATGCTTTTTCCTGAAATATAAAATGTGACCTACGAGGCTTCCCTCTTGTGATCCTCCTCTCCTGTTCCCCACCTCAACCATTCCTGAAAATGAGTTAAATTCAACTTCTTCCTCTAAGCCCGGGCTCCAGTCAGCCCCACTAAAAGGAATCATCAGACAAAGACTCTGGGGACCATGGGCCCGATTCATTCATTTCTGAAAGCGAGAAGTCAAAAGGTTATCAAAAGCTTTAAGAAATCCAACGATTTGGCCTTGAAGAATATCAAGGCAGGTCAGCTTTGCACTCAGTCATGTTTAAGGGATTGGGGTTTTGTTTTTATTTAACATGAACAGATGAGTTCATGTAAAACTGAATCTAGAGAAGAGAAAATGTAGACTACTGTTAGAAATACATGTAGCAAGTCTTCCTCTCCTCTACTCCATCTCACCCAAAAATTATTTTGAATTTTGATTATGTTTGATATTTGCTTATCTGTGTATGAGATTGTTTGCCAACCAGTTGTTTTTCATTTACTTATCTTTGTATGAAATTGCTTTCTAAGTAGAAAGTAAGCTTCTGGATAGCAACTTGGAACTATGCCCAAAGGGTTACAAAAATGTGAATACCCTTTGACCCAGCAATATTGCTTCTAGGACTGTATCCCCAAGAGATCATAAAAATGGGAAAGGGTCCCACTTGTACAAAAATATTGATAGCAGCTCTCTTTGTGGTGGCCAAAAACTGGAAGTCAAGGGGATGCCCAGCAATTGGGGAATGGCTGAATAAACTGTGGTACATGAATATAATGGAATACTCTTGTGCTATAAGAAATAATGAACAGGAGGACTTCAGAGAGGCCTGGAAAGACATATATGAACTGATGCTGAGAGAAAGGAGCAGAACCAAGAGAACTTTGTACAAAGTAACAACCACAGTGTGTGAGGAACTTTTCTGGTAGACTTAGTACTTCCTTGCAATGCAAGGACTTAAAAAATTCCCAATGGTCTCTCTTAAGGCAAAATGCCTTCCACATCCAGAGAAAGAACTATGGAATTCAATTGCAGAATGAAGCAGATCATTTTCTTTTGTATTATGTTTTGGTTGGCTTTATGAGTTCTCCCATTCATTTTAATTCTTCTATGCAACATGATTAAGGTGAAAGTGTATTTAATAGGAACATATGTGTAGAACCTATATAAAACTGTATGCCAACTCAGGGAGGGAATGGGGAGGTGGGGGAAAAATCAGCTATATGGAAGTGATTGTAGAACACTGAAAACAAATAAGAAAAAAAAAAACTCCCTGAAGTCAGGGGTTGTTTTATTTTGTCTCTGTAACATCCCACTCAACATGGTACCTAGAATGTAGCAAGCAGGTATTACATGCTTGCCGAACTGAAATGAACGTCTTTGTAATACGTAATGATACTTTGTACCATGTGGCAATACTTCAGACCATATAGTATAGTGCCTAGCAAATATCATGTACTTAGTAAGGGCTTCTGTAATGGAATTAAACTAAAAGAAAAATCAAAGAAGGAAAAGAAAAGTCGCTTTCTCTCCTATCAACAAGCAATATTTCCCACAGAAAAGGCTGTCACCTTTTGTTGAATTTTATGAAGGCGTGCTATAAATCAAGGGTCAAAACAACATTTGAAAAAACCAAGGAGTAGCCCATGACAATACATACAGCCTGGGGTTCCATGGAGAAAATGATTAATAAGCCACAAGAAACACACACAGTTCAGCGGCCCGTATTGCTGGCTTTAATGTACTCTCTTACAATCCATTGGACTGGAGCAATTCAAGTTTCCCATCGTGATGCTGGACCCCAGTTTGACAATCTGGCCCTTTGTAGCCACTACGGACCAGAAATCAACCTCATAATGACTGTATTTATTGTGTGCTTAACTCGGCTTTTTTGACTTCATCTTTCTCTGTAGGAATCCTGACATGGATCTGGAAAATCTGAATCCAGTTCCCCTACTTCTCAGATCATCATGCCATCTCTAACTATAGATCATTATGAGAATCTCTTCTGTGCTGCAGCCCTGCCTAGGTTCAACTCCACAGGATAAGATTCCCCTCCCCCCATAAGCTCCTCCCTTCTAACCCCACCACTATGCTACAAAGCTCAAGCCTTGACTGACACCACCTCCCTCAGATTCCTCTCCTCTCTGATTGGAGGACTGGAAGGTGGAATCTCAAACTCCTACCAATGCCCTCCTTTATAGAGGGCAGAAACTGGACTCCACTTTGGTGGTTTCAAGTCCATGGAATAAGATGTTCCTGTGCTGGGTATCTGCTGGTGTATCAACTCCCCTCCTCCCCCCAACTTTCTGTGTCCTTTTGTGCATTGTTTTCCCCCTTTAGATTAAAAACTCCTTGAGGGTAGAAACTGTCTTTGTTTTTACTACTTGTACTTTAAATACTTAGCCCAGTACCTGGCTCTAAATAGTGTAGGCTCTAAATAAATGGATTGGATTGGATTGCTGATGCAATCTTACCTCTTGATAACATCCACATTTCTCTCTCCACTTTTAAAATACTGGAAAGGTCTGTGTTGTGACAAGATCCCCCTGAATACACCAAGCACCAAATAGAAAAAGGTGTTTTTTATAGTCTGTGAATAAAGACGGATGCAACATAAGGGCTTAGGGAACCTCAGAGTCACAAAGACAGAGGTTGAAGTTCTGCTTCTGAAACATACTGGCCAGGAACCTAAGCAAATCCTCTAAGCTCTCAGTGCCCCCAAGAAACTGCCAATCTGCACAGCTGAAGGGCACTTCCTCACTGGGAATTTACACCAATAAAATCACACATCTGGACCAAAAACACAAAAACCAAAAAAAGCTAACAGCTCTAATGGGAAACGGGGAGGGAACTCTATCACCTTCAGCAACAAAAAGCACAGGACTGAATTAAACTATTCAACAAGTAACAGAAAGAGAGTCACAATCTACAAATGAGATCATGAATATGTAAGATCATAAGCATGGGGCTACATGGGTCATCTTGTTCTAGGATCACAGAGTCAGAACAGGGACTGAAGAGATCATCTAGTCCATCTAGTCTTGTCATTTTACAAATGAGAAAAGGAAGAAGTAAAAAGGGTCTGGCCCAATATCACAGAAATAATCATGGGAAAAACCACGGTTTGAACACAGATCCTTTGACTTAAAAGCCAGTGGACTTTCACCTATACAACACTGCCCCTCTGACCCCAAGAAATAATCAATTAATCAATAAGCACTTATTAAGCACTGGAGATTAAAATACAAAAAATGAAATAATTTTTACAAGAAACATATTCAAATCAAGTCAATATTTTATAGGTAAGTATATTTATTATGGTACATATAGAATGAATATGAAAACATATGTAAAAAAGTTTAACACAAGTAAAGTGGGGAGAGAGTACTAGCAGGTAGAGGGAGTCACAAAAGACTTCTTGTAAAAAATGATAGCTAAGCTGTTGCTTGACAGATGATATTGATTCTATGCGATAGAAATGAAGACGATAGAGGGAAAATGTTCCAAGTACCACAGCTGGCCAGAAGATGGAGCGAAACATTGGAAAAACAGAGAGGACAATTTGGAAAGATCACAGGGTGTGGAGGGGGCAAAAATATCCACTAAGGCTGGAAGTCTGGGGCCTGAAATTGCAACTTCTTACGTACAAGAATTTCCTCTAGCAGATCTGAATACCTTTAAAACTTTATATATAAGTAAGTCTCAGAAAGATGTCTTAGGACAGTAGCGGTGTAGCCACAGTCATAAAGTCAGTATGTATCAGATGTGGCAATGTCATCCATAAGTCCACTGTGGTTCCCCTCTACGCACAATAATAAAATGGGTTTTTTTTAAAGTCTAAAGAAAATCCTAAGTCAGCTACCCTCAAATAACATGTTTGAGAATAAAGAGAAATGAAAAAGATACTAGCCATTTCTTTTCATTGAGCTTTGAAGGTCATAAGCTTCACAACAGATGTGGCTGGCTTTGACCCATCAAGGGCTGACTTGCTATTCAAAGAGAATAAAATATCTCAACAGCTGGGGAAAGAAGTCAGCAACAGTTGGGCATATCCAAAACAGCAGGTGATCCTCATGGTGTTGCCAAAAACAGGACAAGCATTCAAGATCTGTCTTGCGTGGGTGAGTACAACCAAAATATATAAGGAATCCAGGTCCTTCTCAAAGAAGTCATTAAGAGTTACATACCATTTAAATGTAGTTTAGTAACCAGAAAATGCACCTTCATTTCCCAGGAAATTGTCCAACCCCATCCTTTCATGGAGGATAAAACAAGTTAAAGTTAAGAATCTTGCCTATTGTCGCAAAAATAATCAGTAGCAAAGCCAAGATGCAAACTCCTGTCTTCAGATTTTCTATCATACAAATGAGGACTGCATTTTTTCAACCGTATGCTTAGTGAAGGCTAAACAAAAGACACCATCCCAAGTCAAATAACGTGAGATTTCCACAGCCAATTCAAAGTGTTAATCTTTTCAAATTCAGCTAAGATTCCATCTACCTGTTGAAATATCCCCTGGTAATTAACCAACTTGTGAAAGTCTATCGTTAACTACCCCTTGTAGTTCTGAGTTAGGCCATGAACCCTAGCTGTGGTTCAATTTCTTCATCTAAAAATGGAGTAGATCAAACCAAATGATCTCTAAGTCTACATTTGGCTCAAACATTCTGTGATTCTAACTTGTTCTCTGTGTTGATTAACTGGAATAACTCTAGAGAGAGTATCTAACATTACAAGGAACAGAATCTGTGAAGCTAATAATGCCTGTGCCCCTCTGGATTAGAAAGCCAATAAGTGAAAGAAAATTGCTTAAGATATCAAGATTACTCAGGGCTTTCCAACAATCCATCTGTCTCCGCTCAGCTCTAGACCCTACTGGTGATAGAGTAATGAACTTGTAGATAGTGAAGAAAAACTTTAAACGAGGCAATGTTAAAAAAAAGGAGTATGATGGGAAAAATCACATGGTGTGAAAATGAACACTTTCTCTATGTCCTTTTTGGCAGAAAGATTTGGGACCTTGGTCAAGTTTATCTGTAGAAGCCACCTCAGCTGGGAGTGGTGAACATTTCTGGGGGCAGGTAAGGAAAGAAATATTCTGAAACGGGAAATTCCACTGGCCTTTCACAAAACATTTCATGTAAGCAACCCTAACAACTCTTCCACATATCCCTTCCTCCTTACTCAAATCACACTGATGAATGATTGATGGAACCACCTATTTCATGTGTGCCCTAGGTTTTAATGTATGATGGGTTTCAAAATGGCAGCACCTCTTGGGTCAGCCCATTAGATCAGCAAGACCAAGGTAGTTATGGTTGTATAATGGTTGTAATTAAGTACAGTTCTATTTTGTTGGCTGTGAAGAGTGGGGGAAAAAAGGTAATGTGATAGTGAAGACAGAATCAGGAAATCCCAGGTTTGAGACCAACCTCTGATACTTGTTAGGTATACAATCATTGTCAAATCATCAAATCTTTCAGTGTCCCTGTCTCTAAAGACTACAATTTACAGACCAGTTCCCAAGTTGAATCACTGGAGGGATTTTCCACACTGAAAAATTTTCACATGAATAAAATCCTGGGTCCAAATTTTTAAAATATATGCCTAGAAGGAAGAAGATTTTGAAATGTTCCCTTTTCAAGTATCTTTTTAAATCAAGGCATGGCACTCAGATTCAATACGTATTATAAAACTCAATTATTAATTTACGTGCCAAATACTGTGCTAAGAATAAGAAATACAAGGACAAAAATGAAAACACTCCTTGACTTTAATGAGTTTACATTTTTTGAAAAGAACATAATATGTACAAAAATAAGTCAACACAAAGTATATAAAAATGCTTAAAGCAATTTTTGCCAGATATATTAATAATTGAGGGATTAGGAAGCGCCACATGTAAAAGACAGTACCTAAACTCCTTACAAGGAGACCATATAGGACACCTATTCATACTTTCACCACCATAGAAATGGCTCATTGTGATAACATTTTTTTTTAAATCCAAGAAATAAAAAGAAATTAGAGTAATCAACAGACCAGCAAACAAAGTCTATTACACATGAACCACAGCAATGAAACTTGATTGAAAGTCTGTAGATAAGAAACGTGTCTCCAAGTCTGATTTATAGTAGATGACCCTCACTGGAGATATTTAATGTTCAGAGTTCATATTAAACCACAAACGAATGGCCTATTCCCAACTTCCTAACCTACCCAGAGTCATTCACCCCCTGGCTCTTCTCCAATTCAGGCCTAAAAGTAACTCTAATTAACTCTCTGATGCAATTGGAATCCTACATGCAGTGGAAGGGATCTTGAAACAAGTCCAACCAGACAGATGGCCAAGTCAAGGAAATCGCCATCAGACATGGAATTCCTCTTGGCTACCTCTCCTAAAAAAAAACTATGAGGTGCGTGGGTCTTGGACTATAAGCTGCCCTGTACTATCATATCATGATTATCTAAAGAAGAGTTCTTAACCTTCATATCACGGACCCCTTTGGCAGCCTGCTGAAGTCTACGGACCCCTTCTTAGCATAATCCTTTCAAATGAATAAAAGAAAATGCACATAGATATAAAGGAAACCAACTGTACTGAAGTATCAAAACATTACAAAAAAAAAAGTCCACAGACCCAAGGTTAACAACTTCTAATCCGAAGTATAAGAGATGCCAAATGGAAGGAATTCAGTGTTTTAATCCAAGTGGAATATGTTTTATAAACACAAAATGAAAGGAATGACTAGATCATGGGATCATAGATTCCGAGGCCATCCAGTTCAACTCCATTTTACAAATGAGAACCTCAAGTTTAGAAAGTTTAAATTACCTGTCAATGGTCACACAGCCAGTGTATCAGAAGCTGGACTCAAACCCAGGCCTTTCCAACTTAAGACCAATTCTCTATGTACTCATACTACAGCTGCTTCCAGTTCCAAAAAAACTTTTGACAATCCCACTATAGGTCTGATGAGCATGCCTGCCTGGTTCCTTAGAAAATAAGAAGAAAAAGCAGACTTGGGGACAAAGGGAATTCCAGTCCTGCCAGACTATCAGGAAAATTCAGAATCCCATAGATAGGAAATTGGCTAGCAAAGGTAGACATAATAGGATTGGAAATAAAATGTTGCTTGTGAACTCTGCTTCTCCTTCAGTTTCCCTCCCTCATCAGTCAACACACACCTAACTAACTTTTGCTTGTACTGAGGATTTTGGTCAGAGTGATAGAAGAGAACCCTGGAGAAATCAGGATATGGAAAGGAGTAGGTCTATCAGGGTAAGTTGGAAAAATCAGTTTCCCAGATTCTGACAGCAGGTCTACTTCCCATGTGCCATGGTAGCCTGAGTCACTTGGACTAGTTGGACAGAAAGCATGACTTCACCTTAACTCCTGGAGATCATAGAAAGTCACTTCCCTGGGATGAGCCTTGGGAGGGCATGGAGAGGGAGAGAGAGAGAGAGAGAGAGAGAGAGAGAGAGAGAGAGAGAGAGAGAGAGAGAGAGAGAGAGAGAGAGGCAGGCAAGGGTACTCTCAGTGTCAATTCTTCTAAAAAGTAAAGTAGGAAAGCCATGCCTTGGGTGGAGTATATCTACAAAACAGGGAGAAAAGTACAACAGAGACTTGCCCAGGAGATATTTTTTACAGTTCTTCACACATGGCACTCCATCTCCCATAGTCATATACCTTTGCCTTGACCATCTCCCATAACTGAAATGCATTCTCTTCTCACTTCCAGCTCTTAGGAACTCTTATTTCCTTCAAAACTCAGCGAAGTACTACCATCTATATGAAGCCCTTCCTGTTTCCGCATTCTTCCCTAAACTACCTCCAATTTGCTTTGTGTTTATTTCAATCTCTCTGTATATATGTATCTTTCTTTCTTTCTTTCTTTCTTTCTTTCTTTCTTTCTTTCTTTCTTTCTTTCTTTCTTTCTATCTATCTATCATCTATCTATCTATCTATCTATCTATCTATCTATCTATCTATCTATCTATCTATCTATCCCTATATCTAGACAGACAGACAGACAGACAGACAGACAGAGAGATAGATAGATATTCTAGCTTCCTCCTTGCAAGTGCATTCATGTACTCTTCCAATTCCGCCCCCCCCTTTGGAGACAGAGGTGTGTCATAGGGATTATGTTAACTGGATCCATGAAGTCCACAGTGCTAGGTAAGTATATTTGTCTCTGTTTGTGGTAGGGGAAAAAAAGTCCCAAGAGTCAGCAAGTATTATTTCCCTAAGAACGTTCAGAGATGCTCTCTGCAACCCCCAATGTAAGGATATCATTACTGTGCCAAGGGGAGTGGAACCCTGGCATTGAGAGGTAGAAAAACCTTGACAATAATTTTCTCTTTATTATTCAGCATTATTTCCTCAGAAATGCAAGAACAGAGGGTATGCATGTAACTTCAGCCACTTTTTCAAACACTACATCCATCAAAAGAACAATGACATAACTTTTACTATATAGTTATTTTCTGAGAAGAAAAGGGAGTGAGAATATACTCAGCCTAAAGTATTAGGGCTGGCTGGAATACTAAGTAGGTTGCAGCTCAGGAACATTTTTTCTTATAAAACCAATTTAGAAGCTTTTACAGTCCACTCCCCCAAAATAAACACTTTCTAATGCTACTATAAATCCCCCAAGTCATTCCAATTAAAACCATAGTGCACAGGGTGGATTGGCCGCCACCTTGGTATACTGTATAAGAACAGTATTATGTGAAATGGCTTATGAGAATGGGCAGTCGCTCTCCGGTTGGATCTTTTCCCATTAGCTGTCTTCTTTGTGGAGGTCAAAATCTGAATGATGATATGGTTTTTTACCTACCATGATCATAGCACAACCAGTCAGGGTCCTCATTCTGAACTGTCCATAATGAAATAACACCTACCAGATTCTATTACACATCTTTCTTTACTTAGGATTTATATCCTGTCTATTTCCAAAAGAAGTTCAGGGGGCAAGGGAGCAGATCATGAAATTAAACCCTCTGTAACACAATGCAATTAAAAATCAAAACAGAACCAAAAAATCAATTCAAATGATCCATGGTATAGGTATTACCGGACATCTGAGATAAACTATTCCCTGCACTAAGGCCTTGAGCTTATCTCTAAGATTCCCAGTAGCTAAGGCCAACACATAAACACAAAGAAAATAATTCAGGCAAGAGAAAAACTTTTTCCCAAGCACCAAATTAAACCAAATGTTTATAGCATGGATCTTCACATATGGGAAAGTAGGTAACATGCTATACAGTAGGAGAAGTATTGGATTTCGGGTTGGAGGACCTGAGTAGAAATCCCAGGTCAAGCACGTATGACCTTGGTCGGGCTGAATCCACCTATCCCTTAGCCCACCATCTTTAACTTTTTCCAGAAGAGGAGCTTGAGATACTTGATCAAACGCTTGGAGAAATATAGGTAAATGATATCCACAGCATTTTCCTGATCCACCAGAAGGAAGAGAACGAGTAAATCATTTCAGAGGAAAATAGGTCACTTAAGGACCCCAGAGGACTACTATAAATTCAGTTCAGAAGCTGGACTAGAACAAGGTTAATAAGTGAGTAGAAGGAAATGGACGTTATGCCTTCTAGAAATTTAGAAGGAACAGAGAATGGCCTGAAATTTAAAGCAGCAGGAAGGTCAAGGGATGGCTGGGGGGGTTTAGATATGAGAAAACTGGGTGCGTGAAGGCAGAGAGAAACGAGGCAACAGAGACGAAGATATTGAGGCTGAATCAGCAGAAAGGGATGATAGAAGAAGCAAGTCTCAGAGGAGATAGGAAAGTACTAGTTACAACTTACAGGTAGAAGAGGGCTACCTTGGGCAAGAAAGAGGACTTTGGGGTACCATGGGAGGAGACATACCTGCTCTGGGGTCAGAAGATCTGGGTTCAAACCCTTCCTCTCTCACTATGACCCTGAATAAGTGGTTGAACCTTTATGGGACTCTGGAATCCCTTCAAGCTCAGAATCTATGATCACATGACCTTTTCTTCTGAAACTAAAGGGAAGGAGGAATGGAAGATTTAGAGTCTGTCAGAAGGGAAAGAAAGGAGTTGAGATCTCAGGGAGGAGGTGAGACCAGCTGTTGTACCAGAGTAGGTGGAAAAAAGGGGACTTTGATATCAATATCAAATAGCACAAATCTTTGACCATTTGTTCAGAGACTATATCATTTCTAACTAAGTCTTTGTAAGGAGGATGAAAAATCAAGATATTAATTAATAGGGCAAACAGATGTGTACTATAAGCTAAAAATGAACACAAAATCTGACTTTTGGACTACTGTCTTCTAAATTTTTAAGGGGTGGAAGGAGCAGGTAGCACTCAGACCTCTAAATTCATTGGCTCAAAGAACTCTAGGTAAGAAAAACCCCTCTACCATGCTTATTGATTCCCCAAAATTACATGTACACACACATTTTTATATATACACATATATCTATAAATCATATATAATTATATATTGCCTAAATATTCATGCATAATTATTCCTATAAATACACATACATAACATATTACTGCATGTGCATATATAGTATACATACACCAAATTTACGTATATACGTAATTTATGTTATACATATGCATGCCCATGTACATTGATCCTTACACGTGTGCAGGCATACATGCATACGTGCATACATAAACTGAAGAGACATTCGCTTACTGTGATCTATTCTTCTTTGTTAATTAAAGACATGGGTTGGATTAGATAGTTCATGATGTCTCTTCCAATCTGAATCCTGGGATGCTATGATCTATACAGATCTTTGGTTCCACCACCATATAGTAAGAACTAAAGCTCCTAGGAAGAACCATACTTTGATCCTCTAAGTATCTGTAATCTCATGGTTTGGGACCATGACCACAGTTCAAAACCACCCTCCCCAATCCACTATAACGTCATCAACAGTCTTGAAAATTCAACCCCCTCTGGCCAACCAGGCTAAAAGCCTCAACCAACTTAACTCATCTACTTCTCAGGTAAGAAACATTCTCTCAACAGGTTCATATTATAAGCTTGTCCAGCTTATCTGACAGCAATCTGGTGGCAAAAGCATGCAAGGGGACTCAGGGTCACCTCCTTTCCACAAAGCAGCAGCAGCAGAAGACCTAGGTACAGGAAAGATAACAAAAATGCTGATTTATCTAACACCCAAAGATCTGTTTTAAATGCTATGCTCACAAGATCCCAGTGAGATTAGTTCGATGGAGTATCCTTATTGGCCAAATAAGGAAACTGAGACACAGAAAGACACAATCTGTCAGAGGTCAAACTGGCAGCAAAGGGGCAGGCCAAAAACTTAACCTGTATCTTTGCCCTCCTAACATAGGGCTATTTTCATTCCATGATATCATAATTGTTTTATTTTAAAATGACTGGCCAATTCCAAAATATTTTATGATTCACACTTCCCAATTCAGAAGAGTCTTTCTTCTTATTACAAAGAATTTGTGAGACATTTCATAAAACCTCCAGCAGAGAAGATTTGGTAACTAGGAGAAGGAATTAAACTCATAAGTCACATTTGCTCTCTGAAAGCTGCTCCTGGTGGGGAAGGCCCCCTGTGAAATTTTTGTCTAGAATTTGGGGGATTAGCTGTTGATTTTAATTATCCAGGTTGCCCCCCTTGTGCATTATCACTGACAATAGGCTGCTGGTAATTTAAAAAGCCAAGTAAGCGGTAACAAGTAAACATTCAATGTTTATGTCCTTTCAAATAAAAAAAGAAAGAGGGCAGAATTCACCAAGTAAATCAGAATTCAATGATTGCTCTGGGTCAATATGTATTGAACTCCAAGCTTCTGCTCCCAGTGAAAAAGGACAAAAGAAGGTCACAGTGAACAGCTAAATGTTAGAAAAACTTCCAAGGGATTCAGTGTCTTTATTTGGGAGTTTGTCCCATCCATTTCCTGAACAACTTGGAGTCCTTTGGGGGTCTATCAGTCCCAACATAGACACAGGCTTGTTTAGGTTTCCCAGGTCTCTACTTTTTCTGCCTGCCAAAGTTAATCTCCTGGAGTCGGAGCAGGCCTCGGCCTCACTTAGAAGTTGCTGATCAATACACACTTAATTACACATATTTTGCTAAAAGCAACAGAGATACAGGGACTACTTACAGCTTTCCAGCTTCTACCCTTACCCCTCTAGCAACTCACAGAAAATCTCATAATTTTCTAATTAATCTTGAAATTTTATAATTAAAGAGGAGTAGATAGTGGTCACAAGCTAACCAAATATGCCTAAATTCCACACAATCACTCCCACACTGTTGGTTAAAAATTACAGAAATCACACACATACATAGCTATTTTACCCATCATCTCTCAGTAGGAACAGCTAGCACATTTGCTACCACACATACGTTATGGCAAGGTCAACATGAAAAGCGCAAGGATGTCATCCAAGGCATGATGGCCAATAACATTTACCTGAAATCCAAGTGAGAACTTGAGTTTCCAACTGACATTAAGCAGAAAGAGAAAGGCAGGAGGCACTGGGTCAAGTCCCCAAGGCAGGCTTTGGAATCAATGTCTCCACAGATTTTTACGAAAAGGGTAGACAGCTATTTTTATAAGTTGGTCTAAGTGTAGTCTTTGCCTTCCAACCCCAGGAATCCATGATTATTGAAAATGTCAGGTCCAACTGCAGTAAATTCATGGGGCTTATATTACTATCAAAGTGAAATACAGTCAAGAAAACAGTATTTGCCACATGGGCAGTGGGGATTGCTTACCGAGATGGCCATTTATTCTCTGATGTAGAAAGTACTATATTTATAATGGAAAGAAAACTTGGTACAGTGAGGGGATAAAGCTGATCAGGAAAAGCTGGTTTTAAGTCCTATTTCTGATACCTATCAGACCCTTAAGCAGAGCATCTACACATCTGCTTTGGTAAAGGAGGGTTATCACTATGGGCTTCCTAACACCAATGAAAACACAAATCTATTTTTTAAAAAAAAGCATTCATGGTGACCATAAATCCTGAATTTTAAAAGGGGAGGAGGAGAAGGGAGTCTGTTCCAAGTATGTGCAGAAGAGATGACTAGATGAGAATGGATTAAAAATGAATAGTACCTTTTCTCTGCAGTATGTCATCACAAAGGCAGCTACATGGCATGCTAGATAGAACCTTGGAGCTGGAGTCAATAAGACACGAGTTCAAGTCCAGCCTTAGACACTTATTAGCTATATGACCAAGTCATTTAACCTCTGTCCACCTCAGTTCTGTCAGTTGTAAAATAAGAATAAAGCATTTACCTCCCAAGTTTATTGTAAGGATCAAATATGATAATATTTGTAAAGTGTTTTGCAAATTCTAAGGCTCCATGTAAACACTATTATTATTATGATTATTTTTGGTATCATTATTAAAGGAAGAATTAAAGTTGGAACAAAGAAGGTTGCAGTGAACTGCAGAAGTGTAGACTGTTAAATGCCAAACCAACAAGTTTATATTGTAGATGACAGCCAAAGGGAGCCACTGAAAATTCTTGAGTAAGAGAAGAGTTAATCAGACAAACTCTAATCAGACAAACAAGACTACTACCATATGGTGTGAAGGTTGGTTTGGGAAATGGAGAAACATGTAGGTCATTAGCTGGCTTTTAAAATACTCTAAGTACAGGATAATAAAGGACTTTCGACTTGTAATCTTGGGCAATTTCTCTGAGCCTCAGTTTCCTGCTCAGGAAAATGAAGGGATTGCCCTAAGATGACCACTATGATCCTTCAGTTATCTTAGAGTGGTAACAGTGAGAAAGGAACAGAAGAGACAGATATTTTCAATCCTAGAATCGAGCATTCTGATTTCAAAGCTAATGGCCGATGAAAACAAGGTAATGAGTAAAAAATATTTTCTAGGATTTTTGGTTCATGGAAAAATATAGTCAGCATAACTGTGCTTCCTGGAGTTTTATAAAAAGCAGATTTTCCTTTGCTGACAGAGGTACAATAGTATACACAGAAATGCATTATCTTAAAAGAAATTATATGATGATACAGCAGACTTCAAGTTTATGATCTTCTAGAAGGAAAGATCTTTTCTCCTCCTAATTTGAAACATCAAAGACCATAGGGCAGAAACTCACCTAGAAGTAGTATACTGTTACATATAAATCACATTAGAAGCAGAAAATTTAAAGAAATAATCCCAGACTCTGGGAAAACAAAATATCTTCCTCAGAAGAGGTTTGGAGCTTTTGTTTGTCGTTTGTTTGTTTATGGCTTGTATCTGCAAAGCAATTACAACTACAGTGAATAAATCCAGCTGACTAAACTACACCCAGTATACACGAGTTCAGATCCCACTCTTGAAGCTTGTTGTTTTCATTTTTCAGTCATGTCTGATTCTCTGTGATCCCATTTGGGATTTTCTTGGTAAAAATACTGAAGTGGTTTGCCATTTCCTTCTCCAGATGAGGAAACTGAGGCAACCATGATTAAGTGACTTGCCCAGGACCCCACAGCTAGTACATGTCTGAGGATGGATTTGAACTTGAGTCTTCCTGACTCCAGGCTCAGCACTTCATCCACTAGACGGTCTCACTAACCCAGCTTACTATTTGTGTAACCCTGCGGAAGTCACTTGCTTTGTCTAAGTCTCAGAGAAGTGAAGCCTTCCTGTGAAGGACACTGTCAAAGCTGAAAAGACTTCACAGATGGGTCAAGTTTTCTGAGGCTCAACCAAGATGAATTTGGAGGGCTCATCTCCAGGTGGTCTGGAAGCAAAGTGGGATAGGCTTTCAAGTACATCCTCTGCTATGGATTCCTGCTCTGCATGGAGGAAGGAACAAACTCCCCACCCCCAAACCTCCCCAAAAATCATAGTTCTCAAAAGCATTTGGGGGTTCTTAACCTGAGATCTGAGAACCTAGAATAATTTGATAACTATTTTTTGGAATAATTTGATAACTATTTTTAATATAACTGGTTTCCTTTTTAATCGCAGGGATTTTATTCTACGTATTTTAAAACATGATTCTGAGAAGGTATCCACAGGATACCTGTGACCTGTCAAACTGGCCCATGTCATTAAAAAAAAAAAAAAAGATTAAGGACTCCTGTGTTTCATGTAATTGTAGGGGAAACCCAACACTCTCCGATGGTGTAAATTCTGTATGAAAAAAACACCCTGAAATGTTCAGGAAATAAAAAAATATATCCCTCCTTTGTCACATTACCTTTCATAAGCATAACTTATCATCCTTCCTGGAATGGAAGCTTCTGGAGGGCAAAGATGAGGTCTTCTATTTCCCAAGGCACCCAACAGAGTTCCCTGTACTCTGAGGGTGCCCAGTGAATATTTGCTGGCTGATATACACAGAGGTAATTAGCAAGCATTTCATTACCCTAAATTAAGCATAAAAGGGTGGAGATGCCATAAGAAAAATGCATTCGTATTTATGATTCCAGTTACCACCTAGAAAACTAACAAGGACACATCTAAATCTGGCATATATTTATAATGCTTAATCATTTTTTCAGTCCTGTCCAACTCTTTATGACCCAACTTGGAGTTTTCTTAGCAATGATGCTGGAGGGGTTTGCCATTTTGCTCTCCAACTCATTTTCAGATGAAGAAACTGGGGCAAGCAGGATTAAGTGACTTGCCCATGGTCGTATAGCTAGTAAGTGTCTGAGGCCAGATTTGAACTCAGGAAGAGAAGTCTTCCTGATTACAGGCCCAGCACACTGCCCAGCTGCCCCACATATTTATAATAACAGCTAGTATTTATGTAATGCTTTCAAGCACTATATGAGTATTATCTCATTTGATCATCATGACAGCCTGGGAAATATATGCTATTGTCATTTCTATTTTACAGGTGAGGAAACTGAGGCTGAAAGAGGCTAAGGTTCACACAGTTAAGTAAAACATCTGAGACAGGATGTGAGCTCAGGTCTTCCCAGGCCCAGCTCTAGCCACCTAGTTGTTTTTATCCACCCTTAAATAACATATACTACACCATTACTGTTGTATCAATGAACTGGTGCCTAGACCCTCCACTCAAGCAGCCTAAGCTCAGGGTTGAAGTTCTGTGAGGTTCCACCATGTTGGAATACCTTCTAGTATAGTCCCAGGGGCAGACTGAGTCTGTGGATAAGGCTTCAGAGGCTAAGCACCAGGAGGCTGGTCTCAAAGGGCGGGATTCTTTGGCTCTGGCAAGGCAGGAAACAAACAGAAGGGAAGGGATGATCCTCCGCCCTGGGCAGTCTCCTTGGACTTCCACAGTTTCAGCGGTAGAGACCAAAAACCACTTGGAATCATACCCAGTTTGGACACCTGTCCAGAGAGACACGAGAATATGGGTTTTGTGACAAATTTTCCTTTTAATATTTATAAGAATGACTTATAGTTGCAAAACGACAGACTTTGTTTACATATCAGTATTTCATAACATCGTCTACTTTGCATAGAAATGTCATGCTATAGTTTTAAATCTTACAATTAACATTGATTTATTACCTGTCACTCTTTTATTCATGACTACAACAAACACTTGGATGCCTTTTTCACATTTAAATCATCCAAGCCAAGCATGGAAGCTGAAGGGGAGGGGCCTTCATCCTGGGAATTACAGGACTAAGAATAAGTGAAGTCTAAGAGTAGGAAAGAACTTTTATGTCAAAAAGAAAGAGGCTTGTGGCCTTTGCAGGTCACTGATGCTCGAGATGACAAGGTACTTCCTTATTACTAGCAGGTATTCCTCATTTTAAGTGAAGTCATTACACAAATTCATTCCATAAAACTAAAGCCTGAGTTATAAGAAAAAGCCTTTCAAGTAGCTGATGGTTAGATCAACTCTATTCGGTTTCATAAATTTTCCAAGTTCTGAGTCTATAGTCAAGGAAAGGCTAGATACGAGAGAGGCTGGGAGAGAGGCAGGGTGAGCTCCCTAAGTAGGGAAAGTGATACATAAGCCCTCCTAAAACCATATCCACATTGATACAGAAAGACCAAGGAAGTATATAAATCTGCAGCGAGGAAGCACAAAGATTGGAGAGCTGGGCCTGGAATGAGGAAGACAAGTTCAAATCTGGTCTCAAACACTCACTAGCTGTGTAACTCTGGGCAAGCCACTTAACCAATGTCTGCCTCAGTTTCCTCATTTGCAAAATGATGATAATAATACCATCTGTCTCATAGGGTTGTTGTGAGAATTAAATACGATAAGATTTGTGAAGCACTTAACATAGGACTGACACATGGTAGGTGCTTATATAACTGTGTATTTCTTCATCCCCTTTTCCTTAACCTGACTGATTACACAGATGGGCACAAAGCTGAGGATTTAGCAAGATCAAAGAACTGTAGACTGTAAGGGGTATAAGTCACCGAGTCCAAGGTCCTCATTTTGCAGATGAAATTGAGACACATAGGTTAAACGGATAGCCCAAAGTGATGGTGTTATTAAGGGGAACAGTCAGGATTAGAACCCAGAACAAGAGATTTTTTCAGCTACCCCACAGCTGTACCTTCTAGAAGTGCAATCAACTGAATATTCCTCATGTGGTAGACTTTCTCCATGGGAACAAATTTCTTCATGATTGAAGTCAGTGGGGAAAATAAGATTCCCTTTACATAAGCTCATTTTACAAGCCTTTTGCTGGAACCAATCTATCCTATGCAGTGCTGATCTAGCCATTTTGAAGTATGGAGAGGACTGCTGAAAGTTTTTTTCAGGCTAACAGAAATTTTGAAGACTTAAACATGTTTCTTTGTATGATCAAAAAGGATGATTATAAAACAACTGGCACACATTAGGCACTTAAGAAATGTTTGTTGATTGATTTAAAATAATGAAAAGACCCAATCTACAAATGAATCAACCAAGCTCATATCTTTGCCTCAAAAAGAAAAAAACATTATGCATTATCTTCATTACTCTGCTTCTACAAGACCGAAGGAGGCACCCCATCAATAAATATGAACTAACACTAATAATTACTTCTACCTGCCACATAGTAGGAGCTTAATACATGTTTATTGACTCACACAAGCAAATTCCTCTCCTATGTAGGTCCCCGGATTTGGAATCTCCACTTCCACTTCTTAGAATATCTACTTTCCTCCAAAGTTTGACTCATGAACCATGTTCTACATAAGCCTCTTCCTGGCCCCTCGAGGCAGTTAAGTGCACAGTGCAAAGACTGTGGGACCTGAGATTGAATCCTACCTCAGACACTTACTAGCTATGTGACCTTGGGTAAGTCATTTAACCTTTCTCTTCCTCAGTTTCCTCAACTATAAAATGAGGATAATCATAGCCCCAACTTTGCAGAGCTGCTGTGAGATTCAACTAGGATGAAATACATTTGCTATATGAAGGTTTCTTAATATGTTATCTCCCCAGATGCTAGTGACTCTCTCAAAAAATTTGATTGTAATTTTTGGTGTACAAAAATATCACCCCTTAAAGGACAGTGGTTATTTCTCTTTTGTCCCCCAATCAGTGCCTGGCACACAGTAGGACTGTAAGAAATGCCAAATTCTGGAAATATTAATGCTCAAAGGTAGGCATTCTGAGATATGTCTAGAAAAATGGCAGAGGGCTTTTTAGTCCTAAGCTGAAGAACTTGCATTTTTCCTAGAGTCAACTAATATTTCTGAGTAGGGAGTGACACAGTCAGACCATGGAAAACCTTGGAAAGGTTTTTTTTGGCCAGCTCTGTGGTGGTAGTAGTAGGCTTGGACAGGTGAAAAGCTAGAAGAAGGGGAACAATTAGAAGCACTAATTAAGATCCTGACACTAGTTCGTGTTCTATGGCCCCAAGAAGGCTTCTCAGATAGCCTAGAACATCTCTTACATTCACAGAAAAGTTGACCCCGTTTGACAGGAGACATTTAGATTATATGGCCTTCAGTTCTGACTTTCAATAACCTGGAATCCAAATGCTTTAGAGTCCACTCTAAAACTTATAACCAAACACCAAAGAAGTTCCAGATTCCAGGAGTAAATCTGGGTTCAAATCTCCTCTCTAACGCATACTACCTTGGTGACCTTGGACTTGCCAGTGACTTTACATTTCCCGAGTTTCTGCAACTCTTGATTTCGAGGCCCCTGAGGATCTCTGATGCTTTGACAGATCTCATAGAGAAACCATTTAGCAAAAATAAAAAAATAAAAAACACCACAATTTAGCTGACAAATTTCCAGCCAAAGGAGCATTGTCAGTAATGTTTCTCCAGCCTAAGAAAAGCCTGTCCACTTGATGCAACAATTGCCTTTCTCAAGTTTATATTCAAAAGCAGCATTCTATTTGATAGCTGTAATGCCTACTAGGAAGGCTAGAGAACAATGATAATAATATGATAGCCATCATTTACATACCTATTTAATGTTTGCAAAGCACTTGACCTATATTATCTCAGTGGAACAAAGGAATGACAAAACTAAGCCCTGCTTTCCAGTGCATAACCTAGCAGACGAGCTAGAACCTGAGTTGGAAATACCCCTACTAAGTGGTATAAAGTCTAATGGCTTTCCATCTAGAAACATGTCAGAGGGAGAGCCTGGGCCTCGCCAGATGTTACCAAGCAAGGCTGGGCCTGGGCTGGGCTTGGCTGACCACAGGAGTGGCAGCATGAGGGCCGTTCCTGTGGCTCTCCGTCCCTTCCCCACTGTTCCAAAGATAAAAGTTCCCAAGTGGATGCCAGGACAAGCCACCCTGACCACATGGCCCTGGTCAGCAATAGGCAAGCAATGATTGACCAAAAAGCCTCTGAGTCAGGCAAAGAGAAATTTAGCCAGGTGTGACTTATGGGGCAATGCAACATTCCCAAGGTCTTCCTTCCCAAAGTCTTCCTTCTATAACGTATGCTTCAGCTATGACTCAGGAAAACATTAGCTTGAGGAAACTTCAAGCTTCCAACAATCTGGATGCGGACTGAAAGAAGTAGGGAGAATACCCAGCTCTAGGCTTGTATGACTTAGCTTGGAGAAAATTCCCAGTGTGTGATCAGCATCTTCCCTCAGGTTCTCAAGGTGAAAGGGCTTCAGAGATGGTTTTAGGGAAGGGAGGGAGGGAAAGAAGTTCCAGAATTATACAAGGGGCACATGAGCTGAGAGGAACAAAGAAAAATGACAGCACGGAGATCTAGGGAAAATCTACCTGGGGAGCAAGCAGGCTTGTTTATAGCAGCAACCTTACCAGGTCATGGAGCAAAGGTTAGATGGATGTGAGAACAAGGAGGAGGGAGAGGCAGAAAATTCACAGAACATCCTTAGGGAGCATAAGTGCACCAAAGGAGGAATTACTTGTCCAAGGTCATGCATTAAGCAGGGGGCTGAGATGGGATTAAAACACAGCTCCAATTTCCTTAAGCAAGGAAAACATTTCCATCCATCTCCCTATCTAGCCATCTTTGTGTTTGTCCTTCATTCTCAAAGAGGACCCTGACATCAGGGAATGATGACATGACTTGCAGTTGACTTGGATTTGAGGGAGGGAGGGCTGTGCAAGGTCATCAGTTGCACTTTTTCCTCCATAGCCACCTGGGTCCAGTGGCCTGATATTCATCTGGAGGACTGGAGGTGGCCCAGGATGCAGTGGGAGACCCTGGCCATTTTAGGCCCTTTTAGTAGCTTTTCAGGTATTCTCTTAGAGTGAGGGAAGGCCCATTCAGTAAACAGGCTTCTTTAAGAAGTAAGTCAAGGGATGGCCCCTTTAATCAAAAATTAAATAAATAAATAAAACTGGGAGGCGAAGACCCTCAGGGTTGCTAGCCAAGAGAAACAGTTACTATTTACTATTTACTTTCACTGTGTGCTAGGAGGGCAGGGACCTGTCTAACTATCTGTCTATCTATCTACCCACACATACCAGTAAATGCATGCTAGGTGCAGCACTAGTCAAGACTTTTATCTGGAACCAGGCCCTGCCCTCAAGGATCTTACTGAGTGGTATCAGAGTAGAGGCTGCAAAGAAAGCTTCTCCCCAAAACAGCCCTCTCTTTTCTTGTCCCATTCTTTGAGCTGGTGCTGACCACCCTGTCCCCATCTCCAGTCCTGAGTTTGGTCCCTCTCCATTCTGATCCATGGGGGTCATGCCTCCCTTTCTCTTTATCAAAGGTAATGGGCCTTGCACTCTGGGGCCAGTCATACTATTTTAGGAGAGGGTTGTCATCTACTTCAATCCTTCCTATAGGTAGCCTAAAGTTCATTAGGCCTTACCATCTACCCAGATGCAATGCCCTCCAGATTCAGGTACCTCAGTACCTCTGGGATCTTGGGGCCACCCTTTTATATGTGGTCCTCTCCTAGGGAGACAATTCAAAGCCTATAAAAATAGTGCAGGTGAGACGCGATGAGGACCCAACTGGGGTGGAGGGTCTGTTAGTCTGGAGAAGGGGACGCAACCAAGAGATTTTTGAAGCTAGAAATATAAGATTTGACAACAGATTAGACAGGTGGGCTGAAAGTGAGAAGCTGAGGGCAGCACCAAAGTGTGGAGTGTGGGCGACTGTGGGAACAGTGGTATTCTCCATAGTAGTCTCAAATTTTGGAAGAGGAAAGGAATTATAATGAGTTCATTTTGGGACATACAGAGTTTGAGATTCCCATGAGATCCTCAGGATGGATGTACAAAAGGTGGTTAGAGATTCAGGACTGAACTCAGAAGACACACTCAAGTTAGACAGACTGACCTTGCAATCATCTGCATGGATATCATAATTGAATCCATGGGAAATGAAGAGATGCAATGATTCTCAACATGCATGTGGCTTATACCTATTGTTATTTACTGCAGTTGATATTAAAATATATTTGTATTATCATTGTGGACCCCCTTGAAAGGATCCCTGGGACTTCCAGCAGGTCCCTAGACCACACTGTGAGAACCACCACAGAGGAAAGAGAAGGAGGTCTAGATCAAGTGACACCTATGGTTCGTGAGTAAGACTTGGATGATGACCAAGTCAAGGAGATTGATAAGGGGTGAAAAAGAGAAGAAAGAAAAAGGAACACTAATTCTTATCCAAAAAAAATGGAAAGACTGCTTCTTTTAACCCTGAAGAAATGCAGATTCTCTGAATTTTGGCTGACTTCATATTTCCTGGCCTGTATCTCCTTTACCCACAAAGGCAGTTACATGGGAAGAATCCAGGCACATTTTTCTGTTATTCCATTAGCTCAGGAAACTAAAACATGGAGTCCAAGTATTTATTATGCATGCAACCAGAGATGCCACAGGAACAGGGACAGGAGAGGAAATGTGACCCCAGCACCTTACAGCGCAGCCCTCCTACAGATCTGAAAATGAAACAAGAGGCTCCCAAATTGGACTCCCATTCCTCTCCTCCAACAGGATCTCATGCAGTCTTTTGAGGGCCTTGTTAGTGGTGAGTGCAAACAGTGAGAAGTCTCATGCTGGAATCCTGCATGTTCCGACAAGACCACAAGCTAGTGGAATCCCCAAAGATTCTAGGAAGCCAGCATGTAGCCTGATTAATCACCAGAGGAAGGAGACCATATGGTGTGATGGTAGAGTGCTCTGTGAACACACACTGGGAAATATGTAGCTCCCAGTAAATAGAACAAAGGTGGAAGGGAGGTACAGCAATGACTAAATTGTACAACACATATGTCCACAGACAACTCAGGAACAGTTCAGTCCACTACTGTTTTTGCCGCATTTCTAATTACCCCACTCCATTAAAAGAAAGGGCTTTTTTCATCCTCATGGAGACAACACTTTTCACAATAATGCTGGGAACACATGCTTCTAATTGAATTGTTTCATAAACTTTCCATGTGTAATTTAAGGTTTCGAGACACAGAAAGAGGAATTCAAATAACAGGTTTGGTAATGGGGAGATGAGACAACAGGAGGGAAACATCACCTCCAAGTAGAGGAACTAACAATCAGTGATGTATATCCTCCCCCAAAACAGAAGGCAGGCAATATCTGACTCTAGGGGCAAGGAGTTCAAATGAAGTAGACCAGAAGAGGCTGTTTCTCAAAAAAATCAATGCTGGAGCAACAGGGTCATCTGAGCCCCAACCGGTATCTCCCCAACTTTTCATCAGTTTTATCTTCATGGCACTATCATTGATACAAAGTGGATTAGACAGAAATATGTTATGATAGCAATAAAAGTAGATGTCTTGGGAATTCATCCAGTGCAATTCAGCTATAAATTCTCTTTACCATCATGCTAAATGTAATCTTTAAAAAGTTAGGTAACACGCTTTTAGCAAGAGAAGTCCATCATGTTAACATCAGTATCTTAGGTAGAGATGGAAAGAAATCCTTCCTCTGAATATCTCTCCCAGTCTTATTGGCAGCCCTTCCCATTTGCATTTACTTTCAAACATCTTGGATTCAGCCCCATCAGTCTTGAAGGTTATCTTGGGCACAGGCTCTGCTTTTATATTGGACTCACCGGACGTACTACCTAAATCAATTCATTTCCTGATTTAAAGCAAAGCAGTATCTGTCAGTCTTAATCACCGGTATCAAGGAGAGAACCTACGCAGAGTTCGTTGCCTAAGGAAGCTCTTGGAGGTAGGGAATCTCTCCTGCCTTGAATGTTTCTAGGAGTCCTTTGAATGCACTGTTCACTTCATAGAAAGTAGTTTCCACAGAGAACCCCATTCTCCCCAGAAGGAAAACAATAATAGCTCATACCCAGATAGCATTTTAGACTCCCAAGGATCTTTATAACCATTATCTACAAAGCAAAACTGTAAGAAATAAGAATGGCAGGCACTTATTTAGTGTTTTAAGGTTTGCAATCTCTATTATGTCAGTCATATCATCTGATCCTCAGTGGGTACTATTATTATTATTTCCATTTTACAGATAAGGAAACTGAGGCTGGGAGGGTTTAACTGAATTGCCCAGGACCACATAAAAGTGCTATACATAGGACCGTCCCTATTGTAGAGTTGAAGAAACTGAAAATGAGAAACTAAATGACTTGCCCAGAGTTACACAGCTCAGAAATATGTAAGGCAGGATTTGAACCCCAAAATACTAACCAGGAGGATTTCTTACTCTTTCTGATCCCAAGTCCATCATTCTAACCATTCTGTTACGCTACTTGTTCAGTGAATATGACCTTGGTTTTAGCTGCTCTGAATTTGATTCGGTAAGTCAAGCCAACAAGAATGTATGAAGCAACTATAATGTGCAGATAATGAGCTATAATATATGAATCTAATAAGTACCTACTATATAAAACTAATATAAGCATTAAAAAGGCAAAGAGGGTTAAGTGACTTGTCCAGGGTCACACAGTCACTAAGTGTGAGAGGCTGGATCTGAACCCACGTCAGGTCCAGTGCTCTATCCACTGTGTCACCTACCTGCCCTCAAAGACATATAGAGTACCCCCAAAGTCTAAGTGTATTTTAAAGCTTCAACAGGATATATGTGTATAAGTGCAGCTATAGATCATATGTATATTTCACTTAGCTACATATATTTTTTGTATGTGTTCAACATTTTTTAAAGGACCTTCTCAAGTTCTCCACATCTATGTAAATCACTCTCTCTGGTGTTCCTTTGTGATCTGTAGGGCTTTCTGACGGCTCAGATGCTTTTCCCCCCATTGTTCTGCCTTTGGTTTTATTCCAAAGAGTTCAGCCAATCTCAGTCTTTAGTGTCTCTCTAATAGTAAAACTCCCTTGGAGTGCAGGGGCAGGCAGACAATTGGAGCTACAGTGACAGTCGCTGCAGAAAATAAAGAGAATCTGCTTTCATGAACTCCTACTACCCAGCTAAATATTCATGGGGAAGCTGAAAATGAACCCAGCCCCCTTCAGCATCTCCAGCTCAGAATGAGGACCTGGAGAGGCTGATGTAGCAAAGCAGCGTGGATCCAGCACTCGCTAGCTACTGACTCTGGACTGGTCTCTTCCTCTTTTTCTGTTTCCTTATCTGTTAAATGGAAATAGAGGCAGGGAGATGGCACCCAAGAGAGAGTGCTGGATGTGAAGTCAGTAAGAAAGGAATTCAAAACCTGCCTTAGACATTTACCTAGTTGTGTGACCCTACAAAGTCACTCAGACTTCTGTGCCTCAGGTTCCTAATCTGTAAAATGGGGAGTATAACAGCACCTACCTCTGAGGATAGTTATGAGGATCATATAAGATAACATAAGTAAAGTGCTTTTCAATACATGTGCTACTGATCACCATCGTTATTAAGACATGTGACCTCATTCAGCCTGTTTCTTCACTTGTAATATGGGGATGACAGCCCTTCCCTCACAGTTATTGTAAAGATCAAAGGAGATGACGTAGGTAAAATGCTCTGCAAACATAGCAGCACATCTCAATGCTAGCTACTATTATGATCATTATTGATAACGTTTATAAAATGGATTTCATCAGGTTAGGGATACCCTAGAGCAGGGAATATCCCTTTCAAAACTCAGATTCTTGTAGTTCATTTAAATCAGAATTATTTTAAAAAGACAAAAAAGAAAAATCCTGTAATTAAGCATATTTTTCTCACACTATCTTGTGAATTCATTAAGCCCATGGCCAACAGGAACCCTAGTGGGTAGTCACTTTTGTCGTAGAGGCTCCAGGATCTAGCCAGCGTCTGGAGCCAGCAGATTCACAACAAATGCTAGACAATTCAAAGACCAACTGAGAAGGTACTCAACAGATGTTTGCTCAATGGATGAACACAAAAGGCCTTAGAAATTATTGAGAACTGTCAACTCAAGGGTGACTCTGGAATTTGGAAAATAATCACATATCAGGGCCAAGGCTAGAAACCCAAAGATAGGCATAGACTTTTAAGAAGCCTTGTCTTTCTCTGCAGAGACCATTCATACTCCATTACTTCAAGGGAGGAAATTTACATAACCAAAGTACTATGAAGAATTTAGTGATGTACAGTAAAATGAGAGAACTGTATAATGAGGGGTTTGTTCTCATGACAACCCATTCTTCAGTCAAATTCACAGGTCTTAAGCACCTGTGGTTATTCCAATCACCTCTGATGGCCATTATGAAGCTGTGCACTAGAAGATTCTGAGTATTACATGATATTTTGTTAAACCAAAAAAAAAGGAAATGAGTAAAGGGAAAAAGAAAGAAAAAAAGGAAGAAAGAAGGGAAGAAAGAAAGAAAAAAAGAAAGAAAGAAGAAAGGAGGAAGGAAGGAAGAAAGGAAGGAAGGAAGGAAGGAAGGAAGGAAGGAAGGAAGGAAGGAAGGGAGGAAGGAAGGAAGGAAGGGATAGAGAAAGAGAGGTAGGGAGAGAGGGAGTGAGGGAGGGATACAGGAAGGGATAATATAAATGGATGTAGGAATGCTTAGTCTAGAGAAAATTCAGGATGGACAAAATGCTTTAGGTCAAGTACAGGAAGGGCTATCAGATGGGAAGATTAGATGTGTAGCATTGAGCCCTACAGGGGAGAATCAGGAAGTATAGGTGGGAATGAAGAAGAACGTAATCCTCCAGGGCAGGGAGTCCTGCCATATCTATATTTGCACACCCAGTGCTGGATACTAAGTAACTGCTTGATGACTGACTAAAGATACAGAAAGCTAAGTGTGGGCTTGATGTGGTGGAATGAGCTGCCACAAAGAAAGATGTCTCTTCCTCCCTAGAGACCTTCAAACAAAGACTAGATGACTTTGATTCAGCTATGGAGGGAATTTTTTTTTCCTGAATGTGTAGAATTAGGTGGCCTCCAAGATCCTACCCCCAACTCTGAAATTCTTTGAATCTAGAGAAACTAAACCTACTAGCATGAACTATCAGAATTTCAGAGCCAGAACAGGACCTCAGAAGTCATCTAATATTATTTTAGAGATGAGGAAACTGAGACCCAGAGAAGTGAGTTGGCCAAGGTCATATAGCTAATGAGTGACTGAGCTGGAACCCAAACCCAGTATTCACAGAGAATCACAGAATTTTAGGGTTGGGAGAGATATTTTACAAGATACTTAACATGTGGTCATCCAGCTTCCAACAGAAGGCCGAAATTGAAGGTCTTTACCAGTCCCTGAGGCAACCCATTTGAATCCTCCAGTCTTTGGCTTAAGAGTACCTTCATCTCTCTACTCTGCATATATCTGGTAAGTACCTAAATTATCTCCTCCATTGGAATGTAGGATCTATGAGGGCAAGGACAGTTTTTACCTTTTTGTATCCCTAACAATTACTACAGAGCCTGATACATAGTATGCCCTTAACAAATGATTGTTAACTGACTGACTTCTGATCTTTCTTCAGGACTACTCACTCTGCCTACATTTTACATAATGTTTTATTAAACCTATTCAAGTGAGCCTTGATACCATAAAAATCCTAAGTCTCAATCATTTCCTGCACATTTGTATTTTGGAAAGTTGTGGGCAGGTGGTTAAGAGAAGGTGGTTGGACACCTGGGCATTTTACCATGAAAGTTTAATGGGCTTCCATGAATGAGTTGATAATGCAAGTTCTGGAAGGTCTAATGAGTACTAAGAATGAAAACTTGGATTTTCTCCAGCATAAAACCATGTAATTTCCCATCACAAAATTTGATAGACGTATGAACAATTTAGTCTAACAAATTGTGGGAGATGTTAAACTCAGTGTTTCCTCTGATATAAAAAAAAATTATACCTTGTTCTAACAATGCTCATCTACACTGATATAAGCTTCTTCCCCAAGTAGAAACATCTCATGGAATGAATTTGTAATTGAGTTTTTAATGTCCACTTTCACCATAATACTTTTGCTATTAAAAAAAAAAAAATTGGTCCAAAGGAATGAAAAACAAATCATAAAAGCTTGTAAGAGTCTTAATATGATGTTGTCAAAAGAAAATCAGCTCTGGAGTCTAAGAAGCTGGGTTCGAATTCAACCTCAGATACTTCTGATGTGAATGACCTTGGGCAAGTCACAAACACCATGGTCCTTCGTTTCCTCTTGGGTACAATGATGAGTATAGGTTGGATAGTTTCTGAGGTCCTTTCCATCTCTAAATCTATTATTCTATGAAGTCAGAAATCCTCTTGGTGTGAGACAGCCTACGGGACATGGGAGGCAGAACACCTCAATGTTTGAATCCTAGTTTGAACACTTTCTGGGTCATCTCATGCAAATCACTTCACCTCCACCCCCTTTTAATTTCCTAAATGAGAGGACAGGACTAAGTAACCAGCAAGGCTCTGTCCAGCTCGAAATCTCTGAATGTGTGAAGCCAGCTCCTAAAGCCATGTACAGCAGGCATATGAGCAGCGAAGCACAATCCAAAGAACTGTAGTTGCAAGCTTTTCTAATGCTTTCCTCAATTCCAGACATCTCTACATTAGTGAAATAAAGTAGATTATTTTGCCATCTGCCAGGGAAGATTATTTCCAAACTTGCTCTGGCATTAAAATTTTTTAAAGAAAAACATTCCGAAAAGGTTGCAGCTGATTTGCAAAGGAAAGATCTCCTTAAGGCCTCAAGTAGCAAATCAGAAAAGCTGAAATCCTTAGGAGCAAAGCAAAGCTAAATTCATGGTAACCCAGATTAAGCATATTAGTCAATGCTGGGCATTCCCCTGCAGGATGAACGAAGTGAATGAGTGTATCCATGCCCCTTGTAAATGCTGAATACAATAGGATAACAGAGAAGGGAGTCTAACATAACAAGTTGTTCTCTCTGCTGTCAACCCTAAATGGGTTCTTGTAAGGTAACAGGATTATAGGTTCCATATACATAGAGGCTAGAAGGAAGCTAAAAGGAAGGGGGCAGGGAGGGGAGTGGTTGTGATGATAGAACTTATACAGCATTTTGAAAAAGAAATATTACCTCATTCTATTTTTACAACAATTCCAGGCTTAGGTATTATTATTATATTTATTTTATAAATGAGGAAACTGAGACATATATAGGTTAAGCGGCCTGCCAGGATCACACAGCCAGTGAGTAGCAGAGGCTAGAATTGAATTCAGCTCATCTAATCCCATCTTCTCATTTTACAGATAAGGAAAATAAGATCTAAGCAGGTTTAACGACTTTCCCAAGGTCACCTGGGGTAAATGGCAGACCAAGGACCACAAGTTCACTTTCCCTTAGTCCACACAGTATCCTGGATCAATCCTCCATCTCAGAGTACGTTGACCTTCAGCCGTGTATGATGTAAATACTTCTCTGTCCACTCTTTTCTTGATGTAATGTTTATACTTAGCTAATCGTCAGCGTAGCTATCTTGAATACTAAACTTCCCACAGGTCAAACCTCCAGTTACCTTTGAACAACAGTAAGGAAAATATTTGGTACTATTTTGTTAAGCAATCTTTCTTATTTTAATAATGAAATCTTATTTACATTTGCATGCAATATTATATTAAAATGTTATTATATTTACAGTACAATATAAATGACCGCAGCTGTTCTTGGGGGGAAAAAGTAGTTGCCTATTCTTCAATGTTAACAATTCAATCCAAAAAACACTTATTAAGCACCTGCTGAATGCCAGGTGCCATGCTAAGTGCTAAGGAGACAAGTCAGAAAGAAAGACAGTCCCCCTGCCTTCAATGAGCTTACAACATGCAAAAGAATGCTTAATTTGCTGTTGAGCATTTCAGTCCCTCTATAACAGTCTCTGATTGAAAAATTCATCACCTTTCAGGTAACCTGGCATTAAACATCTCTGAATTTATCTAGGCTGGTCCTCAAACAAAAGACCATTACCAGGTACATATTTGAAGCCTTTCCAGCTTAGCAGGTCTTGCCAAAACCTGCATTCCATTGGCACAAGCTTCAAGGATTCAGGGTCACCTCCATGCTGCAATGAGGAATCAGAGGAAGGTAGGAGAAGAGAGAGGTGCCAACAGTCTTCAATAGCACGGTCCACTTTGCCAGATAGAAACCCTCAAAGGGAATCTCTTTGAGATCCATTAAGTCCTATGAAGCCTTATACCTTGAAGGCAGACAAAGTAGGGATTTTAATAATGCCAGGTATTAAGAAAACTGTCTTCTGACTTTCTGGAAAGGATCACTTTCTATCAAAAGATTGACACCCACTTAAAGATGAAGAGGCGGCTGCTATAACTCCCAGAACTTTGTTTTCCAAAAAATACCTGGCAGACCATTGGAAAGAAACAGTGTGCTAACTAAAAGTAATTGTCCAGATGAATGACCTTTTCCTTTATATCTTTATTAAAGTGAAACCTATAAGAACAAACTAGAATATGAAAAGAGAGAGTGTATGAGTTTTCATATGTGTATGTCTTTGTGGTTAAACCCCAGATGAAGATCCCATGTATTTCCATGTGTATTTAGCTGTTAAAACCAAGTTGTCAATCCAGAAGTTGTAAAAATGGTCATCTGTTGATAGGATATAATTATAGCCCAAAGCAGAGCGTATTTTTTCCTTTAGTTAATTTATTGAAAGTCATGGAGCACCTAAAAAACAATCTAAGTCTGATCCAAGAAATTGGAAAGAAAGAAAAAGCTTCAACTATCACCATTACCAAAAATAATATCTCTTCTGAAGAAAATTGTGTGCAGAGCACTGAAACGATACCTGGGGGAAGACATCTGTCTTCATGCCAGCTTGAACAATGATTCTTCCTTCTCTTTGTTCATCACCTACACCTGACATGCATCAGATGTCATAGAGATGGAAAACATGGGAGGCAGTGCCCAGAACCAGTTGCATTTTATAACAGATGTCTCATCAGACATGGGGACAATTAAGCTTTTTCCTTTTGCCCTAAAGAGCACCAGAAAGGATGCCCTCTGTAATGTAGCACATGAAAGAGCTGAAATCACCAATCTGCGAACACATGTCCCACATCTCTCAAGCTGAATCTCTCTCTGTTTGGGGGTTTTGGGAAGCTTTCAAAAACCAACAGAAATACATAGACTTGCATGAAGAGGTAGAAGCCCTTACTAATCACTGGAACAACCTCCTGAGCCATCTGCCAAACCTAACGAGATATCAGAAAGTAGTTCCCATAAGTAAATGAGTCCAGTTTGTTTATTTGTTTCGATGACTTGGAGGTGCTACATGACCGAGTACATAGAGCACTGAACTTGGAGTCAAGAAGACCTCTCTCAGATCCTGGCTAGATGTGTGACCTTGAGCAAGTCTTGTTTCCGCTTCTAAAAGATGGGAATAAGAACCTACCTCAGAGGAAAGATGTGATAATCAAATGCACATATACAATTTGAAAGCCCCATATATGTTATTAATGATAATTAATATTACTTGGAGACAAAGATCAAAAGGCAGTGCATCCACTCCAGTCTATTTATACAAAACAGGAGAGGGCTAGGGAAACCCCTGGAGGAGAAAAGCACAGTCAACATGATCCCAAAACAGGGGTGAGAATGATGATACTTATATGAGCTGGAAAAGAGCTTGAGGCAGGCCAGTTGTCACACTAACAAATGGCCTGGGTCCTCATGGCACTGAAGTGAAACCAGAGCGGTACACTGATTATGTCCAGAAGATTGATAAGGGAGTTGAAGTAGATTTAGAACCCTAAACAAGATTCTGTTTATCATTCTAAATATGGAAAGAGAGGAGCAGTTTGACTGAAAACAATCTTTGGAAATGACTTTCAACATGAAGATGAGAAAATGATGTTATTATGATAATTTTTTGTCTATAATAAAGGAAATCCCTTTCAATCAATCAATCAATAAGTGTTTAATAAATACCTATGAGGTACCAAGCACCATTTTGACAAGTGTTAACTTTGATTTTGTCTTAAGACTATATAAGCTGTAGACCAGTTTTGAGGGAGTTTGCTCACAGGGAACTCCCTATGTCAGTGAAGTCACATATTGGGCCCATAGATAGATGGATGTGAAAATAATTTGTTATGGAAGACCCATAAAGTTCAGTTGGATGAATACGCTATAGCTGGTCCACCATCTTGGATGTATATATAAATGAACAATGAATTGGCCTTAGAGGAGAAGGAAGAGGAGCTGAATCAGAATTGAGGATGTTTCAAGGGTTTTTAATTACCGAAAGGTTCTCCCTGAAATGAAGACAAATATTTCAATGCAACTTTTTAACAGCACTTAATAGGAATACGATACTGCTCTTCTCTCTCTTTTTTTTAAGAGTTAATATTATTCCAATGTTGTAAAGTTTCTTCTAGCATAATTTGTAATATACAACAGGTGCTTAATAAATGCTTACTGATTGAATGACAAGTATTTTGTTTCAAAACTTGTCTCCAAAGACTTAAAGGTATAAATCACACAAAGATCAATGGATAGCAAGTGTGTAGTGGCACAAATAGGTTGAAGGATTCCATATAGGAAGAACTGACCTCCAGAAATAGCACCAAAAATTTCTCAAGGAGACGTACAATCAGAAAAGGAAAAATAGGGAAGCATTGTAATGCTGCAAGAACAAGACAACCCACATTCCTCTGATACTCACACAAGGTCAAAAGATCCAGAGCAAATCCCTCAGCACTGTGGGTAAATCTAGGGAGGATTTCTGTAAAGAGGTGGGTAAGAGTCACCTATGAGAAGGCATAGATGAGTGGTGACCACCATTTTTGGAAGGAAGACTTCTACATCCATGGATGTTCCAAAGGAACCCTTAGAGATGAAGTCTAAAAGTAGCTAACATTTATAAAGAGCATTAAGATTTGCAAAGCACTTAACATGTTATCTTATTTGATCCTCACACTAAATCTGAGGTAGGCAGGTGCTATTATTATCCGCACTTTAGAGCTGAAGAAGGTGAGGTCTACAGAGACTGAGTTACTTAGCCAGGAACACACAGTGAGGAAGTTATCTGAGGAAGGTTAGGAACTCAAGGCTCTCCTGACTTCCCTGGGTCAGAGGCTGGGTTGTAGGAAAATGAAAAAGGAAGGTCTTTGGGCTTTTCACCTCCTCCTCTTCCTTCCACTTTCTCCACATTCCAGCAGTAGAGAAAAATACTAGCTCTGTAAAAACCCCCACTGAGATGGCTGCATTTTTTTAAAACAAGGACACGGCTGTTCAAATGAGATATTCAGGCTAAAACAAAACAAACGCCCACCTTGGACAAACTGCCAACATTGACCAAATGGTGGAGAAAGAGAAAAAACTCTCTCTGTCTCTGTCTCTGTCTGTCTCTGTCTGTCTCTGTTTCTCTGTCTCTGTCTCTGTCTGTCTGTCTGTCTCTCTCTCTCTTTCTCTCCACCATCTGAAAAAAAATGAACAAAGATGAACAGTCCTGGGACATGAGCAAGCCACCGACCCCCTAAAATTGCTTCTCTTGCCAAACAAGATGGAAAGCAAAACACTTTCTTGGGGGGAGGGGAAGGAACACAACACAGAAAAAGGAAGGATGGAGAAAAGGAAGCAATTTGAAACAATCCAGTCCCACTGGGGAGAAAAATAAGAAAAGGAATGGATATCTCATCAGACTTGAATTCACCCTCATCATTTCTCCTCAGCAGTTTCCTAGCCCGAATCCAAATATAATTTTCAAAGCATGTCAATGCCAGGTATGTGAATGGTGCTGCTGAGGTAATTCATATAATACACAGAAGAAGTTACACACTTCTAAATCTCACAACCGTTAACAACATCCCCTAATCACATCAGTAGGATGATAATCATGTAATTCATAGCTTCAGCTAAGAAAGGAAACTTCCTATTTTAGGATTAATCACAGTTTTAATTCAATTATTTGGTGTCTGCTTGGCACAAAGGTCCCACGCTCTATTTCACTGCTATGTAGAAACAATTCAATCTGTTCAACGAATGGGCATTACCTCACCGTAAGTGAGTACCTGAATAGACCTTGGCCTAAAGTGGCCAAGGTCTCCCAGTGCATCCTGGACTCTCTAGTCATCCCAATTAATATCTGCTCACTGGATTCAGATGACTCTGGAGGAGAAGTGAAGTTGGTGACCTTGCACAGCCCTTCCTCACTCAGAATAGGTCAAGTCCAAGTCATGTCATCATTTATCTGATGGCATGGTCTTCTTCGGCAATGAAGGACGAAGGCAACAACAATTCAATTTATCTATTACCAAAGCATCATGTCAGTTGCTTGTCCAATTGCATTTTGATGGGCAAAAGATGAAAGGACTTTTCAAAATACCTATTTGATTTAAATTAATATGGTAGGGAGGAGGGAAATGCCATTTCCCTCCTGGAAGGAAACAATCTGGTATTAGAGTAATTCAGTCCAATAGACAATTATTAAGTATTCACTATGTAAAGGATAGGACAGCAAAGTGGTGCATGGATAGAGTGTTGGTCTTGGAGTCTGGAGGACCTGAGTAAGTCATTAACTGTTTGCCTCAGTTTCCTCATCTGTAAAATAAGTCAGACAAGGAAATGGTGAATTGCTCCAGTATCTTTGCCAAGAAAACCCCAAGTAGGGTCACAAGAGTCAGAAGCAACTAACCAACTAAACAACAACAACAAAAAAATGTAAAGAGGACCATGTTATCCTGTAGATACAAAAATCAAAACCAAAATGGTGCCTGCCTTCAAGGGAAGGACATTCTATATTGAAGGGCATTAAATGTCCAGTTTTTATGATGAACTAGCACTTACACAGATGACCAGGGTTAAAGATTATCATTTTCTTTTGGGGCGTGGAAAGGGAGTTGGCCTTTTGACTATAATACGGTAAAGAATTTCCTGGTGAAAGCTCCTTCCAATGATGTACGTGGGCAATAGCTTTGTAACTGATAGTCAGAACGGTACAGTGGAAGGTGTACTGGATTTGTAGTAGGAATTCTTGGGTTCAAATCCAGCCCCTGCTATCCACAATATATGACAAGGCAAGATATTTAATTGATCTTTCTGTACTCTTATCTGAAAATAGAGAAGAATGGACTAGATGACTCTGAGGTACCTCTGAGAAAATTGGACTAGATCTTCCCTAAGATCTCACTCTTTAAATCTATGATCCTAGAGTGTTGCCTAGGGTTGGGGGCCCAGAAAGCTTGGGTGACATGCACATGGTCACAAAGGCAGGATGTGTCAGAGGCAAGAACATGGGATCATGGAACCCCAAGAGGATATCAGGCCCAACTCCCTTATTGGATGGATGAGGAACTGGAACAGGGAATGACTTGCCAGGGTTACAAAGCCCTTAAGTGTTCAAGGCAGGATCCTAACTCAAACATTCCTGACTCCACATCCTGTTTATGATGCTACCTTGATGTCAAGCAAAGTCCTCTTCACAGAGCTCATGCTCTGTCTCTAATTACCATGGGCAATTGTAATAGCTGACAAAAGCATGATGCTCTTTATTGTTTTGTAAACCCCTTCACATTCATTATCTCATTTGAACCTTGAAAAATGCTTTGAGGTAGAGGCCACAGGTATTATTATCCTCATTTTTGAGGAAAATGAGGCTTAGAAAGATAATGTCATTTGTTGTTATTGTTTAATTTACAACTGTGAAATGACTCTTCAGGACCCCATTCAGATTTTCTTGGCAAACATATTGGAGCAGTTTGCCATTTTCTTCTCCGGCTCATTTTACAGGTGAGGAAACTGAGGCAAACATGGTTAAGTGACTTGCCCAGGGTCACACGGCTAGTAACTGTCTGAGGCCAGATTTGAACTCACAAATGTGAGTCTTCCTAATTCCAAGCCCAGTACTCTACTGTACCACCTAGCTGCCCATAACATGACTTACTCATGGTCATATGACTGACTGAAAAGTATCTCCCAAAATTTAACCCAGGTCTTTCCTAACTCAATGCCCATTCTTTCTTAACTCAAGGTACACATTAGAGAAAACCAATTACGAAGAACAATTACATTTAAAATGTATTGTTACATTTTTCCCATAAAGGAGAGGAGATCACTAAAAAATATTAAACTGCATAAGGGGAGGTGTGGTGGAATGAATTCTTAACTCAGAGCTGAAAATTATAGTTTCCTTGAAAGTTCACACCTCATTCCAGCCCAAGCCATTGCAACAGCTGTTTCAACTACTTCATTTACATGTAACCTATTCAAAAGTCTTTTCGGCTTGACTGTTGCCATTTTGACTACCCTGGATGGGCAGATTCCAGGTTGATGTGATTGTAAATTATCTACCCAGCTGTTTGGGGCCATTGTACTGAGCTTTATGACTTGACTTTTGCCATGCTCTGGCTGCAAAGTGATTCAACCCAACTGCAAAGTCAGAGAAAATAAAAGTACCTCCAATGGCTAGTTAATGACCCGATCTTGGCCCCAGATGTCATGGCCCTATAACAAGTCAGTATGAAGTCTGGAGTTTTATGAATATGCCAAAGAACAAATTCCTTTATCTACTGCTGAAGAGCTATTCATACCACAAGGAAAATGAAGGAGCAGAAAAAACTTTCCATTTAGAGACAATTTGCCTAATAGATCACATATGTTCAAGCTTCACCTTCCTTTTCTTCCCTTCTTGCTTTCTTTTTTTTTTTTAAATTTTATGACTTTGGGGCATTTGCACAAAACAAGACCTTCAGTTGCTTAGGAATTAATCTGCCCCTGCTGCTTACTCCCCCTTTTGAGTCATAATCCTCTGTTTGTGACATCACAATTAGCCACTGTGGTGATGATTATAATGTCATGAACAGAGGATTATGACGTCAAGTAAGGAACAAAACAGCAGGGGCAGATGAGCTCCTCAACAATGAATGGAGTTCCTCCATTCAAACAACTCTCCTTGCTCAGAAAAGGAAAGGAACCAAGTCCAGACCACATCCTAATACAATGAGCCAGATTTGACCAGGAAATGTACAGAGATCCTGCCTTAAATCAGTGGGGTTTGTATTGGTTTCAGGGGACCTCCCAAACTTGGAGAACTTCACCCAGCATGGGTCTTGAGGTTGAGGAATAAAGTCTAGCAAAGAAATATGAACTAACAGGAAGCTAATCCTCTTACCTGGCAAATGAGGACAAAATATTTCCCATACCCAATTTTGTTAAAGCAGCCCATTTTATATAACACCATTAGATGATGGATGGTCTCAGCCATGGTATGGAAAAAGAAGTGCTGAAGATGGCGTCATGACACCTATACTCACATCCTGGCTCTGGTACTTATTATCCATGTGATTCTGGGCAAGTCACTTTACAAAGCTGGGGCTCAGTTTCCACATCTGTAAAATGAGATGGTTGGATTCAATAGCTTTTGAATCTATGGTCCCATAAGTCAATGAAATTGGTTATTTTTGGCTACTGTTCCTCTCAGAAGAATAACAATTCCCATGGGAAAAAAATAATTGTTGGAAAACAAATGCAAGTGAATTGCATGGTTATTTTCCTATGAAAAGAGTTCTTTGTGAAAACACAATCATTGCAAGGTCTTTGTAGGGACAACGTTACAGGTACCTAATAAAGTCTGTTGAAGTATTCCAAATGTTGACCATCTTCAAAAGACTGTATTTCCTCAAACTTTATTGTGTCTACAACATCCAATGACTTAGAAGTCTGAGAACATGGCAATGAATGACCCTTGCTATCAGTGTTCAGCATGCAAGCCATCAACCAACATTTACTGCACAACTGCTATATGCCAGGAGCTAAGCTAAGGAGACAAAGGCAGAGAATGAAAGAATTCTTAATTCCGATGGATCTTTCATTTCAAGAGAACAATGGGAAATACCTCTTTCTGGGCCTCAGTTTCCTCATCTGTAATGTGAGTGAGGTAGAATAAATGACCTCTAAGGTGACCTTCCACTTCTAAATCTACATAAGATACAAGAAAATACACTAAATGCAAATGACAAAACCAAAGAATCTCCCCCTCAAACTGTATGATCCACAATTTCACAACTAAGCACTAAAAACTGGGGGGTATCAAGGAAAGCTTCTCTGAGGAGGTGGCACCTGAGATGGGCTTAGAGGAAGATGTAATTGTGAGAGGCCAGGAGGAAAAGGGAGAACATTCAGTGCAAAGGATACCATTCTACACAAAGGCAGTGTGAGAAACAGAATGCCAATTTTGTGAGGAAACGAGCAGTCTAGTTTGATGGGAATATAGTGTGTAAAAATGGGAATAATTTGAAGTAGGATTGGACAGGTATGTCAGGGATAAATTGCAGAGAACTTCAAATGCCATGTTAATGAGTTTAGATGTATCATGAAGACAATGGGCAGTCAGTGGTGTGTTCGGAGAATGAGAGTGCCCTGTCTGAAGAGGATTAGGCTGTTTTGATAGCCACAAGAAAGAGGGATTATACAGTAAAAAGACTAAATGAAAGGATATGAATCCCTTACAATAGTCTAAGCAAATGGTGAGGAGTGTAATGATCTGTTGAATAAAGAGAAAGGGAAGGACAAGAGAGATGCTAATAGTGGAAGAACTCTTCCACAACCTTTAGCAACTCTTTGGAAAAAAGAGTCAAGAGAGACTGAAGATTTCCATATCATTTTGATTTTAAAATTGGGGGAATGGGAGGATAATGGTGATCTTCATAAAATGGGGAAAGTCAGAGGAGGGACAGACAGTGCTATGGACATAGTGATTTTCAGATGGCACAGCATCTAGAGAAGTCCCAGTGGGTAGCTGGCAATTTAAGAGAAGACTTCAGGAGAGAGCATGGGACTGGATGAATAGATGAACTCAATAAACTCATGAGAAGAGCTTACCAAATTAAAGAGGAGAGAGAGGGAAGGTCCACAATATAATATAGGTGACAAAAATAGGAAGACCAACTGATAAGCTAGTCAAGAGCACTGAGAAGATATATTTAGAATAAGATACCCAACCAAGACACAGCAGCATCTTTGAAAGTAAGGGAAGAGAATGTACATACATCCAGGAAAGGGGCAGGCTGGTACTGCAGAAGTCAATGAAGAGAAAGAATGAGAAAAGATCATCAGATGGAGAAGGTTGGCATACTCTTTGCTATATGAGATGAATCTTTGGAAAGGGGGATAGGTGGGGGAAACAAAATATTATCAATAACAATTTCTTTAAAAAAAGAATGAATGAATGAATGAATGAATGAATGAAACAATGTGTAACCTTACAGAAAACAAAGTTCAATAGTGTGCCAGGGTCTAAAACAGATAGCTCAGAGATGAGAAAATGGAGAGAAAAAAATAGAACAGTCTTTCTAGGAGTTTGGCTGGAAGAGAAAACTGAATAAAAGTTAAGAGAAAGTCAGGGTCAAGTGAAGGTTTTTTTGAAGGAGGGGAAAGACCTGAGTATGACTTTATGGAGCAAATAAAGTGTTAGTAGATAGGGAGAGATTGAAGAGGAGAGAGAAAGAATGATCGATTGGGGCAAGATAAGGGCACACTAAGACAAACTAAGGTCAGATCAATATCCAGTTACAAATAAAGACTTCAATTAAGAATGCAGATTAGGGGATTTGCTGCTGACCATAATGTTACAGGTATTTGATTATTATAGAATATTCCAATGCATTTATGGTTCTCTGGGTTGTTTTATGATTGGGGATTCACTAAGCAGTTTCTATAGTATTATTAACCACCCATTTAATAGATCCAAGACTTCCATTTATTCTAAGTATGGAGTGAGGTTTTGGAAGAGATAAAAGAAATTTTCCCCAAGTTTAAGGTGTTTGGTAAAGGAGGAATCTTCTCATTCTTTTGTATGCGACATTTAGATAACAACAGTTGAAACAATAACTGAACAGTCCTGTGATCATCCTTTTTTATAGGGGAAGGGGGAAGAGAGAGGAGAAATCCAGTTAAGCAGACTGTTAAAACCCACTGGGCAGCTAGGTGGTACAGTAGATAAGAGTACTGAGCCTGGAGTCATCTTTGTGAGTTCAAATCAGGCCTCAGACACTTCCTGGCTGTGGGATTCTGGACAAGTCCCTTAACCCTGTCTGCCTCAGGTTCTTATCTGTAAAATGGGCTGGAAAAGTAAGTAACAAACATTCCAATATCTTTGCCAAGAATACCCCCAAATGGAGTCATAAAGAGTTGGAGCCAACTAAAAGATTCAAGGACAACAATAAAAGCTGAAAAGATAATTGAGTGGTCAGATGATTCTCCCTTTTTATAAAGGTAGGATAGAAAGAAAGAAGAAATCTAATTAAGCATATAATCATTTAACAAGCATACTGTTAAATCCCACACTGACCATCAAATATTAATTTGGTTAAAGTGGCCTGTTTGGATACTCCAATAGTCCAATGAATCGATGAACTCATTGATTCAGGAATTCCTTCACCAGTGCAGACTATAGCCCAGCCATGACTATTCATGCCAAGTGATTCTTGTTCACATCCTCCTATACATTCAGTAGTATTGGTTATTGATATTTCTGAAAATAGCTTAGCCACCCCACAGCCCAATTCAGTGATCACGTGCAGAACCACAAGACTTAGAACTGGAAGAAACCTGAGACTATTTCACAGGGTAATAGAATTATTACTGGAAGGCGTCAAAGATTATCTCATAGGTTCCTAGATCTACAGATGAAAGTAACCTCAGAGAACACCTAGTTCAACTCAGAATTACCATTGAGGAAATGAACAAAGCCCAGCCTGATTTAAGGGACTTACCCAAGGTCTCACAACTGTCAAAGATGGGATTTGAATCCAGATCCTCTGGCTACCCTTTCTAATGTTCCAATCTCATCCTCCTCCTTCATCTTGCAGTTTTAATTCAATTCAAAAAGTATTTATCAGATGCCATTTATGTGTCTGTAAGCATCACTAAGTGCTAGAAATACACAGGCAAAAACCCCAATAGTCCCTTTACTCAAGGGCACCACATTCTACTCGGAAGGCGGAAACCAAAGCAACACAGATAAATACAGGTAATGAACTACCTGTTAGCCAGTAGTTATAGAGCAGAGTTATTATGTTCTCTGACTCCAAAACCAGTGTTCTTTCCACTCCACCACACGGAAGACAAGCAAATCAGAAGGCTATTGTCCTGGTTATTTCAGGAGTATTAAAAATGATAGGGGCAGTGTTTGAATCTCTGCTCTCAGGGAGGTGTCAGTGAAAACATTCCAAGGACAACTACAAAACAAACTGAAGCAAGATTCAGACCAAGGTGCAATGAGAGGTTTTCTTTCCAATGCATAATTTTTTCATGCCTTGAAATCTTACTTCCCCAAACAAGACTATAAACTACTTAAGGGCAAGAACGATATTTTTAAAAAAAAGAATACCCAAATTCTGAGTGGTGAGCACAAGGTTGGGAGTACACCATCCACAATAAACACTCAAATTCTGAATCAGGTACCATTTTTCCTTTTATTTGCAAAAATTGGCCCCTCCACATATGGAAAATTACTTTTTAAAATGCAGGTTTTCACCAACAAAAAGTCAACAGGAAGAGATAAGAAGAGAAAAATCCATTTCAATGCGGTTTTGGCAGGCTGTCTATAACCTTCATTTTACGTTAAGCAGCAATTTTCCATCAGGGGGAGGGGCGAGAGAGGGTCCTGTAACAAACCACGTTTGGCATGGTGCTTGTCCTTTGCAGTTGGAAGCTGCTTAGTGGGTGCAACTTATCAGCTTCTAATTTACTGCTTTGCTAAAGCACTGTCTGTCTAATGATGATAAAGTAGACTCATCTACTCAACATCTTGGGATGCTCAGCCGAGGCTCGGCCGCTGCGGCATGTCGTGTTCCAAAGCGAAGGGTGTTGACCACCGAGTATTGAACTTCCCAGATAGCTTTCATAAATTTCAATCCCCATAAAACAAATTTACTGCAATGACTGCCTTCCTCAACTAAAATGGTACTTTTCGTTTCTTCCCATGCCACATCCAAAGGGAAAGCAGGATGATGGGTGGCACCCAAAGCATTTTTCCAATGAAAGTGAGCTCTTATTACTGAAACAACTGGATCTAATAACAAAAACAATAATAATAGCCAAGTGTGGGTCTGAGGGTCTATAGCTGCTACAGTTTAGCTGATTCCAAGCAAATGAAGTGAGTGAAAAGAGGGGCAGGAAAAGGAAAGCTTACAAAACGTTTCGTAAGGTAAGAACAACAAAGAGCTTTTAGCACTAACGTAAGGAGATTACAAATAATAGGATCATAGATAGAGAATTAGAATTTTATAGATGAGGAAACCGAGGCAGAGAGAAGTTAAGCAACTTGTGTGGGGTCCCACAGCTAAAGGGTGTAAGACAAGATTTTAACTTAGATATTCCAGACCTTTCTCTCCATCATGCTGCCTCTCCATCAAATACATCTGATAATAAGATTAATAGTAGCTGGCATTTACATAAGGTTTGAAAAATGCCTCCTATGTCCTATGTCATCTCATCCTCACAACAACACTATCAAATCAGTGCTCTTATGATCCCCATTTTACAGAAGAAAACACTGAGGTTGAGAATGGTTAAACAACTTTCCCAGGGCTGTATAATAAGTTTATAAGGTAGTGTACAAACTCAAATCTCCCTAAATGGGAAGGTCTAATACTCTTCCTGTGATCCCACTAAGATCTTAGGGACCTTAGGGGGCATTTAGACTAACTTCCTCCATCATAAGATGAGGAAACTGAGGGGCCCAAAAACTTGCCCAAGGTTATAGAGTCGGCAAGCATCACAGACAGCATTTGAATGCAAGGCTTCTATATCCTAAGCCCCTGTACCACTCTGACTTTTACAGGTAAGTTATTCTAACCATATAAACAACAGACATGCAGCAAGCTCCCAGTATGGAAATTCTCTCCACCAACATGGACCATCACCTCCTCTGTACTTTAGACTAAGTGACATGCCCATGGTCCCAACACTAATAAACGCTGGCCTCAGACCTCAAGCTCCACTCTGCCATACTCCAAGGCTGGCCCTCTAGCCTGCAGCCATTTAAAGGAACAGCATCTCCCGGTGTGCCAGGGTCAATCAGTACAAAAATGTCTCCGAGCAGAAAGAGTTCAGTGGGTCTCCCAAGAACCAGACCTGGAGCTTCGGGATAATGTCTTCAACAAAGGCAAGGGTGAAGTTTAGCCAGAAACAAATTCAGTAACAGGAAAAAAATCAACATGAGACACAGTGAAAACCCAGGGCAGATAAAGTGAATTTTCCTTCATTTCTCAAATCTTCAATTTTCTTTTCTAGCAAAAAAAAACATCCCAGTTAAAGCATGAGAGGCACCCGTGGTGCAGTAGAGAGAAAACTGCCCTTGAAGCCAGGAAGCTCCAGGTTCAGGTGTCCCTTTTGACACATCCTGGCTGTGTGACCCCTGGCAAGTCACTCAACATCTCATCATTCAAAGCAGCTCTCTAAAACAAGAAGGTGCTGGGCTGCAATGATAAAGGGAATTCCCTCATCTGGGAGTTCATATCAACAAAATTACAGGCCCAATTCCAATCTAAAAGAGGAGCAAAATTGTCTTAGTAAATTATACTTTTTGGTTTCCAGTCACATAGCTGTGGTTGGCATAGCACTCAGCACACAATAGGTGCTTAATAGATACTCTTTCCTTCTGTGTTCAATCATCTACCTGTGGGTTATGTCTGGAGATCACTGCCTGTTCCAACTGAACCAGTAATGCTCAGTGAGATCCTTAAGAAATTAAGGGCCTTAAGAGTTAATGCCAGTCTCTAGGGCAACAGGGCAGACAACTGACTGAAGGATGGGCATCTGTCTGCTGAGGCTCTGACTGCTCAGCTCTTTCTGGCTTTGTTGATGCAACAATCAGCCCTGAATGTCTTCTGTTCTAATTTATTTTAACTTTAGCTTAATGAAATGCATAAAAGAACTAATATATTGAGTTTGGGGATTGAAAATGACTTTTTATCCAGCTGTTTTTAAATCCACTAAGAAATTTTCTCGAATACTATTGTTAGTTGGGAGGTTAAAAAAGAAGAAGAAAGCAGACTTATAAACAATGGAGAGGGGTCTGCATGTTTAAGAGCCCCAAAAGCAGAAATACCCACCATTCGTATGAGGTTATAGAGAACTGCTTTAAAAAAACTCTCAAAATAATTCTACTTTCCATTCATGTCATCTTAAAGATTATATATGCACAGAAGAGACAGAAAACTACTTGAAGCATTGTAGAAAAAGACCTAAGACATCATGTAGTTCAACATTTTTCATTTTACAGTTAAGGAAACTGAGACCCAGAGAGGTGAAGAATGAAAGGTGCTTGAGAGCTTTTATACTTGTATCCCCAGCACCCAATAAGTGCTAAAGAAATGTCTGTTGGAGGATTTTCAAGTAACTCACCTCAGATCCCACAGGGATGAAGCATCAGACTAGATCTCTGACACTGGGACAAGTATCCTGCCCAATGCACCACACAGATAGGGAGCGCAAGAAGCAAACACCAACAAGTCAACCTCTCTGGGATACCAGTTCCTCTTTCACAAAATGGTGGGGTTGGATTAGATGGCATCTAAGGTACCATCTTGAAGGAATTCAAAGGTTCCTCCATCTTGAAATCTATCATGTCTTGAACCGAAGCATATTTTTATCTTTTTCCTCAACAGACACAACACATAGAAGTATATATGTGTGTGTGTATGTGTGTGTGCGTGTGTGTGTGTGTGTATATATATATATACATATATATATATACACACATATATATATGCAGATAGATATATATAATATATGAAGGGGGGATTTAGAGAAGGGAGGTGGAAGATGGCTGGCAGTTGGAGGATTCAGGAAAGGTTTCCTCTAAATGGAAACTGGGAGTGAAGACAGTTTGAAAAGCCTGAGTGCTCCCTGCACCCCTAGGGCAAACCACAGCTTTCTGGCACTGATGCACACTTCACACTGTCTTCCAAGATTCTGGATCTTTTACAGCTCTCTGAGAGTCTGAAAAGGAACAAGAAGACCTGCGTTCCAGTCTGCCCTTTAACACATACTGACTGTGTCACCCACCAGGTAAGTAAGTCACTTAACCTCTCACTGTCCTAAGGCAATTCTCCCCAAAGTGAAGTTTAAAAGGATAATAATACAGGGACCTTCCTCATTACGATTTTACATTAATAAGGAAATCACAGGTCCTGTTCGAAAGGAAAAATCAATTCCCTAACCCAAGCCTGAAACAAATGGGATCTTCATGGGTAGAGCCCACCATACTCATGTCCCCTTCACCCTACACTCTCTCTCTTGTTTCCACTTCCTTTGCCCCTGCTAAAATAATTTTTAGCTATTCCTTCTGTCTTAATTCCCTTTGGTTTGTTTTTCAGGAAAGGGTTAGATGTGACAGGTGGACTTTCTTGTTAGTGGGTTAATTAGTGAGGAGGCAGGCAAACACCTGTGCTGTATCCCATTAATCTGATGCTAGGGATAGCAACAGAAAGGGAAAGATAAAAAGGAAGGAAAGGGCTTCACCCAGCAAATACTAGGAGAGACAATACACCGTTTGATAAACCAGCTCATTTTTGAGAACAACTTCCAAGGCTGAGCTACATTATAATTTAAACAAGAACTGATCCAAAGAAACAGACCATACATCTCCCCTTTATATTTAGAGTCTGGAGTGCCATTTTGAGGTTACCAGTTTTACTCTCCGGAAATCCAATTTATTGACTTTCACTCTATGTGGGCTGAAAACAGTGAGAAACTTTCAAAACCAAACTTCCAGGTAACCTGGCTCAACCTCAGATCAGGCTCATGCACAGTCCTCATGGTGTTTATGCACCAAAGGGATAACTGCAGTTCTAGTTTAATTTGGTGAGTTAATGAGTGTCTAAGGCACCCTAGGAATAGCACTAGCTTTCCAGAGGACCAAGATTCAAATTCAGTCTGAGCCATTTACTACTTCAGTGTGATCTGGGACAGATCCCTAATCTCTCTGGACCTCAGTTTCCTCATCTATAAAATGAGATTAGACTAAATGACCCCTGAGGTCTCCTCTTGACCCTGCCCCAGACTTCATCAGGACTCCAGAACAATCCCCTTGGGCCAGGTACCTCGGTTCTTCTCCTAACCTCCCAACCCTTTTTAGCTCTTTTCTGGGGGGTGTTTCTCTGGTAGAATGTAAACAGCCTGAGGACAGGGACTGTTTTCATTTTATGTATTTGTGTCCCCACTGCCTGACGCACAGTAAGCACTTAATAAATTCTTCTTTTTTTTCCTTCCTCTTTCCCTTTCTATTTCCTTCCTTCTTTTCATCATTGGATGTATAATCCTACTTTTTTTCCCTTAAAAAAAGCCACAAAATTTTGGAAATCAAGCTTTTATCAAACACTGAGTTAAAAGCTGAGTACACAAAGAAACAGAAAAAAACAGTTCTTGGTCTTGAGGAGCTCACATTATAAGGGAGGAACCAACCCACACACAAATATGTATATACAAGATATATAACCAATGGTGGAAGGCATCCTACCTGTAATCATACAAAGCACTTTGCATACCTTGAAGTGCTATAGAAATCAGCAGTTACAATAACAGTAATTACTATTATCTGTATCCTTCATTCAATACCATCTGGAGGCAAACAATTCTAAAACTGCTATAAAACAACCATTAGTCTTCCCATGGGGCGGCAGTCAAATTTCAAAACTTTTCTACAACATAACAAACATGCCTGAAAACTAGGCCAGCATTGATTTGCATGCACCAAATAAATATTCTATCAATTACAGTTCTGCACTAGGGCATGTGTGAGCACATGCACCACCCACATGTGCGTGTGCGTGTGTGTGTGTGTGTGTGTGTGTGTGTGTGTAAGTCAAAGGCTTTTAACATTGTGGCTCACAGTAATTTCAGATAAAAAGCTCAAGCAGCGGAGTGAATCCTGCTAATAAATGACAGTCCCAGTGTGACACATTTCAGGCATACACCAGCACTCATCTTGAAACTATTTGAGGGCCATATTTGTTGTGCTTTAACTCTAAGATCTCATTAAGCCTCTGAAATTGCAGCCAGTGTTCAGCAGAGGGTAATGTTCACCAAGTAACCTTTTAAAGAAAGTGATAAAACCATAAAACCAATTAAAGACTTACACATCTTCTCTAATACTTTCTTTAAATTTGCATAATTTCTGATTGGACCAAAAAAAAAAGGAATCTCATTTCGGTTTCTTTATTGAAAAACCAACTGGGTTAAAAACTATTATCTCAAGAAGAAAAGGAATAAAAACTCACCTTCAATATTATTCAGTAGAATATAAGTTCCCTGAGGACAGGGCCTATTATATTTCTGTCTCTGAAAGTCTTGTGCCTGACAATCAGTCAATCAGTAAGCATGTTTTAAGCACTTAATATGTACCAGAGACTGTGCTAAGTAAACTCTGAACATAAGTTAAACACCTAATAAATGCTGGTTGAATTTAATTAAATGATGACCAAGGAGGTTAACCATCAATCTTTACATCATAAATGCATAGGCCTAGAACTTGCAGGGAATCTTGGCCAAGCCCCTCATTTTATAGATGGACTAACTGAGGCCCAAGGACACTGTTCATTGGCCAAAGTGACACGGGTACAAAGTACCAGAACTAGGTTTCAAACTCATTTTTTTTTTACTCCAAATCCAGCTTTCTGGGAGCTATACCAAATTGCTTCTGTGTCATGGGGAAGAATTACCTAAAGGTCATGGGGCAAGGGGAGGAGTATGGAGAACTAAGGAATAGAAATAGTACTTGTAAAACTTTCCAAAGCAGGCTCAAACCCCATCAATAATTGCACTGGGTCATTTTGGGGCAGCACCCCAACTACAGATGCCTGCACCAAACCCAGAAGGCAACATCTTGTCATCTTTCTGGATGGATCTCCATTGTGAACCAAAGGGCTTTTGAACTAAAAAGGGCCCTCCAGACCTAATCTAGCGATCTCATTTGACAGACAAGATGTTCAGAGAAAGAAAAGCGAGACCATGTATTTTGATACTTAAAAAAACGGCAGAATTTGAGAGTTGGGAGGCACCTCAACAGCCATCTAGCTCAACTCATACCCAGGAGTACGACTCAGCACACAAGTGGCCATCTGGCTGCCGCTGAAGGAAGGGGGCTGCACTATCCCAAGAGGATGCCCATTTCACTTCTGAATTGCTCTCATTTTTAGGAAGATTTTCTTAACATCCAGCATAAATTCACCTCTTTGAAACTTCCACCATGGCTCCTGGTTCTGCTCTTTGGAGCTAAATAGAGCAAGCCTAATATACCTTCCACATGACAGGCTTTTGTATACTTAAGACAGCCATGATGTCTCCAATGAGACTCTTTTTCTCAAGGCTATTCATTCCACCAATCTTAGACTATTTTGCATGGGTTCTAATCTTTTCATCTGTCCAAAGCTAATAGAAAGCAGGAGCAGCGTAAAATAAATGCATTTCTTTTTGTAAGCCCCACATCACAGGACAAAATATCAGAGATAAATTAGGCAAGAAATACTTGAATTAAGTTTTAACAAAATTATCTTGAAGATCTGTGGGATCAAGAATTTTTCTTATCGATGTTTCACACTCTCCTCCCCTTCCACCCTCCACCTTTGGTGAAGCCTACTCTTGTGACTAAAGTCACCTTTCCCTACCTCCCTGTTGGGAAATTAATCACTTTCCTTGTGGCTTTGCAGTGGGAAACACTGGGAGTCAATAGAAGTGGATTCAAATCCCAATAGCGTCATTTACTTGTGTGACTTCACCTCTCCAAGCTCCTTTCCCAACCATTCCCCAGCACATTTCTCCCCTTGGAATGCCCTCTGCTCCTGAGGACCCTTCTCTGATTTGTCAGTTCTTTCCAGAACCTACGTTTTCAGGAAAGGTGCAAGCCAACCATGATCATGACTGTATTCCTCACCCAGCTCCCCCCTGAAAACTTTAGTTTCACCAACATTCACATAGCACAGTGCCTGGAAGATAGTAAGCACCTCAATATCTCAGGCCCAGTTTTTTCCCCCTTTGTAAAATGAGGAGGTTGGAACAGATGATCTCAAAGGAGCTTTCCAACTCTCTATCCATGATGCAATGAATTTTGGGAGAAGGACTGAGCAAGCTTTTTTCCTCTTGACATACCTCCTAACAATCTAAGGGTTGAGGAGGTGAAGGAGAATTTTGTACTACCAATAACTGTGATAATAACAATAATATTTATATATTACTTACTCTGCACCATAAAATAAGGTTTATACATTTTTGAAACAGAATTTAAAAGGAGCAATTTGAATAAACAAAGAAAATTTTTAAAAATTTTTTTAAAAATTTTTAAAAATATATGACCATACTTATCTGCTGGAACAGAATTTAAGTTGTAGGATTAATCAATAACATTTTCTGGTGCTATTTGGATTGGGGTTCTTAGAAGAGTATAATTCAGAGTGTACTAAGTGTATTACATGAATGTTTTCAAAGCATTTTTCTGAAGCGATTAATACTGATTAAGGAAATAGAGTGAAACAGATGGCAAGAGTCTAAGATATTAAAAGGTACTTTTAAAAATAAGTTAAATTAAATACATCTTAGTGATGTAAAAACAAAAAGATATCATTTTTTAAAAATAAATAGGTAAATTACACCAATGCCATGCTGGGGGGGAGGGGCGGGGAACTCAAGCCTTGTTTTGTTATAATTGTTGAGCAAGAGTAAAAAAAGAAAACAATGAATAGAAAGTAAAACTCTAGTCCCATGTTGGCCAGTAAACATTTGATATTGTTTTACTAAGGATCAACTTTGGAACTAATATACATAATTATAATCAAAGAGCAAGCCAACAGCAGCCATCACTCAAAATTAATGCTGGAAGGAATCATTAAAGTATTCATTCAACCTCTTACTTCACCCAGCAGTAAACTGAGGCTTGCTCCAGCTAAGTGGCTTACCCAGGATTAAGCAGCTAGCTGTCAATGCCTTCCCTTCTAACTCACCTTGCATCTATCCAGTCAGTCAGTCAACATTCACTTTAGTACATTAGGCTCTGCACTAAGTACTGGGGATACAGAGAAAGGCAGCAAACAGGGCGCCTGTCCTCAAGAAGCTCACATTCTATTGGAGGAAACAACATAGAAATGATCAGATATATACACAAGCAAGACAGAGTTGATAGAAGGTCATTTCAGAAGGGGAGGGACCAATCAACAGCTGAAGGACAGGGAAAGGCTTCCTGCCAAAGGCAAGCTTTGAACTAAGCCTTGAACTACTCTGCATGTATCTATTTATAGACAGGTTGTATATCAAGGTGCTTCCTAAATACTTTTTGATTGAATGACTGAGGGTAAGGCTAGGATTAGGTCATTGCCATTTCCTCTTTCCAGAAATTTCTGTGGTTTAGCACTGCCCCTGGCCATTTCCCTTGCATTTCTAACAACCACTACAAGCACCATCACTACCACCACCTCCTCTGATACAGGCTGTCTGTCTTAAACCACCAAAATTTAAAACTGCACCAAGACTTTTGGGACAGCCTGTAAATGTGTGTGTATGTGTGTACAGACACACACATACATGCATCACTGTACATATATTTTATCTCATCCTAACAACAATCCAGGGAGGCAAATGCTGGCATTATCTGAGTCTTATAGATGATCATACATAGCACTTTTTTTGGAAAATTCTTTACAATCATCCTCATTTTATTCTCCCAACAATCCTGGGAGGAAGGTGCTTTTATTATTATCCCCCTTTTATAGATGAGGAAACTGAGTCTAAGAGAGGTTCAATGACTTGTCGAGGGTCAAACAGCAAGGTAAGCATCCTAAGGTAGGATTTTGATTCAAACCTTCATAACCCCAACTCCAACATTATTCACCTAGCTACCTCTAAAACTCACACTCCTTATCTAGGCAGTAGAAAGAACATGTTGTATGTGGGAGGGGACAAAAAGGAAGACTTGTATAGACTGGCAGTAGTCAAGGAAAGCTGCATGGGGAAGCTCAGGCTCAGGGATTTATGGTTTGTGTCATGAAAAAATACCCAGAGTCTGGAACCACTGGACCTAGGTTAAAATACCAGCTGGGCTCCTGGCTGCCTTTACTGTCTTCACCACTGTGCCCACCCTAACAGGGGAGGGAGCAGAGAAGCTAGTGGGTTTAAGTCATAACAAACAGTATAACTGGAGGCTTAGATGCTATCAACATTACTTTTCTTAGGTTCCCCAGCAATTGGGATGGAGAGCACTGGGGAGACTAAATCTAATCCCACTCCCAAGGGTGGGTCTACGTCACCGAGGCACAAAGGATTCTTCATCTTTGCTGGCCTGGTGTGCTTGGCCCTGAGATTTTATTAAGCACCTTGGAGTTTATTACACACTGTGGCTCACCTCCTTTATAGGATTTTCTTCCCAAACTCAATAGCCAGCAAGCCAGGAAAGTTAAAGGCATTCTTGATTTACTGTATAAGATATAGAGTCATCCATCTGAGGTTTCCAAACAGTACAGCTAGCTATTGAATTTGGAAAAATATAAGCCTCCGAATTGGCCTATTTCTTTTTTGTGGTATCACTCCATTCCATTTAGTTTCTGAGGCTGGATGTTACCAAAAAAATTCTGTTACAATCCACTTAACCACTGGCATGTTTGCTTTCTGATGAAAAATTTGGGGAATGTCCATATCTTGGAATGAGAGAAATTCAGAATTTATATTTTGTTGAATCATAGAGTCTTAAAGCCAGGAAGCAGTTTGGAGGATGTTGAATCCAATCACCTCATTAAAAAGATGAGGAAAATGAAGGACAGAAAAAGAAAGAAAGAGACAGAGGGAAAGAGAAAGATGGATGAGGAAGAAAGAAAGAGAGAGAAACAGAAAGAGACAGACAGAGAGATAGAGACAGAACAAGAGAGAGATGGAGAGAGGAGAGAAAGAGCAAGGGAGAGAGATGGAGAGAGGAGAAAGAAAGGGGAGGGGGGAAGAAAGAAAGACAGAATCAGAGAGATGGAGAGGGGAGAAAGACAGAGAAACAGAGAGGGAGAAAGAGAGAGACAGAGAGAAACAGAGACCAAAAGGCAGAGACAGAGAGAGATACAGTCAGAGAGATAGAGATAAAGAGAGAGAGAGAGAGAGAGAGAGAGAGATGAAGAGGGGAGAAATAGAGAGAAAGAGGGAAAGAGAGAGAGACAGAGACAGAGAGAGATAGGAATAGTGTTAAGTAACTTGCCCAGAATCACAGAGCTACAAGCATCCAAAGTGAAATTTCAACCAAGGTCTTAGAAGTCCAGTTCTCTAGACCCACTGCCTTTTGGCTTATATTTTAAAGTCATGATTCGTTCAAAATTCATGAGTCAGCTCTTTCCTCATACATAAAATTCACCACTGGAAACCACACTGAAGACACTCACTCTGTTACTCTTGGCCCAGAAAGCTGGGATTTTCAATGTATATTCCATAGAATGTTGAAGAATGCTGGAGGCCATGCTGAGCCCCATAGCATATGGGGAAGGGGTTAGGAAAACGTACTTGGATTTCTTCTCTAACATGCCCTATGTGAGACATGGCTGCTTTCTTCTTTTAATATCTCTCTACTGTTGGTTACACATAAGACCATTCGTTTAGAGCTAGATGAAACCTTGAATCGCTGACTGTCTAGTTCAACCCTCTCTTTTTACAGATAAGCAAACTGAAGACCAGGGAACAGAGGAAACTTGCCCAACATCAAACAGGTGGAAACTGGCCAAGGCAGGATTCAAAAAAGTTCCCCTGACACCTGAGACTCCAAGTTCCTGCCGCTGCACTACACTGCCTTTCTCAACCCTGATTGAAGCAGGGAACTGCTGTTTGAAATCAGATCACTTCCCACAATGTTTTTCACAAACCTCAGGAAATATAGTTCACAAATATGATTAGCACTGCAAAAAGGAAACTTTTATAGAACCACCATATCATGTGAGGTCAATTCATGGAAGCACACACAAGTGAAAGGGGCAAATCGTTGACATGATCTCAGGCCAAAGGTTATGAGAACAAGATAAGAACGTCTAGCTGAATGTTTATTAGAGTCATCAAAGCTCTGGCCTTCTCTCATACCATTGCTACCAAGAATACAAAGTCCTAGGGATTTGCCTTCAACCTGGTTTGCAGGCAACTTCCTTGATAAGACAGGATATGGTATTAGATTATCTATACAGAAAAAAGGAGCAGAATTTGGCATTTAGTCAATATGGCCCACATAGGGAGTCAACAGGACAATTTGTTCCAGGACTCAACCCTCTTTGGAGTCCCTAGATAATGTGGATCAAACCTCTACATTGATCAAAAATGTGAACAACCACCAAACCTCCATTTAACTTCGTGCTAAGTGATACCATTCACTTAGTAATTAAGTAAGTAATTCTACCATTAATTTGTGAAGGATTTATTAAATGCCTACTATGTGGGCACTTAAGAGGGACTCTGCTAGGCCCCAGACATGCAAAGATAAAATGAAAGGATAGTTCCAGACTTCAAGAGGGTTATATTCTCCTTAGAGAAACAACATCTATACCAGCACAAGACACAATGAGGAGGGAAAAGGCTTGGGGTCGGTCTAAGTGCCTCTGGGGTCTCTTTCAGCTTACAACTGTGATCTGATGGACTTGGAGTGATCTAGACCCAGAGGCATCACAGAGATTGTATTAACATTAAGGTCCCCCCATGCTCTCACCTGCTTTAATTTTATAGTTGACAAAAGTAAGAGCCAGGGAGAAAATCATTTATCCACAGAGGCAGCATCAGAAGTGGTAAAAAACTGAAGAATTGAAGTGAACTCTAAGAATAGCATTTTTTTAACATGGGTTGGTAAGCCCCTGACATGGACTGAGCTCCTAAGAGAGGATGTGGGTAAGAGTCCTCCAGGTTATGACTGCCCATTCCCTCCCTCCAATTCACTGCCATCTACCCATTCTCTGGAAGAAATCTCCCAGCCATGGGAAGAACTGGGTTTCCGGAATGAGAAGTCAAAGAAAGTGAACCAATTCCTAAGCGAGCCTGCATTTTCTGTTCTGCCTTTGTCTCAGGGTTTGGGATGGGTAAATTGCTTTAAGCCTACTCTTCCCCCCCCCCCCCCCCCACCACACAAACACAAAAAAGCCTTCTAATCAAATCTAGTGATGGGAATACATGAGCTGGCATCCCATTATCCTAAGTTACTGAGGGAGAAGCAAGGTCACTTATCAGATGTGCAGTTGCTAAGCTTGTTGTCCATTCAAATTTAAATCACAGATGTCTAAAGAGAGACCTTAAGGAGTTTTTTATTTCTTTTTTGACTGATTAATTAGTTATCCTAGATCATTTCTAAATAAGAATCATTATCCATTTCTCTGCAAAAACCATGTCACAATTGTCCCAAGGGTGCTGGGTATTTCCATACTTCTGCAGCTGTGGCTATTTCCCCACCAACAAGCAAAATTACTGCTCACGACGTGACTGTGGATCCCTCACTTGCCCTCACCCCACCCCAGGCCACTCCAGAAAAAAACAAAACTGAGCAAAACATCCACAGCTGACTTTTCTGACCCTCTGCAGACATGATTTTGGAGGTACTTCAGCACAATTTAAAAACCCTCCCACAGTTATGGGTCTTAAATGGCTGTCCCAAAGATGTTATGCTCGGTCATTTCAGTTGTGTCTGACTCTTCATGACCCCGTTTGGGGTTTTCTTGGCAAAGACACCGGAGTGCTTTGCCATTTGCTTCTCCAACTCATTTTACAGATGAGGAACTGAGGCAAATAGGGTTAAGTGACTTGCCCATATTTCCTAGAAAATAATAAATTTCCTAATTATGCTAAGCATTCTCAAGGAAGCTCCTTACATAAAGTTACACAATTAAAACGACATTCTAATTCTGGTCTCAGTAAACCACCCCGCCCCCTCCACCCTTAGAGATGCAGAGCTAGGAGGGACATGTGAGTTCATTTAGTCCAACCACCTCAATTTACAGATGGGGAAACTGAGGTCCAGGACTAAAGGTTTAGGGGCTTGCCCATGGACACATAGATAGTGAGTAGGAGAGGAATGAAAATATCCCATGCATTTTCAGATGTTACTTTTTGGGGGTAACACTTTGGCTCCAGAGGGGATAGGTGTATTTCAATGAACACCACACAATAAACCCCTCCTCCTGCCCCTCAGAATCTTTCCACAGCAGGCTGCTCATAAAACAGATTTCATATACCATCCTCTTTCTCTGTTCTACTTCATATATGGAAACACTCATCTTATTCGGTGTTGGTTGAGAATAAACACAAACACACACACACACACGCACAATGAAAAACTTTTTTCAAAAGTTCAGAAGTTTTTTTGATTCTGGAAATTTATGAGCAATGATACCGAGCGAAACCCAAGCTTCCTTTACACATGTAGAGACCCTCAAAGAAAGTTAGGTGGGTGGCTGATGAAGGATATGGCTTCAAAATATGGCCTTAGATAGTTTTTTTCCATTCTTCTACCTAAAAGACTTCCAGGTCCCACAACTGTTACCAATATTTGACAATAAATCACCCATCAAGAGCACTCTGAAGGAGAGATTTTCCAGATGTCAAAGCAGGTTTCTGATCATTCACCCAAAATCACGGTCAAGTCTCAACTGAAGAATGAAAGAAAGCATTCACAGGGTACAAGATAAAAACCATTGACTTAGAACCTACACAACCCAGCTTGCTAACGCAATTCCAGTAAATGCCTCTATGACTTCCTACTCTGATTCATGACAGGGAGGTCCTGGGTGCTCAGGGACTCTCTAGGACCATCACATGCTCAGCCCTGTCCCACCAACCTGAAAAGTTACTGCAGATGGATAATGGACTCTACATGCCTATCACCTTGGGGACCCAACTAGCTAATCATCAATCTGGGTGAAGAATGGTGGTTTTTTTATAAGCCCGAAAAATAGATAAATAGGGATTAAAAAGGGATAAAAGGGCATGCCTCTGCCTTTGGAAGCAGGGGATGAAGACAGAATTCATACAAAAGAAATCACTTATTTGTGAAGTGACTTAACCAGGTGTAAAGCTTGAAGTAAGCAGTTTTCCTAGGACTAAAATATACAAGTTTTGGTGCATAAACTTTGTAGCCTCTATTTTGACCACAGAGAGTTCTTTCTGTTGATTTTTTTGTAACTTAGATGTATTCTTCATTTTTTTAATTTGGGTGTTTTCCAGATAGAAGTTACTAGATTGCTTGAGTTCTAAAAGGATAGGGGAAGTGTAACTTTATCCGCCTGAAACCTGGGAAACCAAGTGAAGATATGCATGAGGACTGACTAGGCTGGTTAGGTCATATTGAGCAAGGTGGTGGCTCAGGAGGCCAGGAAATATTTAATTTCCATATGGACCAGTTAGCTTCTCACTGAGAATAATCCGATCCTATGACCACACATTGTACGCATAGCCTCAAAAATCCAATTCACCAATGCCTACCAATATTATCATACAAAGTAAGACAGTGGAGATGACTTGGAACAACTTATCACCACTTCTGGAAGTTAAATTCAAAGTACAGGTCAGTCCTGTTAATAGTGGGTTGATATGTGAAGGGTAGCTTTTTCTTTCTAATGTAAGAATCAAAATGGGGATTACCTATGCCCAGATTAGAAATCTGTGCACGAGAATTCAGTCAGCCAAACCCCACCGAGATAGCAGATGGGCTGCTGAGTATTTTTGGATTTTTATCTTACAGCCAATGCACCCATCTGGTAGCGTATAGAAATTATGCTTTTGGGTTTTTTTCCTCAAGTCCAGATCCCCTCATGTAATTGAGGTTGATGAATAGAGCCCTAAAATTGTACACAGTAGGGAAAGAAGTATAAATGCATATACACAGATAGAGGCGTAATTTATCTTCGCCATTAGAGTCGGTCGTGTTTGTATAAAGTTTTTACTGCGGTAAACCTATATTTTTGGCGAGGGGTAAATTGCTGAATCACTCATTGTGCAAAGGAAAATTAGGTTCCTAAAACTTTTAGTGGTAGTTAAAATTAGTTTACAACATAAAATAAACAAGATATGCAAAGTAACAAAGCTAAACATTGAAGTGCACCCCTTCCAGATTTACATTTCTGACAAAGAGAACCCACTGCCAACAAGAGGTATCAACACTCCACTGAAGATAAAATATAGCTGGAACTACAACAGAATACAACTCAATGTAACACATAAACAGAACAACAAGACTCCGGTCAATTTACATGCTACTTTTCAAGAATATGTCAAGTGTATGGAGACAAATACGGACATTCTAAACTGTGTTTTCTGATTCTTGGAACAGCTTAGAGACTCCCAGTTGGCATGGCAAGCCCTTATGGACTTCCTCAGGCAAGCCCCAGGTGTATCCAACAGTTGGAGAACTATTGAATCCTAATAAAGCAACATGCCAAATTCCCCCTCCTCTGGCCCAGACTCAACCATTTATGCCCTTGGTTTGGCCGGTTCTCAGCAGCTTTCTGCAAAGCTCCCAACCATGCCCTTAGAACATGAGTCTCACCCCACAAAAATCTTGTCTTACACACTCTCACTTATGTTCCAGGGGCCACAGCCAGCCCTGATTCTGCAACACTCAGATGGTGTTCGCCATTTTTAGAATTATAGTAAATTCCATCCTTGGTTTACTGAAAGCTCTTCATGGAACTCCAGTAGGTTAAAAAAAATTTCTCAAGAAGTGAAGTCTGTCTTTTCTACTTATACCATGCCCTACTACATTTACCCAGAAGATAACTACCAAACATCTCAATCTTGATGACTGCCTTTGTGTTTGGTTTTCCATTTCCGAGTAGAAAAGAGTCAAGTAGAAGGTAGGCTGACAGGGGAAGGAGATGACTAAAAATAGCCAGCATTTTATACAGTGTTCTAAAGTTTACAAAGTACTTTTACCCAAATTTCATAGCAACCCTGTTAGGTAAGTGATATGATTATCCTCAGGTTATAGATGAGAAAAAAACAACTTGGAAAAGTAAACGGATTTGCCCAGAATCACATAGACGGTGTCAAAGGCAGGATTTGAACTCAGAACTCACCGTGTCCTGATTCAAAGTTCAGGTTCACTATATCATCTAGCCATCTACACCTAAAAAGGCACAGCCTAGGGATACACACACACACACAAAAAATGGGCTTTTGCCAACTTTTTTTAAAACTAAATCAATAACAATTGAAGTCAATAAACTCTGTCATGAAATGCTACCAAAGGAACAAAATATTCTACATATAAGATATGAGTTGAAATGCCATGTTATCCATATTTTGGTAATATAAGCAAAGCTATTTCTCAATGGTACTCTCTTTTTTTGTCTCTTCTAGAAATGCTCTCTTTTTAATTTTGAAGAAGGCTTTAATTTAGCCACACCATCTTCCTCGCTATTTTGTCAGACTCCTGCTACTTGAAATGACTGTCTGATCCCTGCCTTCTAGTCTCCTCTTTCTTTTCCCTCATTTTAAACACCACCTTCAACTTTAGGCCTTTCCTGATCACCCCCAGCAATTAATCGTCTCCCCTCTCCCTAAATTTGTTGTTGTTGGTGTGTAGTTTTTCATGACCCCATTTGGGGTTTTCTTGGCAGAGATACTAGAGTGGTCTGCCAATCCCTTCTCCATCTCATTTTACAGATGAGGAAACTGAGGCAAGCAGGGTTAAATGACTTGCCCAGGTTCACGCAGCTACTAAGTATCTGAGGCCAGATTTGAACTCAGGAAGATGAGTCTTCCTGACTTCAGATCCAGCCCTCTACCCACTGTGAGCCTCCTCTCCTACAATTACCCTATATTTGTTGGTTTTATATATATATATATACACACACACACATACATACATATATAATATACATATATATAGTGTGTGTGATATATATACACACATATGTACATGTATATATAGTATGTATGTCTACATCTATATCTGTATATACTTGTATAGGTACGTGGCCCCTCACATAAGCTCCTAGAGGGGCTTATATTGTGTTTCATTTTTGTCTCTATCCCAACCACCTAACCAACAGGAATCATTTAATAATTGATTATTTAACTAATTATCTTCAATCCTTTCTCACTTTATTTTCAGTTTAAGAAAGACTTAGTTATCTCCTATGTTCTAGGTCCATAGGCACTGGGGATACAAAGGCAGAAAATGAACCAGACCCCACCCAGCCCCCCCACCCCAAGCCACTTACCTTCTACTAGGGAATAAAACACAGAAAGGCAGCATACAGGGAAAGGGTAACAGATTCTATTCTTTTTTTTTTTTTTTTGAGGCAATCAGGGTTAAGTGACTTGCCCAAGGTCACACAATAAAATACCTGAAGCTGTATTTGAACTCAGGTCCTCCAGATTCCAGGCTCAGTGCTCTATCCACTGTGCCACTTAGCTGTCCCATGACAGATTTTTAAAGTCAGAAAACTTGGGTACAAATATCAGCAATTTACCTCTCTGGGCCTCAGTTTCTACATTTGTAAAATCAATCAGTCAACAAACATTCATTAAGCATCTACTGTGCACTAAGCACTGTGCTAAGGCTAGGGATAAAAATACAGACAAAAGACGCCTCTGCCTTCAAGGAGCTGAAGTGGGGTGCAAAAAATATTTACATAGTGAACTATATACATCATAAATAAGAACTAAATCAAAGAAGAAAAGCCCTGCTATTAAAGGGGATTAGGGCAGGCTTCCTGTAGTAGGTGGGATTTTGAGATTTAAGGAAGGGACAAAATGACCTCATTTCCCTTCCAGCTCTCTCTGATCTTATGATATTTGCTGAACGAGTCAGGCCACTGTCTAAATAAAATTCATTCTTCATCTAGATGTTGTCCTTATGGAATTCCCTAACTCTTCGAGAGTTCACCTCTAAGTGGAACACAGAACAAAAAGCAACCTTTTTTATTTTTTTGATGTTCTTCCCCATTTCCAAAAAGATCGCTGCTAGTGAGCGCTTCTTTTTTTATTTTATTGAACCTATAAGGCATCTTTTACTGGCTCCCCATAGAGATTTAAGGGAAAAACACAATTTTTAAAAGCCAGTAAAATAACTATCAACAAACATCAGATTTTTTTTTTAAACCTGGAGATTAAGGACAGAAACTATGACTTCCCCATCCTTCAAATAAAGGGAACCATAAGTAAACTGATGGAAAACGTTTCCCTCTATCTACTTCTTAGAAGAAACATCTTCCAGATGGGCTGCCAAATGAATATTTTAGGAGTGTGTGTTCAGCATCTGAAATCCTACTGTGAGAGGAAAGCCATTCTCCTGCTGTATTTCCCTGAGGTACAAACCCACAATCAAAAAGACCACATCTATCTGTTTGCACCGAATGAAAAGCCGGTATCTTAGGACAGGGTTATTGAAGTATATTGCAGGTGGCCTTGAAACTCTCTGAGCAAAAATGGTGCTTGTCTCCTTTCAAGAGTTAAGGGTGCCTATTCATCTGCTCACCTGTTTTTTCATCATCTCAATCAATGAGGTGGGAGGGGTGTGGAAAATTGTGAGTATATTGGGGTGTGCAGAGGATGATGTGTCCTCTGGAAGAAAGGAAAGGGCTCTTAAGTGCATCTGAGAATCAATTATCACCAGTTAACGAGAGACAAGAAGAGCAAGGCTAACAGAAAACCATGGACACATTAGCGTTCTTTCTCCCTGAGGAAATCGTTGACTAAGAGATTCATCTCAGAATCATGCATTCCTTCAAAGTTCAATTCACCCCTCTATGAATGCCTTCTCACAAACCTCCCCCCAAATTTCTAGGGCTCTCCTTCCTCCTCAATTTCCAACTCCCTTAAAATATGTCTCATGCAGCTAGCTCTCTACAGCCTTATCCTCCAAGATCCTTGAGGGCAAGTATCTTGAGGAGTACCTAGCACAAAATTGTCATTTACAAAATGTTTGCTGATTTTAGCTGACTATCACAGGATAACTGGCCAAGCACACGAATACAAGGCCAAGAAAAGAAGGAAAAGAAAGAAGGGAAACTCACAGGATTTCACAGCTGATCATTAGATTACAGATCAAGAACTACAAGGGTCTTAGAGATGATCTAGCCCAACTGTTCATTTAACAGATGGGGAAACTGAGACTGGGGGCGGGGAGCAAAGTAGCATATCCAAAGTCATGCATCTAAAGTGGAAGATTCTGGTAACAGAAATGGGAGGACAAAGGTTTTCTGATTGTTTATCCAGTGCTCTGGTTTTCATCTGCAGTGTGGAGGATGGGATGGGAAAGGAAAATCGGAAAAAGTCCAATACTGAAGTGGAAGGTTTAACCTGGGGTAGAAGCTGCAGATACTTAAGAAATGTCTTCAGACCTGCATTAACCCCTCAGTTACACCAGATGTGACACTAAAATAAAGAGAATGATTTCCACAAGGGAGTAAGGTTGTTTTCTGGGTCTGTTTGTTGTTTTTTTTTTTTCCTTTGATTGGTTGGTTTGGTTTTTTGTTTGTTTTCTTTTCTTTCTCTTTTTGCTAAGGAAAGGAATTCCTTCAGTCTTAGAGAAAACTAAGATTTGGAGCATGAGGGGGAGAATGAAGACAGAAATAAGACAGTCCTATGGGCTGAGGAAGAACAAGTCTCCATCAATACAGATTTAGACGCTCCGTCATAGCAGCTCTGAATTAGGTAACGTTTGCTCGGTGGAGGAAGTGAAGCCACTTCAGGCTCACTATTTCCAGTTCCCTAAGCAGGCACGGAGGCTGATGGGGGAATTTGAGGGGCACCACCAACAGCGCAGCTGGAGGCAAGGGCATGTGGGTGGGGGATGGAAAATACAGCAACTGGACTGGTTTTGACATTTTGCAAGTCAACCCAAACCCCAGCTTGTTTGCCAACTCAACCCAGGAGAGGTGTTAATAGCAGTAAATATTTGCCATGCCTGGCCTTTTCATTTGGTTGTTTTCTTCATCAGCCTTTCCCTGTAGCCAGACTAAGAGTCTTTTGAGCCTGGGTTTAGGTGGCACTTAACGGATTTGTTTTTTATGTTCCTAATTACAGTAAGGAGGGAAAAAGCATATTTCCAAAGTCAGAAACTTTATTTTACACTTAAATGTGCTATCTGATCTTATTTTTAAGAGAACCGGCAACCAAGCTGGCCATAAGGTTTCATAAAAAACCAATCTTGTGGACTTTAAAGAACATTCCAGGAGTCCACTGGGGCTAGGGGGTGGAGTATCTTTCCTGCCTTAAAACACAAGGTAAGAAAATTCTTGCTTAAGCTAATTTCTATCAGGAAACAATGGACAGACTCGAGCTAAAGGGGAAGGGAGCAGGTTATTGTTACTGATTACCTCATTCAAAATGTCTCTTTTAAAACTTCCAGTTCCATAAATCTTGCTGTTAATGGATCAAACAGATAATGAGAGCATGCTGGCTTTTGGCCAAGATTTCTCACATGAAGTTTTCTACAGAATAACTGTGGCTTCCACATCCCCACTCCCCACTCCCAAGTGTGAAGATGGAGACACAGAATCTTTCTCCAGAATATATCAGGAAAGAGACCTGGATTTGGAATCAGAAGCTCAAAATTCCCATTCCCACCAATGATCCTCACCTCTAGATATCACTTTCCTCATCTATGAAATGAGATTGGATTCAGTGACTCCTACTGTCCCTTCTAGCTTGAAACCCATAATCTAAAATCATCCAATAAAGAAAAACTGAACTGGAGTTTGCTCTCTGCCATTCAAGACCTTAGATCTAGTCCAACTCGTATTCGATACGTTTGACAATATATCTGACAAGGAGTCACCTGAACCTGTGCTTCGCCCCTTCCTTGGGAAAACCTCAGTGGCCATTTAGTCCTACCTATACCTGAAGAGGAAGCTTAACTAGAATATAGCTGGTGCCTTCTGGAGGAAGCCTTTCCCAGGTTGCCTTAATCTTAGTGTCTTCCCTCTGAGACTAAGTACATCCCAAGAGCTCTTCCTTGTATATAGTTGTTTGCATGTTTTTACCCCCAAAAGATTGTAAAAGAGGGCAGTAATGGTTTTCTTTTCTGTTTGTTTGTTTGTTTGTTTGTTTGATTTGGTATTTTGCCTTTTGCCTTTCTATGTATCCCCAGGGCTTAGTCTAGTCCCTGGCTGACACCATGCTGACACTTAGTAAAGCTAGCAGGACAGTCAGGTGGCACAATGGATCAGGCACTGGGTTTGGAGTCAGAAAGACCTTAGTTCAAATTCAACCTTAGCTATGTGAACCTGGACAAGTCATTTCACCCTGTTTCTCTCATTTTCTTCTTCTGTAAAATGAGCTGGAGAAGGAAATGGCAAAACACTCCTGTATCCTTGCCAAGAAATCCCCAAATGGGAGTCACAGAGTCAAATGCTAATGAAACAACTGAACAGCAAAAAATGCTAGTCAGCGAGGAGGTAATAGGGTAATAGTAGCCTCAGCATCTTCACCCCTAAGACATGTGCTCAGAATCTTTCTCTAGACTAGTCTTTGCATGAAAGCCTCCCTCCTCTCCATGAGAACTTCCCAAACCCATTGCATTTTGGGATGGCTCTAATCATCTGGAAGGTTTTCCTACGTGAAGCCTGGATTTGTCTCTTAGAGCCTTCTATCTGCCTGCTCTGTTCTGCCCAGTGGGGCCAAGGAGACTAAAACCAATCTCTGTTGCCCATGCCAACACTTCAAACACTGGAAGCCTCAGTTTCCCCTCATGCCTGAAAGAAATCCTTCTTGCTGTAGGAAATATCTACTTAGATGTTTCTTAAATTTCACAGGGATGGGGAAAAGATGACCATTTATCAACTAACCTTTGAAATATAGGAGTATCCCTACTTTGGAAGAATTAGTACAGACTTTTATAATCAGCATGGTCTCACACACTCACACACACACACTAAAAAAAACTAGAGACATTTTTAAAAAGGAAGTCAAGACCTGTGGGAAACCATGAATTATTTGGATAACCTTAACAAAATGGTTCCTACCTCAGAACACCATTTTCTTTACCTGATAAAATACCAACGTGCAATGCTGGGTGTCACCTCTTTATCAGCTCCCATAATTCCAGGGTACATAATTAACACCCTATTAACTATTAATAACTTAATATTCACACATTTGCTGAGACCCTTCAGGTATATGACATCATTTAAATGAGATCATGATTAGCTTTCAGAGACCTATTTCCATACGCATCATGGACCCTGATTCTGCAGAGAGTAAAGAGGAAATAAAATAAAAGATTTTAGGGATACAATTTTTCTTTCTGGAGTAAAAACTGACTTTTCTAGAGGGGAAAGGGGGACATTGGTCACTCTGAAAGTGAGAAGGTGCCTTCAACAATAAGTAATATCTTTAATAACAGCTAACATTTAAATAGGGTTTTAAGGATTTCAAAGCACTTTACATGTATTATTTCATTTCTAAAAGTACATTAAAATAACTGATGATCATAAACTAAGACTAATGATAAGACAGAGACTATACCTGTGATTTTATTTGCATGGTGACCTCCTCTCTGGACTATTACAATAGCTTCCTATATTGTCCCTTCCCCAGTCCACCCTTGACAGAGCAACCAAACTGATATTCCTCCAGCAGGAATCTAATCATGCAACTCTCATGACTCAACAATCTTCAATGGTGACCTACAGCTTCCAGGAGCAGGTACAAGCTGCTTCACTGCTTGACATCTTCTCAATTAGGTTTCCATCTTCCTTTCCAATCTTATCATAGATTACTCCCCATTCCGACCCAATTATTCTATTAGCTCTCACCCATATGCGACATTTCACCTCTAATGTGGATGGAGTGTCTTTGCACTTCCTGTGATGTCCCTTCTAGAATGTACCTCCCCTTCACCTCCACTCAGGGGTGTGCTGGTAATGTTTAACAACCGACTCTCCAAGCAGAAAAATAAAACAAAACAGCCAGGACATACTTTTAAAGTTTAATCTGAATCATTAACATTTTTTCCATCCCTTTCTTAAGTCTAGACAATGAATAAAACAACAAATCAAGCCCTGATGTGTATGTAACATTTGCTGATTTCTGAGGTGTGAATGCTCACACTGAAAGTTTAACCACTAGCTGACAAGCTAGTTTGAGCTGGCTCCATGTCCAGCTTCCTTCAAAGCACAGCTTAGAAGGCTATTCATAGAGGAGGTCTTTCCTCTCTCCCTCCCTCAAAATTACTTTGTATTTACTTCCTTGCCTCCAAATGAATGTAAGTTTCTTGAGGGCAGGCATGATTTCATTTATTTACTTTGTAACAGCAGCTACCACAATGCCTGGGGCAGAGTGGAAAGTTGTTAAATATCGATTGAAATGAATTAAACAAATCATCCAACTAGGACAAGAACACCCATTATTAATAAAACGAAGTGAATCATTCAAAAGCTACTGAACTAGCAGACTGTGAGCTTCCAGGACAGAGATGGCTTTTGCCTTCCTTTGTATCTCTCGGCACTTAACACAGAGCAGGTGCTTAGTAATGCCTGCTGATTTGATTAGATGGGGAAAAGAAGAAACATCAGCGTGGATTTAGGAGACATTGCAATAAGCTGTATCCTGAAATTAATCATAGGATCAGGGATTTTAGAGCTGGATGAGGCTTTGGAGTTTATCAAGGTCAGTCCCCTCATTTTACAGATGAGGAAACTGAGGCCCAGAGATGGTAAGTGACTTGCCCAGGGTCACACAGCTAGCAAGAGAGACAATTGGAACCGAACACTTCCTTCACCACATCTGTCAATGGAGGATTCTCAGCACCTTGGCAATACAAGCTGGCAAGACTTTGTAAATGAGGGAATTGGGATGGGTTGGGCAGAATGGAGGTATTTCTGGGTCCAAACCAGGAACAACTGGCAAAATGGTGGCATTTCTAGTTATACACACCCAGAAACACACTCAACGGATTGTAGAGGAGGCGTTGCTGAGCGGTTTTTCTGAACATCAATTACTGCTGGTTACAGCAGGCCAACTCAATGCAAAAAGCATTCAAAGGGCTAATAGGGCAAGGTAAGGAAGTGGTTGTTCCCACTGCAGGGTTGCAGGGTTGCCTGCAGGGTTGCAGATTAGGCAAATAGAAGTCTCATCTTCCAGCTCTTTCCTTTACAAAGTACCACATTGGCAGAGAAAATTATTTTCAGGACAGCAGATTGGGGGGGGGGGGTGAGACAAAAACATATAAAAGTTAAATATTCATTTTCTTTTGAAAGAGTTATAATATCAATACATACATACATCTACACACACACATATACCTTTGGATTTTATTTCTGAGCACCCACAAGAAAATCATGTTTCTCTCCAAGATCATAAAAATAAATGCAAAAAATCATAGACATTTGTGTGATAGTTCTGCACATCCCTGGACAAGTTTGTGAGAGCTGCAATGGAATTTGCTATTTGCTAACTTGCCTCAGTTTCCTCCTCTGTATAATGGGGGAGGGGTTGGACCCTAAGATACTTTCCAGTTCTAAATCTATCATCTTCACTGACTCCCCATAAAAATTCAGATGCCCCGATCACCAGGAAGCAGGAGATAAAACCTGTGAGCTTGACTTGGAACAGCTGCACAGTATCTATGCTAGCAGATAAATCTTATGCAAAAGACTCCTCATAAAAAATTACCAAGCTTGAGGTAGCAATAGAGAAGCCAGCCTCTCTGAAGAAAACAATACCGTGCTGATACCAGTTTGGCTTCATCATCATTTTTCATGCTTCTTTTATTAAGCTAAGCCCACTATGCTGTTTGGAAGAGACCTCTCTGTGTCTTAGTTTCCTCATCTGTAAAATGAGGACAATAATACCTATCCTCCTCACCACTACCACCTCAAAAGGTTGTGGTACAGATCACAGAAAATTATGACTCCTAAAATCATCAATTCAGAACTGGAAGGGATGTTCCCCTCTCTCCAAGAGTCATTTAGTCCATTTTACAGATGAGGAAACTGAGGACTTTTCAAAGGGGACCTTTCAAACTATAAAGCCATACATAAATTAAGGCACTGAAATGTCAATTAGACAAACGTAGTGGGAGGCGAAGATGGAAGGCAGTTAAAAAGCAGGATGATGGGTCAGCATCTACAGAACATTCTATCCACTCATTTCTTCATTTCAAATAGCATAAGTGCTGGATAACAGCTAGTGCTTACATGGGCTTTGCAGTTTGCAAAGGCGTGTGTGTGTATGTGTGTGTGTGTGTGTGTGTGTGTGTGTGTGACCTCTCTGGATCCTCGCAGCAACCCTACAAGGAGAGGACTGTCACTATTCCCATTCTAACAGAAAAGGAAGCTGATGCTAAAAGGTGAGAAGACTTGGCCAGAGTCAAGCAGCAAGTGAATGTCTAAAGCCATTGACTCGACATCCCACAGTAGCTGACTTTAGACAGTGTTTTTGTTTGCCAAGTCCTTTATATGCATGATCTCACCTGATTCTTACAACAACCACATGAAGTAGGCTCACAGGATAAGTACATTTAGAGAGGGAAGGGGTCTTAGAGGCCATGGAGTCCAGCCTCACGGGTTTTGCTGCTGCTCAGTCTTTTCTGAGCAAAGATACTGCAGCGGTTTTCCATTTCCTTCTTCAGCTCATTTAACAGATGAGGGAACTGAGGCACAGAAAAGTCATAGGACCACAGATCTAAAGCTGGTAGGGACCTCAAAGGTCACCTATTCAAACTCTTGCATTTTGAAGATGAGTAAACTGAGGCACAAAGATTAAATACCTGCCCAGAGTAATGAAGCTAAGCAAGTTCTTAAAGTAGGATTTGGACTCAAGCCATTAGGCTCATGGTTTGGCATTCTCTCCACAGCGTGCCCCTTCCTCTCATGTGGACCACATGAAAAAAGGCAGACAGAACTGAGAATAGCTCTGAGCAGTCAAAGACGCTAACATCTCAGGTTTATAAGGACAACATGGAACCCACAGAGTCCGTCCTGTTCATTACTCTGTAGTTAGATCTCCTTAGTAACCATGGACAAACCAGCTTTACTCGTTGATCTAAAGGATATTAAAACACAGAATAGGGTGGATGGTGACGATTCTCATCAATCAGTCAATAAGTAATTATTAAGTGCATGCTATGTACTCTGCAGGGCAGTTAGGTGGCACAGTGGATAGAGTCAGAGCCTGAAGTTAGGAAGACTCATCTTCCTGAGTTCAAATCTGGCCTTGGATCCTTACTAGCTGTGTGATCCTGGGCAAGTCACTTAACCCTGTTTGCCTCAGTTTCTTCATCTATAAAATGAGAGGGAGAAGAAAATGGCAAACCACTGCAGTACCTTTGCCAAGAAGACCCCAAATGGGGTCACAAAGAGTTGGACATGACTGAAACAACTGAACAACATGTACCTGGTACTATGTCAGGAGCCAGAAATACAAAAAATCATAGGATCAAGTATTTATAACTTGGATCAGACTTCAGAGAACACTGAATCCATCTCCCTCATTCTACAGAAGACAAAGCTAAGGCCAAAGTCACACAAATAGGAAGTGACACAAACAGGATTAGAACCCAAGTCCTTTGCCTCTTTCTTCTGGACCATGCTGGAGTAAGATAAAATCACTTTTGCCCTTAGGCAGCCATCATGTTAATCAACTAAAGCCTTCATTGGCACAAGGGGACTTTTCAGACTAGAGGGGAACCCCTGGAAGCACAGGTGGCTCCTTCTCATGCCTGTCCCTCAGGAAATAAAGGGCTAAACTCCCAGGATGGGGAGGTAGTGGATAGACGGGGGGAAGGGAGGATACTCATCAATGATCTTCCTTGTTGGCACATTGCTGGAGAGCAGAATCTCTTTAGCCACTTGCCTAGAGTGAGTCAGGAAATGCCCAACCCATTGGCATCTGTGAGAAGATACAGAATCTCCCTGGAGTTGAACAGAGAAAGGGCAGCTGCACTGAGAAAACTCAGAAAACCACACAAGGACCCCCAAAATGAAATAAACAGCATGAATTCAATTTAACAATGGCTTTACAAATTGGACAGCTGAAAGGTTGGGAGGCAGGAAGAAAGCGCACACTGTAGGCAGTGGGTCAGAGGACACTGCTAGCAGACAACTCAGTTGCAGAGAAAAATAGCTGGAGGAATGGGTTTAATAAGTCCTGGTCTGCACTTGGCTTCTGCTTCAGTCTTTTGATTTTCTAGCAACTAAAACCCCACAGGATTGGGAGAGTTGAAAACAGCTCCACAGGTAAGCATCTGAAATTCTGCCTAAACACAGACTAAGTTATCAGTTCGTTCTCTTGGATTACCACTTGCTTTGTCAACAGAGGCTAGAACTGGTTATTGTTGACAATTTCTCTTGAGAAGGGGCTCATTAGCTAAATGTTTAACAACCAACAGGAAAGTAACCTTCCACATTAAATATAAATGGAAAACAAAATTAGAACCATCCATTCTATATCGCCAACTTCTGGCTGGCCAAGTTTACTTCCTTGTGGATTTTTTTTTTCGTTGAAATGGAAAGAAGAAGCTACAAAAATGCACACAGCTGCTTGGAGAGGCTTTGCTCCATCACTCCAATCTCCAATCCCTTCCCTTTCCAAGCCAAAGGATTCCATCACTAGTCATATTTAATCAGAACATTCGTTAAAACCCCTAAGCCTGGATTAAGGCTCAACAAAAGTCATGAGGCCCTATCTCTTGGACTGAACTTTAAAAGCTAGAAAAGCAAAAATGGTCAATAAATTTTAATTGAATTAGAAACACCTAAATGAGCTCCAAAATGACAAGTTTTTTATGTGTACATACTTTTTCACAAAACTAGTGAAAATTCTCCCAGGCAAAGCAAAAACCAGCACTAAACAGTCATAAACAGCTCCCAAAATGGATACAACCCACATGATCTCTCTTGGTTTCAACTGCCTGCATCCCTACAGATGTCAACATTAAGTCAAAGTTTCATTTGTGTAAGAAAACACAGGAGTCTCCATGATGAATTGTCTGGAAATAAAAACTCCAGCCTCTCCATGTTAGTCCCCAGTTTTTACCTACAGCAGATTTTGCTTCCCTGGGCTCCTCTCAGGCTCTGCCAGTCAGGCACTTCCCAGTTTTCTCCATCAGCTTCCATTCCCCCAATCCCAGAATGATAGAGATCCAAAACAGAATAAACTTCCTTTATGAACTCTAAGCAGGGAACAAGCCAAAGGATCCTACATTCTAAAACTTGGGTTTCATTTTCACTAGATCTCCTTGGGACAGGTAAGAAATATTAGTAATGAAGAGGTGGTAAGGCAAAGGGGATGATTTTAAGTAAGTTACAATCAAAATGCATAAATTTACATTATCCAAGATGAATTATGGCATTTCTTCAAACTTTGGTCAACTAGTATTCTAGAAACCAACCAATATCTAGAGTCCAACCAACAGAAGGCCAGTGATGACACTACCCACCTCCTGACAGCAGTGACAGACAAAGGATACAGAATGAAACATGGAATTTTGGACTTGGTCAATAGAGAAATTTGTTTTTCTTAACTATGCATATTTATTACAAAAGTTTTGTTTTTCTTTTTTCTTTCCCCATTTATGGGAAGGAAGGGGGAGGTATAGAGTTAAATGCTCATTAATTGAAAAAGGAAAATAAAATTTCCAAAAAAAGAAAATTAGCATCTTGTAGCAGAAAGTACACCAGGGTTTAGAGGAACCAGGTTCCAAGTAACAGTCCTGCTACTTAGTATCACAGCTCCTTAAGCAAGTCTGAACCTCTGATCTGTCAAGCACAGCAGGAGTTACAATGTATCATCAGTAGTGCCACACGGAGATCCAAAATACTCCGGCTATCTTTGCCTGCATTAAGACAGACCTGGTATCCAGGCCTAGGGAGATGATAAGTCCTCCTGTATTCTGTCCTGGTCAGAACATAGCTGGAGTAGTGTGCTCAGTTCTAAGCATCATATCTTAAGAAAAAAATAGATTCCCTAGAAAAGATCCAAAGAAGGATGATCAAGTAGGTGAAGAGCTTTGATATCACACCATTTGAAAATCAAGTAGAGGAAATGGGGAGGAGGGGAAGAAGGAGTTAACCTAGAGAAGAAAAGAGTCCAGAGGAAAATTTTCAGCTGTCTTCAATGATTTGGAAAATTTTTGAGTGGAAAAAGGATTTGCTCTGTTCTGTTAGATTGGGGGACATGGGGGAACAGGAGCCATGGGGGAGAAGTTGCAGAGGGGCAAATTTAGGTTTGATATCAAGAAAACCTTCCCAATGCTAAGAGTGTCCTGATAGCTCAGGTGCTCAGGGAGTGGATCCTGTTTAGATATTCTGTAGTGGCGATTTTTTAGGAGGCATGACCTTAAACTAAATGGTCCATAGGGTGTCTCTAATCTCAGAACTTCTGTGAATCTTATAGTTTTAAAACTCCCCCCGAATTCACCATGGGAGCCAATGACATTCCACTCACTGGAAAATAAGAAAATGCATTATCAGCTTGAATTTGTGAATTCTGACATTCACGTTTCAGGACCCCAGCTCAGGAATTAGACTATCTCTCCTAAGTAGCATGTGAAAGGTAGTGGGAATGGTCAGTCAGCTGAGGTGGGGCTTGTTGAGAGCAGGGGATTAGCTGAGTTTAGGCAGGGCACAGGTTCAGGAACATGTTTGGTATTACAGGGACCGGAAATTATTGGGGAAAGTGTTAAGGCAGGCAAAAGCTAGAGATTCAGAAAAGGTTGGGCAACAAGAGATGCAGGTGGAATTATACTCTAGCAGCCTAGGAAACTACACTGAGTAGAAAAGTTATTTCAAAATAGTGCAGAATGCACCATCTAGGTTCTAGGTTATTCAAGGAAACTAATGCACACAGGGAGTCATCCCTATCCTCCCTTCTGGTCTTGAGGTGGGAAAGGACCACAGGAATATTTGCTTAAAGCTGGAAGGGACCTCTGAAGTCATCCTGTCCAACCTCCTTATTTTACAGAAAAAGAAACTGAGACTCAGGGCTGAAGTAATTTGTCCAAGGTCATACAGCTAAATAAGTGGCAGAGTCAAGTCTTCCAATCCCAAGTCCAACACTCTGCTGCGACATCACACTATGCTACTTCTCCTGCCCCATGTTTCTCTTTATCAGCTAATTCATTAAAAAAAAGTTAAATAAAAACCTTCTTTTCTATACAAGGGTCTAAACCAGAGCACAGACACCTAGAATTTGCTTAGTAATCCAGGAAGAAATAACCCATGTGCAGCCATTATAACAGATGCTCAGGCAATAAAGATTAGTTGGTAGGGGAAAAAATAATACTGAAAACAATCTCTTTTGAAATAAACCTTCAGTAGATTTTTAAAAAATAAGTTGTAATGTCAAGTAACTTTCTCAAAACCTTTCTCCATCCCTGCTCTATTACAATTGTTTATTTTTTTAACCACACAAATTATAGGGCCATTTTTATATTCTACAGACAAGAATTTTCCCAGAACCGCTTTAAAGACATTAACTGAGGAATGCAGAATTCAAAGAATGAGAGGCTCTTTTTAAATGAAGTCAGCTGGAGGTAGGGGAAGGGAGGAGGGAATGGGAAGTACTTTAAAATAACTACTTCCCTAAATCCTTCAAGGCCAAGTCCACACAACAGAAAGAGGGAGAGACAGAACAAGTCACTAAATTTAAGCACAATGACAGTAATAAGGGCAAACAGTGATATAGCCCCCACTGTGCTGAGTTTTGTTTTTACAAATCTGATCCTCTCAAAAACAACCCTGGGAGGTAAGTGCCCATTTTATAGATGAGGAAACTGAGGCAAGTGGAGGTTAAGCAACTTGCCGAGGGTCACAAAGCTAGTTAAAATCTGAGGCAGGATGTGAATCCAAGTCTAACTCCAGATCCACCACCTAGATGCCCCCAAAATATACACACACAAACAGAATATAAAAATGACCCACACAACCGCGTGTATGTGTGATGTTTTAAGCTTTGTAAGTGGTTTTATATACATTCTTTACATGACTTAAACCCCACTCAAGGTACTCACTGTGAGAGAAACACTACTGTAATTTTCATTTCCATTTTACATTTTGTGAAGAGACTGAAATCCACAGAGATTAAATGACTCAGCCATGGTCACACAGGCAGTAGGAGTCATAAATAGAATTCTATCCTGGATCTCTCCTGCCTCAAGGTCCCCACTGCCCAATTCCCCAGCTCATATTAAGCAGCAGCAATTTGGAGCTGGGAGGTACCTGAAAAAAAATCTTGTCCAACCTACTCATTTTATAGATGAGGAAACTGAGGTACAGAGTGAGGAAGTGACTAGCCCCACCAGTAATAAAACTCAGGTGAGGACTCCCCCCCCCCCACCCTTTTTTAGATGCTCACCTTGATAATGACCCCAAATCCTGGGAGAGGCAGAGGCCCACATCCCTTCTTGGTGGGAGAGTTGTCATTACACAGTGTTCGACCATGTGCCACACGACAATAGACACATGATGAACTCAGAATAAAAATCAAGTCTTACTTCACTTGGAGTTTTGTGAAAAGTAAGAGAAACAAGATTTTAAAATATCTTGAAAAGATAAACCAAAACTAACAAGATGAAGCTCTAATGGGGATAAATGAAAGACGGTACATTGGGGTTTTAAAAATCAATTGCACAAGCATAGGCTAAGTGAGACCTAACCTGAGGACAAGCAGTGAGGGGGGCAAAGATCTAAGGATCTTAGCTGATCCTACAATCAATGTTCATGAAGAATATGTGTCTGGACCTCTCTCTCTCTCTCTCTCTCTCTCTCTCTCTCTCTCTCTCTTTCTCTCTCTCTCTCTCTCTCTCTCTCTCTCTCTCTCTCTCTCTCTCTCTCTCTCTCTCTCTCTCTCTCTCTCTCTTTCTCTCCATAAATATGTACACACACCACACTGCTTTACCTCTCCAGGATTAAGTTTCCTCACCTTAAAAATGAGAGGGTTAGACTCCATGACCTCTAAGGTCCTTTCCTCTTCTAAATCCATCATTTAGTTTTTGACAAAGCAAAAAAGAATCTTACAAACCATGAACAAAAAATACAGCGGTACTAAATAAACATGGGCTTTCCAATGCCTGGAACCATGCAGAAATGAAAGAAGCTGCCTCAAAAGAGCATGAGCTGCCTTCATTAAAAGTATCCCCCCCACCAGGAAGGCCATTTCCTATTTTCTCCTGATTTTCTGCAGGTGAAACCTGGTCCCTACAACTTGAAGGTGCAGTCAAATAGATGAAGGTGGGAAATTTGAATTGCATTACACACAAAAATATCATCCAAAAAGAACATCATTTCCTACACTGGGTCCTCCTGCTCCCACTAAATTCCTCTGCATTGAGCTTCATTCTCAGCAGCGAGGGAGTGGGCACTTCGGTCATTCAGTCAGCAAACATCTATTAAGCACCTACTACGTGGAAAGCATTGTGCTAAGTCACAGCAGAGCACATTCTTGGTAGGCATGAAGGAAAAACAGAGCTCAACACAGAACATGAGCTGCCTTGGGAGAGGGTGGGTTTCCCTCCTCTATTGGACGATTCCAAGTGGAAAATTAGAAAATGATCACAAATTAAAGATATGATAGAAGGGAGTCTTATTATCTATGGGTAGCACTTCCAACTCAGAGACTGTGGGATTCTATAGAATGAGCAGCACAGGCCACACCACAGGACTAGAACTCACCGAATTTTGTGACTGCATCATCTAATCACAAAGAGAAATATTTTTAATTTATTTGAAATTGTCCTAACATTTGAGTACATTCACTCACTCTAGATAGATAGATATAGAGACAGGAAAGTCATAGCTAATTATTTCTTGAAAACAAGAAAAAATGATGATAGTGGTTACTATAATCTAATTCTCTAAGGTTCACAAAATGCTTTCCATCCATTATCCCTTTTGATGAATGGGTACTAAAAGCCAACTTTTAATACCACAAAACAATTCTGCTACAGAAACCATTGCTTTCATTCCAGAATCCTTAGGAAATGCACTTCTCAGGCTCTAATTTTCTGTCCTGCTAAAATATTGTATTCAAAGAGCGACCAGATCATACCTGGAATTCCCCAATCTGACAGTCTGCAACCAGCAGACGTTAAGACTTTATTACACATTCCATGAGTCCATATGTGTATTTTACAAGGTCTCTGCACTCCCCCGAACCTTGTCTGTTATAAATACAGGCTTTAGATATATTCTCACTTTGAGATAACTTGCACAGTTGACTATTTGCCCGGCAAAGGAATGCAATCAAACACTAAAGCTTCAAGGAGATTACAGAACTGCCAAGGTCGGAACTATATCAACAGCTTGAAATCAACTCATTCAACAAGGCTTTGACAGCATTACACTAGCAAAACAAACACACCCATGGTAGTCCCAAAAGATGAGACATCCCATTCTAGGAGCATGTTTTTGAGGCTTGCAGGAAAAACTTCCCTATCTTATAGAGGTATTTCCAGGAGACAAGTTCATTCAAAATGGGCACAGTGCAGTTTCTGCCAGCTCAGTGTGCTAACCTCACAGAGAGATGCTGCTCTAATTACTGTCCAAGGCACACACGCAGAATGAAGACAATGACTCCCCAAACAGCTACAATGGATTAAAGAAAGTGATGCCCCTTATTTAATCTGGGCTTTGGCCTTTTAAAAGCTTTATTGATGCCTTTTATCTTTTACAAAAAACAATTTCCCAATAATGTACTCTTGCCCACCTGTGACCAACCCCTGCTCCTCCCTTCAAAAGAAAGACTCCCTTTTAACCAAGAAAGTAATGAAACAAGCCAATGAATCAATTTTGGTTAAATCAACACAGCCACATCATCTAATCTAACCCCCAGATTTTATAGGCATGGAAGTTATGAAACCTGCCCAAAGGCAAGCACGTGGTCCTCACCCTGCTCTGAATCCCTCGGATCCTGTGATCCTATCCGACCATGCATGCAGTCTCCAGTACTCATAGCCAACCATCTTTCTACTGTGAGAGCTAGGTTTCATTACCAGTCTTCCTGTACCAAGATCCTTCTCTCCATTCAATCAGAATGCTCATGCCTTTAAATGTCGTTTTCATTTACATTACTGTAGTCTTTGTGTAGATTATTGTCCTGCTTCTCCTTTATTCATTCTATATTGGATCATATGAGTCTTTGGGGCTTTTTATTTTTAAAAAAGAAGTGTAGCCACATAGTTATATATTACATACATCACTCAACTCACGACTGAAGGAATTCCAGACATTTGGGGGGAAGGGGGGGGGGAGGAGAGAAAGGCTTTCCTGAAACATAATGAGGCCAGTATTCATTTGTGGTTTGTGGAAATTGATCTATTTATTCTTGCATAATTAAGGCATTCATCCGATTCAACAAACATTGACTAAGCATTTATTATGGGCAAGGCATTAGGCTCAATGCTAAGGATGAGAAGACAAAACAAGCCAAGAATTCTGCCCTCAGGAAGCTTATGATTCAATGAGAAGAAAGAGGTTCACCAACGATCATACTACCTGATGAGGGCATTGGATTACTTGGCCTCAGAACACTTCTAACTCTGATTCTAGAACCCTAAGTACAAGGAGAGATCCTGGGACAGTCAGTGCTCTAAGAAACAGGAGAAGGGAGAGCAGATTTCACCCAAGAGGAAGGAAGAAAGGATAAAAGCTACCAAAATTAGAGGAAGTCCATTCCAGGTATGGAAGAAAACAAGTACAAAAAGCACAGAAATGGGGAGAGCATGACAGCAATGGGACCAAACCCTAGTGTTTTATTTCTCCTGTTAATAAAGAAAATTGTAGAGGCTTTATATCCAATCACAAAAAAAATACAAGAAGGTTTTCCTCTGGCTTGCAGTCAAATAGAATGGTCATTCCTTACATCCTATTGCACATGCCCACTTAAAGAGTCAAAATACAGATGAAGAATAATACAGCAAGCACATGATACCATGGATACAACAAAGAACCTGGAGTTAGGAAGACCTCGTTAAAATCTGACCTCAGACATTTACCGTTTGTATGAGCCTGGGTAAGTTGCTGAATCTTTTTTGCCTCTGTTTTCCCAACTGTAAAATAGAGATAATAATAGCACCTTCCTCACATGATTATTGTGAAGATCAAATGAGATATTATTTGTAAAAAGTGCTTAGCACAATGCCTGACAAAAGGAGGAAATCTATAAATGCTTATTCCCTTCCTTCCTCCCACCCTCCCTCCCACCAACTGAAATTCGATCATTTGACAAAAGCTACGCTCATAGATCACAGGATTTTGGAGATAGAGGTGATAGATGAGATAGAGAATTAATTTAATCCAATCCCTTGAGTCTCTTGGCAGTATGAAGAGTCTGCTCTACTCTCTATAAATGAGGGTAGAGAAAAGAGTATGATCTTTATACTATATAAGTAGACAAATAATTTCTAAAACACTTTCAACCACACTGCTTGGCAAACAACTAATTTGCTACTTAAGGATGAATAGTCTTCATATTTTCTCCATTTGGTTGTACTTTGTTAACCTTTGCTCTAATTATTGCAGATCCACAAACTCAGATGAGTCACCCTCCCTTCCCCTACAACCTCTACCTTAATTCTCAACATGAATTTTGTAAGAAGTGTTTAAGGAGCTCATATTTTTAATGAAACCAACCAACCAACCAACGCATCTTTCCATCCCCACATTCTTCTGGTGATGCTATGTGCTCCATGGGCCACTACCACCATGCTCCAAGGAATCACAATTACCGGTGCCCTGGAGGGAAACAGGGAGACAGGGTAGATCTGAAAAGGCTCCAGCCATGTGAGCCATAAGACTTAGACATAATTAGAAGCAGAAAAGATATCACCGAATCATAAGATGAGAGATGGAGGTGGGCTGGTAGTTAAATAAGAAGGGATGGTAGTTGGACAGCGGCTCTAGGAGCTATATTGTTCTTGCATACTGTGATAAGACAAAAGACAGTGTAGTACAGTGAGCACCTTGGAGTCAAAGGATCTGTTAGAACTCTGGCCCTGACACTTACTATGTGTTGTGACCCTGAGCAAGTCTCTTCACTTCCTGGGCCTCTTTAGATAAGCTAACTGTTGATCAATCATTTTTGGTAGGTTCTGACTCTTTGTGACCCCATTTGGGAAAAACAAATGTTTCCCTCCAAAATTTCCTCCTGCCAGGAACTCTCCCTTAGAGCCCTAGAGTGAACCATGAACTGCAGATCTATGTCTTCTCCCCAGCCTTTTTAAAAATGTCCTACTAATAGTGGTATCAGTTCACATGGCACATTCAAATAACCATTTCCTTCTGTTTGGTGGCCAAGAAACAATCATTAGCCACTATTTAGTACGCCAGCCTCCTGAACGTAGAGTGAAGGACTTCTCTCATGCCATGGTTTAGTATCCGTTACTTCAAAGTGCTGCCCTCCATCCACCGTCAAAATGGGAAACAAAACACCGTCCACAACCACATTCTGGTTTTTGGCAGAGGCAGTCCTTACCTGACTCCTCTGGTGTGACCTGTGGGATGCAAAGGGCCAAAAGCTCAAATCATTGACTCTTCCTAACACTGGTTAACAATAGAAGTCTCAAGGAGATCAGTCTTAATCTGTCATTTATTATGACTTCAGAAACTAGACATGCCTTCAAGAGAAGCTAGAGTAAACCTTTGCCCTTTTTATCTCCTTCATACCTTGGATCACAAAAGTAATATCAGTCGCCCACTTTAAGGAGATATTGCTTTCCTGTCACCTCACGCTGCTCTCAGTCAGCACACAAAGCTATCGCTACACTACATCACAGAGACCTTTTCAACTTTTCAGCTAAAGGCAGTGATCATGCATACAAAATGGCTATAAAAATTTCTGGTGACTTTCTTTCTGTCTTGGGCTCTTTAATTGGCTCCTAAATTCATGAGATGTAAAACTTTTATGAATTTAATATTTGATGCAGGTGCCACATATTTTTAAAAAAGATTTAAATTTGTGGTTGTAAAAGGTCTTTTCTCCCCATTTTCCTCTTTCCATGAAAAATCCATAAACCAACAGATATTTAATAAGTATCTTGTAGGTAGTATGAAACAGTAAGGGTCAGGGCTGCAAATCCATGTTGTCTAGTTCCAGATTCAGCCCTCTGGCTACTGAGTGGATAAGGGGACAACCTGGGAGGCAGAAGAACTGGCTTCTAGTCCATTTCTGACATAATATTGGCTCTGGGATCATGGAAAAGGTAATTTACCTCTCAAAGTGCCAGGTAGCTCTCAGATAAAGAAAAACGATAGATTTGCATTGGTGAAGGGAGCTTTCACACTGGGAGCTATAACAATGGAATCAATTTTTTAGAAAGTCAATCAATCTGCAGGCTTTATTAAATTCTTACAGCAATTATAATTACAAAAACAGTTAAGTGAAACAATGCCTAATCAAAAAGAGCTTTATATGCTAATAGGGAGGTAACAAGGACATATATAAGTATATAAAGAGAATATCCCAAAACTATGGTAGGCTGTGGCAATGGGGATTAGGAACAGGACCAGTGATTTCCTGGTAGAGGGAATACTCTCTCCCTCAAAACTATCAACATGGTTTTGTTCATTCCCTTAAGAGATTTGTCACAGCAGAGAATGAAAGGTCAAGTAAATTACATAGCCTATATGTATCAGAGATGGGCCTTGAACCTGGGTCTTCCTGGCTCCAAGGCTGGTTCTCTTCCACTGCATCGTGGTGTAACAAGACAAAAAGTGGGACTGTCTACGTGAGAGGATATAATGTAGCGAGTTTGGTGAAAGAAAACTAACAGCAAACGTATCTGATGAGAAGTTCTCATTACATGCTGACTGTCTCAAATCCAGCAGAAATCACTGTAGAAATAAAGGCAATAATCTTCCTTTGAGAGTTTGGCAAGGGCAAATGAGACTAAGCTAAAAAACACAGAATTCACAGAATTCCACTAAAGAATAAAGTACAAGTCTAAATATTCATGGTGCACAGGCATGATACTCTGATTACAACTTTCTCCAAAATAGGAGACTAATCAATTCTGGAGACTAGAGATAGCAACTACCAGGATAACTCGGTAGACTAGACGTTCCCTGAGGGCAGGAGCTGTGTTGTGTAGTTGTAGTTTTTTTTAAATCACTCTAACCCCCATAGCCGAGGGTGGTGCATGACACACAGTAGGTCCTTAAAAGCTTATAATTTGGAATTCAATTGAATTAATTCTTCATATAGCTAGCAAACAAATCCAGTCCTGGTGTGAGGGAAGTCACACCATCTCTAGAACCTTCTATCCTTCACCATGAACAGTCAAGCTCCAATTACCTCAGATAGCTGTCCTCTCTCTTTCATGGGCAGTTAACTTCTTCAAGCCAATGCACAGCAGATCTTAACACTTCCCAATTACCCTTCCTAAGGACAAAACAGCTCCAGACCAAAACAATCAATCAACAAGAATTTATTAAGATTTGTGGGCTAGGCACTGTAGATGCAAAGAAAAAAATGAAACATTTCTTGCTTTCAAGATGCTCCCAATCTAGTGAAAAAAGATGGCATCTCCACAAGTAAAAATAAGCTCTAGACAATTGAGCGAGGAATTCATGAGCAGCAGGAAGGGTCAGAAAAGGCCCCCTGGGGATTGTACTGGAGCCAAGCCTTAAGGAGTGGCAAAAGAAAGCATTTGAGGCATGGGTCACAGCCTAGGCAAAGGTAGAGAGAAAGAGAAATTAAGTATTGCATGCGTGAGAAATGACAGAAAGGCCAGATTGGCTGGACCTTCGAGTTCTTAAGGTGTAATAAGGTTGGAAAGATCAGATGAGGTCAAGTTGTGAAGGGTTTTAAATGACAGAAGTTTATAGGAATCCTACAGGTAACCAACCAGGAGCCTCCCTCTCAAGGTTGCTGAGTAGGGGAATGATCTGCATTTGAAAAAATCACTTTAGCCACTGGGGCACAGGATGCTTTGGTGAGGAGAAAGACAAGGCAGGGAAACTACAAAGAAAAATATTGATTTGAAATTAAAGGACCTCTGTTTAAATCCTACCAGCTCACTGAACCACTCCCAGACTATTTTGCTCCTCTATGAAATGAAGTGATCGATCCAGATGACCTCCAACATTTCTTCCACTTCCAAATCTCTGATGCTGTAATGGCCCTGATAAATTCAGCTGAGAGAGAACACTGAATTGGGGCTCACGGGACCTGGTTTCGAATTCTGACTGCCACTTACAAACCATATGACTGGGTAAGTCCACGTCAGTTTCCTCATCTATAAAGTGAGGGAGCCTCACTGAATGATAGCTAAGATACTTTTCTAGATCTGGACTTATGATTTGTAAACTGAGAACGGCATGGATGCCTGTATTAGGACCTGGGTTCAGACCTCACCTCTGCTGTTTATTTTGGCTTTATGACCCTGGAAAAGTCACTAGGTCTCTCTCAGTGGCCCCAGACAACTTCTTAACATTTATCTGACCCCCAAAATTAGGAGACTCAAACAGAACAAGCAAGTCTAGCCTGGGTTTTGCTGTAGAGAAAAGCACCACAAAGATATTTTTTAAAAATTCACTCAGCATAGAGTAGGCATTTAATAAATGAATCTTGATCAATTAGTTAAAAACAACCCATAAACAAATTAAGATTGCTTGTACATTGGCTATTAATTTCAAAGTCCCACCAGAAACATTAACTCCACTGACTTCAACGGGAGGTGAAGGAAGAGGATGGGGGAACAGGGGAGATGGTATTCATGTGAAAAAATAAATCAGTTTTATCCAATCCCTCTCTGAGTAGAAATCGCAATGTAATCCAACAGATATCTGTTAAAAATCCCACTATTCCACGGCTTCTGATAGGATTTGGGGTTCATATGGACAAAGTAAACAAAAGTTCCTGGTCTCAGGAAGCTTACTTTCTCCCAGAAGACACAACATGTAAGCAGATAAATAGAAATGTAATCATTTTAAAAGGAGTACATTAAAGGGATGAGGAAAGGTTTTCTGTAGCTGGTGGTACAAAAAACTTAAAAGTCTTGAAAGAATCTCGAGATTGGAAAAAACAGAAATGAGGGGGCATGCACTGGAACAAAGCCATGCTCCAACAAGGGCACAGGACAGAAGCACTAGGCTTGTCTTTATTCCAAACACTCATGTACCAAGTATATCTGGAAAATCTCATCTCGGTGATGATTGGGGTGATTCAGCTGTTTCAATTGTATCCAATACTTTGACCGCATTTGGGGTTTTGTTGGCAAAGATATTGGAGTGGCTTGCCATTTTCTTCTCCAGTTCATTTAACAGATGAGGAAACTGAGGCAAATAGGGTCACAGCTAGTAAGTGTCTGAGGCCAGATTTGAACTCAGAAAGATGAATCCTATGACTTCAGGCCGGGTGCTTTGTGCACAATGGCACCACCTAGTTTTCCCATCTTGGTAGTTCTCACCATTATAAGGAATTTGTTACCTCCGGCTTGCAGGCAGAACTCAGATCACTTCCATTATCCTCCTTCCATCTCCATTTGAACATTACCAGTTTCTTTCTATGAATGGATCCATAACTACCATGTTTTAGATGAAAATGTCTGCCTTCAGGTGACCTTTCCCTCCCATTTAATGCCAATATGGAAAACTCACTCCTTTATACCTTATGTTAAATATAAAAATGTAACCTACTCAACAAAATCCATTTTTAATGGCAGAGAAGAAGATAAATATAGATTTTTGAGCAATAAGCAATTTCTACTATGACTACGAAGGTGTGTGTGTATGGGGGGGAGGATTTTGGCCTTCCTTTTTTGGTGCTGTCAGGAGGGATGATTAAAATACAGAAAAATGCATTTTTAGTTATTGAAAAATCCTTATTGGGAAACGGGCAGTCATGAAGTAATTCATCTATAAAGCAATCAGGGATAGCGTCAGTTTTACTCTACACTGGAATCATACTCTTGATTCCCATTCTGAGCTATTTCTATTATGCATTTCATTGAAAGGCAAGTACCTACAAACACATAATGGCGACTCAAGTGAGCACCCAAAAACACTGCTTCTTTTCTGCTACTAACGAGTTGTCAGGGAAGGAAAGTTATTTAATATATGAAGTCCTATGTTTCCCACAGGAGTCACAATCTGAATGTTTAAGTTCGTTTCAGGGATTTAAAAAAAAAAAAAAGGAAAAACTCCAGATTACCGAGTTAACATTTTAAAAAAATTTAAAGAGGTAAAAGTTTTAGAGACTTGAAAAAACTGAGATTCCTTATGGAAAATGGAAACCTAGTGGGTGCTCTTCTATCAGTCAATGGTTACAGATAAATTGTTATGGATGTAACTATTCTGTAAGAAACAACCAACAGAGGAAATCAAGAGAAATATGGAAAGAAATAGAGGAACTGATACATTACAAAGAAAGTAGAATGGGAGAATAATAAAAATGAAGACCACCCATAAATGGATGAGCCAATGGAAAGAGGTCCAGGGAGCGTATGAGTAGAAAAGGTCTTCAGAAGCCATTTAGCTCAGCCTAGACCTGAAGGTATACTCTCCAGGCATATCGGACAGGTGGCTGCCTGTCCTCTGCTTAAAGCCCTCTAAGGAAGAGAAGTCACCATTAGATCTAGAGTCAGAGGTAGTTGTTGTTCAGACCGTTCAGACTTGTCCAACTCTTTGCAATACAATTTAGGACTTTTTTGGCAAAGAGGTTGGTGTGGTTTGCCATTTCTTTCTCCAGTTTATTTTACAGATGAGGAAATTGAGGCAAATAAGGTTGTGACTGACCCAGGATTGGATCATGCAGCCAGTAAATGTCTGAGGCTAGATTTGAACTAAGGAAGATGAGTCTTCCTGACGCCAGGGCCAGCTCTCCTTATACTATGGTGCCACCTAGCTGTGTTAAAGTCAGAGGACTTGAGTTCGAATCCCTGTTCTGCTATTTAATCTCTGAATGACCAAGGATAACTCACTTAGGCTTTCTAGGTCTCAGTTTCCTTATGTGTAAAATGAAGGAATTGGACTAAAATACTTCAAAAGTCCTTTCCAGCTTGATTTCTATGGCCCTTTGATCATATACACATAAGAACAGTGATATAAATCAAGACAGCAGAACCCAGATCAAACGGAGATCTATGTGGGTATCAGAGAAGAGAAGATGGAAAAGACTCCCTGCCCTTCAGCAGAGAAGCTGAGACAACGGATGTGGATGTCTGCACACTGTCAGTGGTGCCAGCTGTATTGGTCAGATTTGCTAAACTGGGTAAGGGCTTTTTTCCTCTGTTAGAAAGGTGGGGATTATGGGAAGGAAGTTTTAGAAAGTGAATGCGGCATTTCCAATGGCGCTGATAAAACTTTTAAATTCCGGTGCTAGAGAAAAGATATGGCTTGTGTGTTTTTAAACTTATACGAAGCTGAATTTTAACAAATTATACCCAGCAAAGCATCCTTCAAGAAACTGTATCAGCAGGCTCATCAGTCACTCACTGGAAACAAGTTAAGTCCTTAAGGATGAGCAGGTCATTATCTTAGCCCCCCAGTAAATACTTTAAACTTGGAAAGGGGAAAGGTCTTACATAAATTCAAGATATTTATTTTTGTTAAAGCTTGTTAATTAGCTTTTGTTAAAATAGGGTCTAAACTCATTATGCATGAGCAAAGGACCCATGGCTTACTCCATCAAAATAATTTAATGTTAATAAAGAAAACTCCTGGGCATAATATGCCCTCACATTTATGGACCTCTTTTGGTCCTAAAGTGCTTCACATAAATTATCTCATATGAACCTCATGCACACATACATATTCACACACATGCACACAAAAACTTCACTAGCTCAGGTCTTATTTTCCCATTTCAGAGATGAGGAAACAGAGGCTCAGGGAACTAGTGATATAGACATACCTTAACTCCAATTCAAGTAATCTGCCTACTATATACTATGCTGAGATAGACAAATAGAGGTAGACAGAAAGATAGAGCAATAGATAGATAAGATAGACATAGATGGATGGATAGATGAATAGATAGTTTATAGATAAAATAAACATAAGATAGATGGATGGGTAGATAAAGAGGATAGATAGATGGACAGAGAGTCAGATGAGATAGATAAGATAGACATAGATAGATGGGTAGATAGATTAGAGATAGATAGATTAAATAGATAAGAGATACAGATGGATGGATGACTAAATAGGATGGATGATTAGGTAGATAGATGAGATAAACAGTATAGATGAATGGATTAGATAAGATAGATTTGGATGGATAGATAAATAGGATAGATGAATTGATAGATAAGATAAACATAGATGGATGGATAGAATAAAAAGAGAGAGAAATGGATGGATGAATGGATGGATAGATGATAGGCAAATAGGAAGGTAGACTGACAGAACTTTTATTGTTTACTATGTGCCAGGCACCATGCTACATATTAATGATATAAATACAAGAAAACAAAACAGTCCCAACAATCAAGGCACTCAGTTTCTAATGGGGGAGGATAGAACATAAAAGAAAGTTAGAAAGTTGAAGGTAGGGGTTAAAAGGACTCATCAATTAGTCATCCCTAGGTGAGCAAGGTAGCTGCTGGGGATGGAGGGGTAGTAGTCTAGAGAATAATATGAGATAAGAACGAGTATTAAAAAATGTAAGTATAGAAAAAAATCCTTCTAAAATTCCAGTAAAAATTATACCCAATGGAACTCTTCATATAGTGGCAAATTTAGCTGATTTGTTGGTTAGTCTGTTGAAGTGGGTCTTTTTTTTTCTCTTTTACATTCTTTGTTATCAGAGATAGTTCTGGGAGAGGTATATAAAGATAGATGATAAAACAAAATATATAAATAAAAATGTCCATGATATCCAGGCCCAGAAAAGAGTACTTACACATCCTTTTTCTATTGTACTTTTACCAGAATCAACAAAAAGGACTAAGTAAGTAGCTTACCTGTGACTCAAACAGAGTCAGCAGCCTGGAGATGCCAATAAAATGAAGATACAAGCCCTTTTTTTTACTAGGAGCCTGAAGATTTGCCCACATCAATCAGGAATTATCAATAGTAAATATTAAAATAGTAAATATTAGAAGTGCTAGTGTGTCACAGACCAGTGGTTCTCAGTCTTGCCTAGACTAAGAATCTCTTTTTAACATTAACAAACTCTGCAGATCCCTGGATGAAAGCATTACCTCCCAGGGGTGTTGCAGTGTTGCAGTCCCCAAGCTTGCTAAAATGTCACTAGTACAATATTTTTGTCTGCATTGGTTTCCGTAGAGTATTTCTAAGCAAGATAATTTGCCAGTCTGTTTTGTTAGTTTTGTCAAACTGCAGTTTTGGGTCTCTCAGACATGTATGTTGGTCTGTTGAGAAAAGAAATGGAATAATATGACCCAGTATATCTTCCGGATCATACTGGGTTCATGCTTTTATCAACCTTTGCTAGAGAGTATAATCTTAATGATATTAACATCAAACCCCTCCCCCCCAAAAGACACACACACACACACACACACACACACACACACACACGCACACACATGAGTTGGTGGAATCCACTCTCCCACAGGTGCTACACAATTTCAGTAATGTCACCATATTTTTTAGTTATATGCTGCAGTTTCTTCTTTGTTTGATAATCCACACAACTTGCACTGAGTGCCAACATTGTTATGGAATAAATGTAATAGTGTAGCATAAAATAATCAATAAGAGGAAACTTCAATTTCCTCATTTGTGGGATTTGTACACATGGTGTTTTACATAATGGGTATGAAACACCCACCTTCAATTTAACTATAAAATAGCGGTCTCAGGTCAGGGGAATCGTTACTATGATTAAAATAGTCCTGTTATTTAACGAAAGCTGAACTTTTATCCATGAGATCCAAAATTCAATAAGGTAATCTTCCCAATCAAAGGGGTAAATATTTCTAAAATATGTGCTAAAGTCATTTGCTTTCCAAAAAAAAAAAACAGACTGAAAATCAAGAAAAGCTGAAACCACAGAAATACATTACTGATATATGTGTGCCACTAATGAAACCTGGTTGACTCTTTTCCTGACATCTTCCCAAGTTTCCTTGTCACTTTCATAGGGATAAAGTGGTTTTGCTTCAGGAGAGGGCACAGGTGGGGTGCTTGGTGGATCCCCTGGGCATCTCCCCCATGGGCTGAGTGGAAAGTACTGGCACAATCCCCAGGGTCTGCAGTTAATGAGGGCTTTTAGGGGAGTCAGACAGCAGGGAGGGGGTTGGTGCAACTCTGATCAGACCAGTCAACACTGGGCTATTGTCAGAAAAGTACTAGGCAGAGAATTGAGCTGGCTTAGCTATGGGGGGATGGAGCTATTGGGTTTATCTTCCCTTCCAACTTCACTGTGCTGTCTTTACTGTATAGTGGTTGTAGTAGACTGAAGGGATGGAGACTAGAATCTATGAACAACATTCCCCAGACTAGTAGGCAGTCATCAAAAATAATGCTGTATTCCATATCTATGATAGCTATGTGCCAGTGATTGAATGAATGGCACTTAAGAGGGTTTTTCATTTGTTTTATTTTGGCCCAAGAGGGAGAATTAGGGGCAGAAGGCAGAAATAGAAAGACTCAGATTTAGACTTGATGGAAGGAAGAACTTCCTAACAATTAAAATGATCTCAAAGTACACCAGGAGAGCTCAAGAGGCCTGGGGGACCATTTGGATTCAGGACAGTACCTGGAACACAGTAGGCGTCACACTGATGCTTACTGATGGATTGACTTACCAGAGATGATAGAAAGGCGGAAACTAATTCACATCTGTACTAAATTAAAAGGTGCCAGAGGTCCCTGTCAGGGACACTGGCCTCCCTATTGTTTCTCAAGGAGAACAACACTCCATGTCCAGAATCTGGCTACTTTCACCAGCTATCCTCCATGCCTAGAATTCTATCCTTCCTCATCTCCATTTCCTGCCTTCTCTCAAGTCTCAGCCAGAAGTCCCACCTTCTTCAAGATTTTTCTAGTCCTCCATAATGTCTTCCTCTAATTTATCCTGTATCTGTGACTGTGTATAGCTTGTTTGTACATGGCTGTTTGCATGTCATCTCCCCATTTAGACTTGTGAGCTCCTTGAGTGCAGGGGCTAGGTTGGTTTTTAGCAGTTGTTTTGGGGGGGGAGGGTTGCCTTTTTTGGTCTCCCCACTGCTCAGCACAATGCCTGGCACATAAGAGTTACTTAATAAGCGACTGTTGACGACCTCCCTTGACTCCTGAGGCTGAGATTCTGTGGTTCTATGAAAAAGGCGAGATCTAGAACAACATGATCTGCTTTGTACTGGCAAAACTAAGCAGAGAAAGATTGAAATCATCCCGAGAATCCAGGCCTTGAGCTCCCCTTTGACTGATCTCTCCAGATAATGAAACACCGTAAAAGCCTTGGCTTGATTTACCTGTTTAACCATCTGAATCCTTTGTCTCATTCTGGCAAGAGAGAACACATTGTCAGTGATTAGTACTAAATAAAATAATCTCAACTACATCCAATACCGATAGAAGAAAGATAGAAGGCCCAAGATGAGCCAATTTTTATAACATATTTGAGGGGGGCGGGGTGAGGGAAAGTGTCGCTGCTGGATATAGAAAGCATTTAAAGTATACGAAAGGCTGCCTTAGGAAGAGAAATTACACTTTTTGTTGTTTCATTCATATCCGATTTTTCTTGACCCAATTTGAGGTTTTTGTGGCAAAGATACTGGAATGGTTTGACATTTCCTTCTCCAACTCATTTCACAGATGAGGAAATTGAGGCAAATCAGGTCAAGTGACTTGCCCAAGGTCATATAGCCAGTAAGAGTCAGAGGCCAGATAATGAACTGAGGAAGATGAGTCTTCCTGAGTCTGGGCCTGGTGCTCTGTGCACTATGGCACCATCTAACTGCCCCTGTTCTGGTGGGCCCCAAAAGGCAAAAGAACAAACAATGGGCAGAAGTGGGAAGGAGTCAAACTGGGCCTGGATTAAAGAGAAAACACACTAAAGGTGAAAATGGAATTGGAATGGGTTCTTTCTGCAGGAAGTGGGCCCTGCCTCCCTAGAGGGTCTTGAAGCCAAGGCTGGATAAGTGCTAAGGGGGAGATCTTGTTTATGCCTGACTTGGACTGGATGGTCTCTGAGGTCCCTCCTAACTCTGAGCATATGTGAAAAAAGATCCATTGAAAGAACTGATGTGTTGTCCTTCAACTCACTGGTGTCTACACTGCCCAAAATCCTCAATTCATTCTATGAAAAGGAAGATTGAGTTGGCTATTTGGTTTGGGGAAATAATGCTTGATCCACTTTCTTTAGAGAGGTTCTCATAAGAGGGTCAGAAAGGCTTTGTCAAAAATTTGGAAATGAAGCAAGTTCCCATAAACTGGTAAATGGCCGAACCAAGTATGGCAAGATTATTGCCCCCAAGAGACAAATATGAAGAATTTAGGGCAGCTGGGTCAAAGACAAGGAAGTTGAATTCAGATAGTGAGCATTCATTAAACACATTTTATGTGTCAGGCACTGGTATACAAAGACAAAACCAAACTACTAGGTGAGCAGTTGAACATAAGCTCCCTGAGGGAAAAGACAATATTTTGATTTTGTCTTTCGGTACCAGTGTTCACCATCTGAATTCAGCTTCCTTATCTTTGATCCAGCTGCTTTGATTTTGTGTTGGATTTCAGGTTTCTTTTCACTCTCACCTCAAAAAAAAAAAAATCAATCTAATGTTCATATTGCAGGAGAAAACAATGGCTGACCATTACAAACAGAGTAGGGCTAACTCATTATCAGTTCACACAACAAACCAAATCCCATTTTCCCTCTGCAAATTCAATTCACATCAATAGCCCCATAGATCACTGGCTGCTCACATCGCCAGCTTGATTTTGTAATATAAACATTTTTAGGGAAAAGATTACTGCCAACGCATAATAGGAAAAGTAGAGTCTCAATTCCCTACAGATGTGCTAGGGAAAAGATGTTTATGGGAAAGGGGGGAGGGGAGGGCAACAAGGTTAGAAAGCAACTTAAATGAAGCTTTTGTTATCAACTTCTTATAACCTCCATAAAACCCCTGAGAAATCTGATTTCTCAGGGCGATCATGATTATAGAAACAGCCAATCTGCTGCCCTACAAGTAAATAAGCCCTCTTTATATTAGTGTTCAATATTAGCCCACTGGGCTCTTAATTTCTTAGCTGTATACTGAAGGGTAAAAAAAGGCAACCAAAAATTAAGTTGTGATCTCTCTGTATACACCAGTCTTCATTAGGTGGACTGTATTAAGAATGAGGGAATTCTGAAGGCTATGGGGCCATGGATTTTCTTAGGGCAGTTTCTGATGGACCCTTTGAAAAATGAGAAAGAATGAGGAACCACTGCACCAACGAACATGGCACCCGGGCATAGCAGAAAAAGGAGTCCTTGGAGTCAAGAAAACACGGGTTCAGATCCTGCTTGTGACACATATTGGATGAGTCGCTTAAACACTCAGTGCCACAGACCATTGGTTGCTGAGGTGGGATTTTTAACTGAGACTTGAGGGAAGCCAGAAGATAGAAATGAAGAGGGAGGGAATTCCAGGCATGTAAGGGAAAAGGCAAACATCAAGAGATGGAGTCCAATGTTCAAGGAACAGGAAGAACCCCAGTGTCCCTGGATTGGAGAGTATATGTGCAGTAAAACTGGAAACGCAAGGAGACAGGTTGTGAAGGCTGTGTGTCTTTCCCAACAACCATAAAATAATCAGAATAGAGTAGATAACCTCTGAGATGTCTCCGGCTCTAAATCTACAGTCCTATGATCCTAAGTCATTTAACTTCTATTAATGCCTGTCTATCTGTAAAATGGGGAAGCCAAATGTTCCTTCCTACTTCTACTTTTTGATTCTTTGGACCCATAATCCAAACAGGTTGCTTCATGTCACTGGGATGGTCCCTTGGAGACCTAGGATTCCTGACTCCAAGGTCAAACTTCCACTCCACAATGAGAGTGCTACCAGTCACCCAATGTGTACACCAAATTCACTGTCCTATGCTGTTTAGCAGTCTACATCAGATGATCTCTGGCAGAAAATACTAGTTGTGTTCAATTTACATTAAATATAATTTGCAGTTGGACTGTTTAAGGACAATGGATCAGAAGTAATTCATGACTCCCTTTCCAAAGGAAATGCAGTGAGGAGGCAATATCAACTGATTATTTAGGGGACTCATCAATATTCAGAAATTTTATGTAGATAGTGCCCATTAGCCAGGAGCAGTGCCCATAAATCTCCCCAACACGCAAAACCACCACCAGAACACACACAGTCCTGAGCTCACAGAGAACTCTCTGATACGGAAGCTGGCCAAATTAATCTTCCAAATACAAGCCCTCAGTGGAAGGAAAGAATTTTGATCAATAAGTTTATTACTGGCCAAATGGCTTGACTATCAGAAATGAATCTAAACATCCCTTTTTTAAAAAGAAAAAAGTATTTCACTCCATTATTATAGAATCATTATACAGCTACCCAGAACAAAACCCCTACCAAAAATCCACAGATAGAATTTAGCAGCATTTGGCATGTTTGTCAATGGAAAACCTCAAGGAAGTCAACCATAAGGTACAAAAGATTTATTTTACCTTGATAAATTGAAAAAGAAAAAAAGGAATAAAAAGGTTCTCGCAAACCAAATCTCATTTTAAAGGTCCTCTGCCCTTGGACCACATTTGGAACACTGGGTTCAGAAGTGGGTTTAGGAAAACCTTTGCTAAGCAGTCTTAAGAAGGTAACCAAGATGACCAGTAGTTCCATACCATGCCTTAAATCCAAATCACTACAGTTCTGGTTGACTGGTCCATGATTGCTCCCAGCCCAAGCCTTACTAGGTCACAGTTTGGGACTTGATGGCTAGGAGTGAGCATAAATAGCAATTGTTTCTGTTTTGGCCAGAAACCCTAAGGGTCTTTCCCTCCCAGATTGATTTTTTTTTTCTTTTAAACTAGATAAAAGAAGCCATAGGTTATTTCATTTCTTACCTAGCCTTAATCACTGAATGGGTGTTGCCTCAGTCAAACAGGGACCAAGGAAAGACCTTAACTTAAAAAGGTCAAGGTCTCCCCTCCCCCTGCATTCAGGACCTTCTCCAGTTATCCTGATCTATATATATATATATATATATATATATATATAATGAAGAACAAACAACAAAACCAACATGTGAAGATGAGATGAAGGCCATAAGGATGGAGAAAGCATGTCTAAGTGGGAACATGATAACCTCTCCACATAGCAGCAAAGATTTGATCTGTTTGCCTCCAGAGGGCAGAACTCAGAGTCTTGGGAAGAAATTACAAAGAGACAAAGTTAGGTTTGGGTGGAAACCTGTGATTTTGTGGGTATAGGGAATTCTCACATGAATGGAGTCCCTAAACCAAAGGCAGGTTGATACTTTCTCTACATTCATCATTTCCTGAAGCACTGAGTGACTACATGATTTGCCCAGGGTCACACAGCCAATAAGTGACACACACCAGATTGGAATCCACATCTCCCTGACTTTAGAGCCAGCTCTCCATGAATTATACAGTATATTGTCTCTTTCTGCTGAGATTAAGAAAAAAAATTTCCTAATAACTAGTTGTTGTTGTTCAGTCATGTCCAACTATTTGTGACCCAATCTGAGGTTTTCTTGGCAAAGTTACTGGAGTGCTTTGCCATTTCCTTCTCCAGCTCACTTTACATATTAGGAAACTGGGGCAAACTGGGTTAAGTGATTCGGTTAGGGTCACACAGCTAGTAAATGTCTAAAGTCAAACTTGAAATCAGGTCCTCCAGACTCCTGGCACTCTATCCACTGCACCACCCAACAACTAGAGAAAGCCTCAAGAGACCTGAGGGAGACAAGCAGGTCTCGCTTCAACCAGAAATCTTTGGCAGAGGTTGGATGACCACTTTGTGGGAGATATGTTATATAGGACATTCCTGTTTGTGTATGGATTAGATGTCCACTGAGGTACCTTCCAGCTCAGAAATTCAAGGATACTATAATATAGTATAGGTGGCAGCACTCAGTAAGATGAAAATTTCTTTCCATTTCTAAAAGAATGGGACACAGCATGGGGAAAGAATGCTCACTCTCTGCCCACCTGGTGCTCTCAGATACCCAACAGATCTGTGATCTCACTGATTCAGGAGATCCTCCAATAATGTAGGTCACAACTCCATCCACCTGCCCATCCTATGAAACTATTTTTAAAAAAAAGTTTTAAAATTTAACAATTAGTAATACCAACTTCCGATGTCTCTGATTGTCATCTGCAATTATAATCATTTCTAATTTTGAATATCCACTCTGTTTTGTTCTTAATTAAAAATGACATATCCTTGATAGGGAGTGGGTAATGTGAATTAACAATTCAAATGTTATCTATGCAAATGTGTTACCACTTTTGATTATTTTTAAGAGAGAAAAAAAGTTTTGGTCCAAGCTGTGGGGTTTGGACTTTAAAAACATAGCCAAAATATTAAAAGGGCAGAGGCAATGAAGGAGAAATACAAGGGTCTTATGAAAGCCTGCATGCAGCATGCCAGTCACTGACCTGCCTGGAGCTGATTGGGTATTCCACCCACTCCTTATCTCTCCCTTGCATCAATGGTTTCTCAGCTGCCTGGCTTCTGTATATTTCCACTGATGTGAAATAGCTACTCCACCACTCTAAGTGATAAGATTTACTCAGTACCACTTGGCCTTCACATAAGCTTAATAATTAGTTATAATAATGTGTTCTTCCAAGTTTCTAATTCTCAGTCGTTTTTATATTTTAAAATCCTTAAATTCTGTCAGTAGTAGAATCAGTTTTTTTCTCTGCATGACACTAATGCAGACATTATCCAAAAGACAGAAGGAAATCTCTGGCTGCATTTCCACAATCATGTACAAAGAAATCAATGCAGATGCAGGGATGATACAGAGGCCTCTAGCATAACATGTCACACACAAATACTCTTTATAAATTCATGGTGTTTGAAAAACACTGAAAAAGTCCCTTGAAAAATCCAACTTCCCAAAATTCTATAGAACAAGGTTTTAAGTTTTCCTGCTGGAGCAGAGCCTCTGGCAAAGAAAGGCCAGGGAGAGAGAGCTGCCGACAATAAGCTTTTCTCCAATATAAGCCAGTGAAATTAAGCCTTTCTCAGTTGGACAATTAACTGTGTGTACCTAGTGAGGAAGAAAGAAAAGACCATCTGTTTCATAGAGATCCATATACTGATTACCATTATGATCTTGAAGGTGAACTTTCCAAGATTAAAGCAGAGCTTGGGAAAGCATTCAGTCTAAAATATATTCCAAAAGAATGTTGTTTTATCAATATTGACTTGGGAAAGTAACATGATTTTAACTTACCTCACTATCCCCATCAAATAGTAAAAAAACTATATGTACATACACACACACACACACACACACACACAATTCAAATATTCTGGGGCAGGGGTTAAAACAGGATTACAACACTCTCAACAAAATGCTGTTCTAACCAGATTGAAATTTAATTGGAAAATATTTAACAAAATAAATGAAAATGCAATAAAATATGGATAAAGTTCATTTGTAGTTTTCTAAGTCAATATGTGGCCCACAGGAATCGATTTCTGTTTGACTCTGAAGTCTAGAGTCTATCTTAGGACTGGGTTCCCCAATTGCTATGAGGCATGTCCACTGGTCACACACTCACACACACACACACACACACACACACACACACACACACACACACTCTCTCTCTCTCTCTCTCTCTCTCTCTCTCTCTCTCTCTCTCTCTCTCTCTCTCTCTCTCTCCCCCTCCCTCCCTCCCTCCCTCCCTCCCAAGAGGTGAGACTGCACAGAATAGTAGAGGGAATGTCACTGTATTCTCACCCTACGAGGAATCATAGCAAAGAGCGGATGGAAGATGAGGTAGAGATGGACCAACAGCAGCGCCAAGAGGTTCGAAGATGATGACAATTTTTTGGTACCTTTATCAGTCACCATCCCATAGAGCTTATGAGATGGTGTTTCCCTAGAAAATCACTTTTCTCACTTAGCCCTTTGGCTCAGGGAGCCCAGATATACTACGCATGCGTAATTTTCATTGACATCTCCACAAACAATCCCAGAAGATAATGAGTCTCCAAGTTCCAATACATTTTAAATTGGAAATATGGTACTGTTTAAACAAGAGAAGAGATAATGTTCACTGATATATGGACGAACTGAATAATTTAGTCCAAATGATCCCAACTCACTCTGTCTCTATAGCATAAAGACAACATGGTGCTTCCCCCATTCTTTAGCAAAGTGTAGATGGCTTCACTTTGGGTTCAAATGACTAGGATTACCAGTCAAATTCACCTAATTACTTAGAAATAATCCAAATCACCTACACTGCATAATTATAACCTTAATATTTGGAATTTTCAATTCATTTCAATCAATCAACATCTATAAAATACCTACTATATGCAAGGTGCTTGGATTACAAAGAAAAAATATTAAACAGTCCCTGCTCTGAAAAAATGATCATGTTAGTTTTGATTTGGAATTTTTTTTAGGAGGGGCTATATGATATCATGTTCACATACAACAACATGTAAAAGTAATACAAATTACCTTCAAAAGGTAGAGAGGTTAACTGGAGAACAAGGGTAAGCTTCATGTAGGAGATGAAACTCAAGCTATGCTTTGAAGTGAACTAAGGATTCCAAGAGTAGACAATAGGGAAGGAATGAATACAAGACAGGAGCAACCTCATCTTTGCAAAGGCACGGAGATAAGAGATGCTCAACATCTTCTAAGTGCCTGACACATAGTAAGCACTTTATAACACAATTCTATGAAGCTATTTTAAGATTCCTTTTGGAGAGTAAGTACTTAACAAATGCTTTATCTCTATCTATGTCTCTCATTATAACACAATTCTATGAGAATATTTTAAGGATTCCTTTGGATGGAGATCCAAGACTGAACTCTATCACAAAGACTTAGAGAATACCAGAATGCTCAGGAGAGTGTTCCAACTCTTTATTGTTGTTGACATTCAGCACTTCGGTTGTGTCTGACTCTTCATGAGTCCATTTGGGGTTTGCTTGGCAAAAACACTGGAATACTTTGCCATTGTCTTTTCCAGCTCATTTTACAGAAGAGGAAACTGAGGCAAACAGGGTGAAGAGATTTGCCCAGGGTCACAAAGCTAGTAAGTGTCCGAAGCCAGATTTGAACTCAAGAAAATTAATTTTCCAGTCTTCAGGTCCAGCACTCCATCCACTAAGCCATCTATCCACTCCATTCCAATTCTAGTCTATTCAGTTGCACTAAGGAAGATCATCACATTCAAAACAGGGTGCAGCAGAGCTGAATTGCTAGCACTTGATTTTCAGTTGATGTTATAAATGGAGTTTCCTTTTAAGTTTTCTTTATCTCTATTGTGCACACATAAGAATGTGGAATATTTTAAGGGTTTTATTTTTTATCATGTAAATCTATTTGATCAACTAATTTACCATCTCAATTTTTGATGACAAGTCATCAGTCCCCCTTTCTTTCCAGCCATAAGGTCTTCTACATCACTTCTTGAACAAAGTCAGCATTGGTAAAAATGCTGCCTCTTACTTAGACCCACACCTGTCCTCTCTCCATTGCCCTGTGGGGAAAAGCAGTTCTGATCCTTCAGAGACCTTGACATTTCATATTTTGCAGCCTATAATCATTACTAGAGGAATATTGATGCTTGAAAGCACAAGCTTTTGTGGCAGAGAATAGGATGGGGACCGTGGAAAGAAAGCTTTACAAATGTAGTGCAGTGGAGAGCTTGGCAAACAGGAAGGGTTTACAACAAATGCTCCCTGAATTAAATATCGACAATTTTTCTAATAATGAACCAGTGCATAGCTGGTACAGACAGCACTTAGTCATAATGCAAAAAGTGCTTAATGTATTGTGTGCTATAAAGCCATTTTTAGCTGTTTTTGCATCTGTATACAGAATTGGCCTTGGAGATAGGAACCAACTGATCAATAAGCACTTCTGAAAGTTTCTACTATGAGCCAAGCACTGTGCTAAGCTGGGGACACAGGAAGAGGCAAAAGACAATCCCTGCCTACAAGAAGTTTTGAAATCTCATTTGGTTCAGGTCCTGACCCTGATAAACACTGGCTATGTGACGCAATATGGCCCCAGACAACTCCTTAAAATGTAGAGAAAACAAGATCTGTATTGACAGAGGAAACGTCCTTACTGGGAGTGCTCCTCACCAACAAAATCATAAGTACAGTCCAAAATAAGGGTTGTTTTTTTTTCTTAGATTAGGAAAAACTGGTTTATAATTTTCTTTACAAGTTACCAAAAATCAACAGCATATTTTCTTCCATAAAAATTTATTGGGTGGCCTTCCATCTTTCTATTTATATCTGAATGACTATACAAATATGCTCTTCTAAAATTTGGGAGAATTTGCCATCAAAGCCACATTTTTATTTTTAATAGAAATTCCTGGAGGGGAATTTATGAAAGGACAGATGACCATAAATCTATTGCTGGAAAGAACCTCAATCCATCCCTCTCATTTTACAGATGAGGAAAGTGAGTCCCAAAGAGATTAAGTGATGTGCCCAGAATCACAAGTTTCAGCATCAAGAGACAAGACTTGAACTCAGATTCCCTAACTCCAGAGAAGGTGGAGTCTTCCTTTCCACCATATTATACATGCAGACTTTGAATCATCCAGGATGAGATTTCAGAGATACAGTATAATGGATAACCTTGGAAGGACCTATACCTCCATGAATGAGATCATGGATTCACAGAAAGAAAAGGAATTCACCATCAATTTCTTCCCCTAATTACTACCTACTAATTTCCTGTTGTGTCCATTCTGATAATACAGAGCTTAGTAAATACTCCTCCATTCCAGCACAGAATAGCCATTAATATTTCCTGACACTAGTCACAGGTTCTTTTTTGATCATAATCTTTTCCACTTCAAATATTATTCATTTTTATTTACAATCTCTTTTTCCCTCATTGTCTACTAAGTTTTCCCCAATTTTATTAAGCTTTTAAAAATCAGTTCTTGTTTGTAGCTAATAGCTTTGGGTTGGTGTGTGTGTGTGTGTGTGTGTGTGTGTGTGTGTATGTGTGTGTGTGTGTTTCATTTTCTATTCTATTTTCTAAAGCTTGATTTCTCCCTTTTGATAAATCCATCCATTGGAATATAATTGTTTATTTTCCAGTATGCTTAGGCACAAATGGAATTCATTAAACTTCTTCTCTTTTATTAATGTAAGCACTCAAGATTATAAATTTGCTCAGAGACATACTTTGGCAGCCCCCCACAGGTTTTGATACGAGGTAGAAGTGTTATCTTTGAAATGGTCTTTTATCAGTTTTCTCATTTCTCCTTTAAATCCAACTAAAATGGAATGGTTTTTGACCTCCATACAGTCTTGTATCTCTTGCTATGCTCTTGCTTACTTCTAATTTTAAAGCAGAGCAGCCTGATAAAAAGCATGAAAAAATGTTCAACTTTATTATTTTACCCACATAGAAAACAGGATTCAGTATCTGTGAATGGGAACTAGGTGGTTACAACACTGAGTCTAGAGTCAGGAACAACTGAGTTCAGATCTAGCCTCAGACACTTACTAACTGTGTGACCTTGACAAATCCCTCAATTTCTGTTTGCCACAGTTTCTTCAATTGTAAAATGAAGTTAACGATAGCACCTACATCCAAAAGTTGTTGTAAGGATCAACTGAAGTAATATTGTAAAGCACCTGACACTATAAATGCTAGCAATTATTATTACCAAAAAGAATGTGTACTACTGCTTATATCTGTGCTTCTCCCGCACATCTATTATTTCTAACATATTTAATAAGCAAATCAAACTAGTAATCTTTTAAACTTAAATCTGCATGTTCTGATAATCAAACACTGACGTTCTCTACTGTATTATCTTTCAATCTACTTCTTTTTATAGTTTTAAATTTTCCCATCAAAAATTAAGCTATGGAACTATGAGATACAAATTTAAAATGATTAAGGAAATGTAGAAGAATGGTTTTGTAGTCAAAGGACCTGGGTTCAAATTCTGCCTCAGACATCCAATCTCAACGGGATTTTGTAGGCATCTCCTAACCTCAGTCTCCTCATTTATAAAATGAGAAAGCGGGGCAAGATAGAGTCTAAGGTCTTTTTTCTTTTTTTTTTTTCTTATTACACATAAAGACAATTTTCAACATTCAATTTTTATAAGATTTTGAGCTCCAAATTTTTTCACTCCCTTCTCATCCCTTCTCCCCAAGAGGGCAAGCAATCTGATTTAGGTCATACATGTACAATCATGTTAAACATATTTCCACATTTGTAAAAGAAACAGAACAAAAGGAGAAAGCTACAAAAAAAAAAATAGTATGCTTCTCTCTGCATTCACACTCCATAGTTCTTTCTCTGGAGGTGAATAGCATTTTTTATTCATGAGTCTTGTGGAATTGTCTGGGATCATTATATTGCTGAGAAAAGCTAAATCAATCATAGTTGATCATTGCACAATGTTTTTCAAATGTCCATCTATGCTTTGTATTTTTCTTAATATTAATAATTTGGAATATTTTTATATGGTTACCTATAATTTGCATGTCTTCCTTTGAAACTGTATGTCCCTACGCTTTTAGGGGCAGCTGATGGCTCAGGGGATAGAACACTGGGCCTGGAGTCAGGAAGACCTAAGTCCATGTCCAACCTCTGACTCTTCCTAGCTGTGTGTCCCTGGGCAAGTCACTTAACTTCGAATTTGATAAAAATGAACCCACTGAAGAAGGAAATGGCAAACTACTACAGCATGTACAAGAAAAAAACCCCAAATGGGATCACGAAGGGTTGGACACAACTGAAACCAACTGAACAACAACATGCTTTGACCACTTACTACTGGGGAATGATTCTTGGGTCTTCTATCAATTCCTATATATCATGGATATCATGCCTTTGCCAGAAATAAGTGACCCCAAAATAATTCTCCCCACAAAAGTTTCTCTTCTTTTTCAAGCTTCATTGATTTTATTCCTACAGAAACTTTTCAGTTTTATGTAATTCAAGCTGTCAGTTAAGAATTGACTGGCTAAGAATTTTCCTTCTTACCCAGAGTTGTAGAAGGTACCTCTTCTCCTTCTCCTATGATGTTTTTGTATTGCAGCTTTTTACAATCAGGTCAAGTACCTATTTGGAGCTTTACTCAACTATATGGTTTAAATTATTGGTCTAAACGTAATTTTTTATCAAATTGCTTTCTAGGTTTCCCAGTAATTCTTGTCAATCAGGAAGTCTTTTGACTAGCACTTTACGTTTTTGGTTTGTTTTGTTTTTTTTTTACCAACAATGGGCCACTACACTATTCAACTAATTCTGAGTTTTTCATTTTTGATCTGTTTTATTTATGTAATCTATATTTCAGACTAATATATATATAATTTTTCATTAAATAGTAACAATTTAATTGATGTTTACATTAAGCACCTACCCTGTTAAAGGCACTATTTCCAGTAAGAAACCCATAGATGAATTTTATTTTATGAGTTATTTTCTAACTCTTCTTCTTTTAATAGGGAAGCTCACACCATTTAATACTTTAAATGTCACAAGGCATTTAATGTTGTAAAAGCTAATTTTGATTGTAGATTATTACTTTTATACAACTTTACACCAATCCCCTTCCATTCATCTTGAATTATATGATTACTTTTCTAAAAGGTATGGATATTTTACATTCTTCTGTGTTGCCCAACACAATGCAAACCATAAGAATAACATTTGATAGCTTATTTTTTTATTCAACCTGACGCCTTTAAGTCAAATCATAATATCTGACTGCTTTAAAGTTTCCAGAGCATTTCAGGTATATTTTCTTATTTGACCTTCACAATACTACAGATAGCAGTTTCCCTACTTTACAGACGAGGAAACTAAGTCTCAGAGCCTCTAAATGATTTGTCCAAGATCACATGGCATTCAAACCCAGGTCTCTCCTGACAGTAAGACTCTAAGATTCTTATAATTATATCCTACTCCTTTGCTAATCACATTGTCAACGAGTCTCTACAACTTCTTCTATGATTATAACAATAAGTATTGGTAGGCAAAAAGCATTTTACTACTTTTTTTAAGAGTTAAAATTATTCAGCAGATCTTGAAAGCATCTCCTACCACTTACAGGCATTTTGTAAATTGTAAAGGCTTTTGATAAATTATTTGAGACTGTTGGCTGGTTTCTGAAATATAATCTAATATATTCAAATAATTCATTCAAGTTTGCAAGACACATTATTTTCAGATCTATTTCTATTCTTTTAAGACTTGTATATATTATTTATCCATATGTTCAAATAATATAATATATGTAAAATACTTAAAATATAATATAAATGTTAGCTATTGTTATCTAGATTTTTTTTTTCTGTGTTGTTGAAGTCAGCTAGCGGTGTTTGTAGATAGAGCCCTCCCCCCCTTCTCAGTGCTTGGAATTAACTTATCTAGACACAGAAGTAACCTTTATCAAGACAACCATAAAACTGTACTGAGAGAAATAAAGGAGGATCTAAATAATTGGAGGAACATTCACTGTTCATGGAAGGGTGGAAATAAACATGACAACATTTCCCAAATTAATTTAGAGCTTTAATGTCATGCCAAACAAAATACCAAAGGGTTTCTTTTTACAACTAGACAAAATTCTAAGGAAATTTCTCCAGAAAAATAAATGGGCAAACATATCAAGGCGTACCAAAATGGGGAAAACTGACATTACTATGCGAAGTGGCTCTTCACCAATCAACCAAGAAGCATTCCTTAAGTCCCTTCTATGTACCAAACAATGCACTAGGCACTAGGGAAACACTAAAAAAAAATATGAGTAACTAATAAAAACCAAACAACGTAATAGTACCTTGGACAGTAAATAGGGCATCTAAACAATATAGGACAGCTAGGTGGCACAGAATGCTAGAATTTGAGCAGGCAAAACTCATCTTCCTCAGTTTAAATCTGGCCTCAGACACTTACTGGTTGCATGACCCTAGGCAAGTCACTTAACCCTGTTTGCCTCAGTTTTCTCATCTATAAAATGAGTTGGAAAAGGGAATGGCAAACCACTCCAGTATCTTTGCCAAGAAAACCCCAAACGGGATCACAAAGTTTCAGCTACAACTGGAAACAACAAAACAAATATACACAAAATAGAATAAGTCCATAGAAAAATTGGATAAACTGATAGAAAATACAAATTAAAGAAAGGATTCATCATTTAACAAACATAAAAAAAACTGAAAGAAACAAAAAATGGATGGAGCTGTATCTCCTACCAAATCACATTAAGTTGGATGGCTCATGTGGACTTTCTTCTACACTACAAAAAGACAGAAAAACATTATTGTCTGTTTGTGTTAATTAGCAAGAGAAATGGAAGAAAAATATTGGAAGACAGCATAGCATAGTGAATTGGAATCAGAATGGCCTCCATGTAAGCCCTGACTCACAAATATCACCTGTGTGACCCTAGGCAAGTCATTTCCTGTCTTAGGGTTGGCAGGCAACTTTCTAAAATTATAAATCTGATTTGGTAGAGGAAATTTCCATGTAGCAAAAACATGATCGGTGAGTAACTGCTGTTGACATCATCTATTCAAATGTAAATGGTTGTACGGTATGTTTAAGTTTTCTTGTTGATGTTTAATGTTAAGTTCCTAATAAATTGTTAGCAAATGAACAGCATAGGGGGGAAAATCTCTCTCAATGAGCTTAAGCAACCTTTTTTCTAGGGCTTATGAATGGTGCCCAGTTAATTTTGATTTCACAGCTCCCCTTCATAAAAAGAGGATCTCTCTTCCTGGGATTAACTCATTTGTTCCTCCCTGAGTTTCATCAAATACTGTACCTGGCACTGTAATTGGGAGGATTTTCAATAGATAATTTAATCTTGGGAAGATGTTCATTTTACAGAGCACATCCTTCCAATCTAAGAAACACACAAATTCCCTTTCACCTCCGCATGTCTCTCCTTAATTGCAACAGCAATGAGGGGAGATTCATCACAAGAAGCTCATCAAACCACATGGGAAATATTAATATCTAAATACTTAATGGCTGGCGATGCTAATGCAAATGGAAGCTTAGCTGGTGAAGGGTGGTTTTGTCAGAGAGAAATAAAAGAACCAAATCCTCTTATTTATACCTTTAAAAAAAACCACATATGTTCTGAGTCAGTTTTCCCTTCTATGCATTAGGGAATAAATTAGAAAGCCAGGGTTATTGTTGCTGATGGAAGATAATTCTTTGCTTTCTGTGGGTTATAATTATGGCTCTGAGAGCACCTGCTGCAGAGTTAGGAAGATGGAAGCCTGGTTCCTGACACAGGCAGGCGACATGACCCTGGGCAAGATATTTAAACTCTAAAATGGAAAGTAGCTCTGGAACAGAATTAGTAGGAGAGTTTTCTAATGTGGCACTTCTTACACTAGTTAAGTCATAGGTCAGGACCTCCCTACTCCTTCCGAAAAAAAACAAATAAACCCACATTCTTAAAAATCATAAAGATGTAATGAAAAATGCATTGCCTTAAAAGCCAGAAAAACTGAGTTCTGGGTTATAGTTCCTTAGCTTATGGCCAGAGACAAGTCCATGGTGAGAATCAAGTGAGATAATGTAATAATCCAAAGAGATAAAGTAACAAGTGGAACACTTCACAACCAGTAAAGTATATGGATAAATGTTAGTGGTTCTCATGATCACCACCACCATTGTTATCATCATCATCATCTTCTTCCTTTGTATAACGAGGGACTTGGAACCCTGATTATAAGGGCCAGCTTCAAGCCCAGAAAGGAAAGGATGAAACCCAACGTCTTCCTATCAATAGGGAGGACTAGGGGTGCCAGATGCTGCATACGCTGCCTGTTACAGCAGCTGTATTAGTTGCTTTTCTTAAGTGCTTTTGTTTATTGAAAAGAAGGGTTCCACGGGGGACTAAGGAAGGACATATATTTTGCCGAGTGACTATGGGACCAAAAAAATGATATCAATAAAAAAAATTTAAAAAAAATTCAACTGGAACAAAAAATTCTAAGGAACCTTACAATTTCAACATTTTATGATTTTATAAATTCTTTGAACAATTCCATTGAAATGTTGTGATGGAGGGTGTTGATTTATGTTTGTAGATAGGAGTGTAATTTTCAACTTTTTGTAAAATTAATTCTTCTGAGTTTGTAGGAAGCTATTCTCCAAGCCTTCGGTCTGCTTGAAATCCCATGGTTGTAAATATAGAAGCTGGATAATGGAAGCAGAGAGGAGAGCTGAGCTGTTTCCCATCACCCCACAGTTCATCGCAGAACTCTTCTAGCAAACGATTGCAAGAGCAAAACATTAATTTGAAGAACAAGGGAATTCTGTATGTGGCCCAGCATCCCATTCTCTTGAGCCTGATATAATCAGATCCTCTCAAGTGCTTTACAACCTGGCAATCAATCTCTCTCATCCCCTCCATATGTTAGAAAAGCCCTGAATCCACTTTAAGAATCACAAAAGTTGCATGGAAAATTCACCAATGAATACACCTTGAACATAAGGAAAATGAAGGATCAAAATGTGAGAGTAAGAACCAAGGGTTAGCATTCGACCTGAAGTTATACTGCTCATGATGCCAGTGGCTGGATGGTATTCATTCATGTTGGAAAAAGAAAGTAAAACAAAGAGTATGGCTTAGGCCGGCTACAAGTTCTCTGAAAACATGCAGAGAGAGCCTAGTGGAGTAGACGTCTACAATTTCATACTTGGAATCAGGAAGACATAAGTTCAAGATCCACCTGATATTCTTAGTAGCTGTATGCCTTAGTTTCCTCATCTGTAAAATGGGAAAGGTTGTATTTAATGAGTTCCAAAGTCCCTTCCAGCTCTAAAGCTGTGATCCAATGACCCTAGGAAAATCACTTAGCCTCTCTGTGCCCCAGTTTCCCCATCTGAAAAATGGAGATAATATGTACAGTATTTTCATCACAGCATAGTTGTATGGCTCCAATCAGAATATGTGTAATTTGTTTTTCAAACTTTAAAGCAATGTGTAAACATCTGCTATTATTATTAATATGGGTATAATTTGCCCTAAGTACATACAAATTGTCAAAACAAGAATTAATGGATGAGTGTGGCATAAACCCAAAGGTTGGGGTCAAGACCCCGATTTGCTACTACCATGACTCTAGGTACATCATTGCACTTCTACGTAGTCTTGCCTCCAGGCCAGAGATGGAGTCCACTGGCCAAACTCAAATTGAAATGGGCTCCATTTAAGGATCTCGGTCAGTGGCATATTGACTTAGTTTTAAAATGTAATGTTTTCTGTTTTATTGTATTTCCACTTATTTTGCTAAATATTTCCTAATGAAATTTTCATCTACTTTGGGCACACTCAGCAGTGTTATAGGGTGTTTGACACCTCTCTCCTGGAGAACTTAAGGCTTTCCCCTAAAGACTTACTGACCTGGCACCCTGATTGGTGAATTCACCTATAGACCAGCCATGCTTGGTTTTAATCTTTATACTAGCCATCTGTCCAGCCACCCTCAACTCCCTCTATCCCTCTTTCCAGTTGTGGAACCACAATCAAATCAATATTTTATAATTGTTGTTCCTTAGCCAAAGTGAAATTATAATTGTATGTGAAACCTGGTTATTGGAACTTGCCATTTTTAGATTCTATGGGACTATTAAGTGACTGTTCTTCTCAGTCTAACTCCAGGTATAGATAGCAAGAAAGGCAGTCTGAGTCTCCAATCCATGATGCCAGTAAGCCTGTGAGATGCTGGTATGAACTGCAAAAGGCGATCTCATGGGAAGGGTGGGAGAGCAGCTGTTCAGCCTGGGCTGAGGTAGGATTCTCCTCACTCAGTTTCCCCACTGACACCTGGCAGACTTTAAGCCTGACTGAATGCAAGTTGACAATCTACTCCTGCCTGGAATTGACATGAAGATGGGAAGATGTTGTTTCCCTGCAATGTCCCTACTCTTGGTGGCAATTTCCTATAGTCAAAAGGTTTGTAAGCTTAATACCAGATCTGTTAAATTATAGATTATTGGTAGGGGAACATCCGAGGTTAAGTCTAAAATTAAGCTATTAGGCTTAGGACTTTAGACCAACAACAATAAGTTAGGGTCCTTTAATACTTAGTAATACTGTGGAGACAATTAGGTCAAGAGCTTGTGAAGTTAGCAACAAATATTATTTGTGTCTCGGTAAATGTTGAAAAAAAATTCTTTTGTGGTCTATATTGTAAATGCTCTAAAAAGAAGTATCACCTGACCAAAAGTTTGAATTGTTTTATCTGTTATAAACTGTGTTAAAAATGAAAAATAAAATTTAAAAAATATTTTACAATTGCTACTAGAAAGGACATGTCAATCTACTGTCCAATGACTCCATTCATTATCCCTATAACTCAGAACAAAAATACCACTTTCCTGACCACCATTCCCTGTATGTGATGATGTGATGTTGCCTCCTTAAATTGAAAATTCCTAAGAGCACAGGGATCATCTTCACTTTTTTTATGTGTATGCAGTGTTTGGTACACATAGGTGCTTAATCAATGCTTTTTCACTCATATATTCATTCACTGAATCTCAGTTTTGCTTTCTGGAAAATTAAGGTTCAAGACTAGAACATGTCTAACAATCCTTTTTTGGCTTATGACCCTATCAACATTACCACATGATGACTCAGTTTAAATAGAATGTCTTTTTATATATAGCATCCTTAATGCATTTAAAATAGTATTGAATTTACAAAAATTCACCTTACCGTAAAACATCTACTGAATAAAATGAAGACAAAAAAGTGTGATCATACGTGAGAAGGAGGTGGCTTTTCTTTCTAAGTAGCTGTACTCATAGATACCAAAGAATCTTAGACATAGAAGGGACCTCAATGCCCACCTCGTCCAACCCATCCAGTACAAGGATCCCATCTACAATGTAAGGAAGTAGTCACCAACTGTTCATCTGAAAAGACTTTACATTAAGTCAAATGTTAAATCCCTCCAGGCTCCTAAATTGCATAACTTGGAGGGTAAAGGGGGGAGAAGGGCTGGAATTCAAGCCCACTCTACCCAAAAAAAGGAATGATCAGAAAAGAAAGCAGTGATGCTTTTGGCCTTTCTCCAATAAATATACCATTCATATTTTATCCTTTTCATCACAGTGGCAGCTCTAAGGAGCAAGTTTTTAAATCATCTCTTATTCTCTGATGGCAACAGCAGTTTAACCCCACACAAATGAGCCCTGGGATTATTTAAATTGTCTCAATTCCAACCAAAGAAGTGAAACATTGGACATGTGGCATGCATACTGAACAAAAAAAATCTCAATTTCCCAAGACTTCCTTGGCATTGGGCTATGAGCATAATGTAATCTAAGAGGCTATGGGTATGTATACACTGGATGGATGACTCCTTGAATCCTCAATAGAACATCCAGTCAATAAACCAAAAACACTGTCAAGAGGAGAATGGTTATTTATTTTAGAATATGGCAGGGGCTTATGACCAACCAACGCTTAAAAAGGTCATAAATATAAAAAACAGCAGATGAGAGAAATATGATAAGTCCTTGTTAATTTGAACTAATTGGGGAGCAAAAGGCTGCCTGAATTTTGTGAAAATTATTAATTACAGAGTGGTTTCTTAAAATGCAATTTTATTTCTTTCCAGTAACAGTTCAGTTGGAATGCTGGGGAATGGGGATGTTCTGGTTAATTTGATTTTCTGGTTAACAGGAAGTTGAGCAGAAAAACTTTTTTTGTTTCAATCCTTGCTGAAAGTCATTCTCAAACGTATTAGTTGACTTTTCTGTCTTAGTAAGTGAAGTATGTTGAACATAATTGAATTTTTCTTGGAGGGCTAAGAAGCTCACAATATTCAAAGGTTATCATTCTGAACATCAATTCACATTGTCCAAGTCTGTGGATATAGAAAGTAGGAAATTGGCTGGAACCTTTACCAATCCTAAAACATAACCTAGAATTTTTAAAAAATAAATCCCTGATATTGACTTTTTTCTTTTGAAGTACCTTTATTTCTTCTGACAGTGCTTTTAATAATAATAATCTAGTTAATTCCACAAGCATTTATTAAGTGCCTACCATGTGGCAGACAATGGACGTACAAATAAGACATATGTATGTATATATAACATATATGTAGAGGGAGAGATTGTATTTGTTCTTACAGTTATCAATCAGAGATGCAAACAAATCATATGTCAAGTTTCAGGATGAAAAGTCATAACTAAGCAGGAGAACACAGTATACAGTAACAGAGGTAACTGTACAATGATCAACTGTGAATGACTTGGCTATTTCCAGCAATATAACCATCTAAGACAATTCTGAAGGACTTAGGAAGAAAGCTGTTATCCATCTCCAAAGAACTGATGGAATCTGAATGCAGATTGAAGCAGATTTTTTTTAACTTTAATTTTCTTGGGTTTTTTTTTATCTTTGTTCTGACTAATATGAAGATGTTTTATATGACTGTACATATATAACCTATACCAAACTGCTTGCCTCTTCGATGGGAGGAGGGGACGGAGAAAGGGAGAGAATTTGGAACTCAAAATTTAAAAAAAACAAATGTTAAAAATTGTTTTTACATGTGATTGAAAAAAATTTTAAAATATAGAAAATTTTAAATCAATAAAGCAGATCAGCATAAAATAAAGAAATGGCATGAGATTTAAAGTCTGAGATCCTGCATTCAAATCTCAACTCACTAGCTATATGACTTTCAGGGAGGGACTTCTCTCCGCCTTCAGTTCCTCATCTGTAAAAAGACTTGGTTGAACTTCTGATGTCCTTTCCTCTAAATCTATGATGTCATAGATCTGCCAGCAAGAACAGGGCTAACACACACTCTTCCTTTGTGGATCTGTTTGGCCCAAGTAGAGTTAAAAAAGAAGAAATCAGAGGAATGACCAGCAAGTCCAGGACCAACAACAAAGGTATGGCAGGTCAAGGAGATGAGCCAATGCTCTGAAAGCCAGGAAGTTCAGGGACTGGGACAAAAGTCAGGGTAGGCACAAGCTGTCTACCAAACAGTCATGGGGTACTAGAAGAAACAATAGGGGTTGAGAGTGAGCCAAGAGGTTTGAAAGGTCAGGATACTTATAGGCTCCTGGTCCCAGGCAGGAGGTGACCTGGAGTTTCCTGCTTTGTAAAATTACAGTTGTACTAGATCTCTGAAGACCCTTCCAGTGCTAACATTAAGATTTATGACTTTGTGTTTTCCCACAAAGGTGGGAAACAAACAATCGTCTCTGAGTGGGTTTGAGAGGGAGGCAGGGCATACGTGAGGATGAAAAGTGAAGCAATTCCTAACACTGGAGTTCTTGGTCGTGACCATTTAAGGACTGCATCTCATAGAATTTACACAGGTGATATGGCTAGTTTCCCCAAAGAGATTCTAAGCTACTTGGGGCTGGCCTCATTTTTGTCTGTTTCCCCAGTGGGAACTTAAATACTGATGGAAGGCAAAGCACTTGATTGTATACTCTTTCTAAATACCTAGCTTGTGGTGGTTTAAGGATTTGGAATCTCACGTCTCATTACTCCCAAGAGAATATAAACTCCTTAAAGGCTGGAGTGGTCTCATTTTGTCTCTATGTACCCAACACCTAGCATAGTGCCTGGCACATAGTAGATACTTCATAAATACATACACTGACTAAATGGATTTCCATTGGGCGAAAAGACAGGCATAAGCCAACCAATAGTAGAAAAGCTACAAAAGGAAAAAGAATATAATGAGGCCCTTCTGTTTTCCGTATGCTGTGGTCCCAGTACTGCCCAGAGATAGTAAATTACTGGCCCCAAAATCCATCGGTCACACAGGAGTATACATTAAAACCTCAATCAATGAATACGCACAGGGGATGGAGCAACTGAATTTCTGACTATTCCAGGGTTAATTAACACCTGTAGGAAGTAAACTTACAAAGAATGTCTGCCAGAGCAAAACAGCAATAAAACTCCTTAAGTGCTACTGCTGACTATAAAGCACAGGGCAATCACCCAACAGCAAGTCTTCATTAGGTACCTACTATGTGCCAGGTTCTGCGTTAAGCACTGGCATACAGAGACACATTCCCTGGCCGATGGGAGCTGACGTTTTATCAGAGTGAACAGCACAGACCCACAAAGATATAAATAGAATAAATACAAGTTGATCTGTGTGGGGACACTAAAGGCTAGGGGAAATGGCACAGGTTTCATGCGCAAGATGGTACCTGAACTGAGCTTGGAAGGAGAGCTTCGAACTGAAGCAGGAAGGGAAAATCATTCTTTAAGCACCTAAGGAAGCACTATGCTAAGAGCTTTACAAATGTTATCTCATTTGATCCTCATATCAACTCTGGGAGGTAGGGGCCATCATTATCCTCATTTTACTGAAGAAGAAACTAAGGAAGGGAGCCATTATCCACTAAGTCACACATGGCTAGAGTCTGAGAAAACATATGAATTGGCATCTTCCCAATTCTAGACCCAGCACCCTCTCCACTGTACCCCTAGAAGAGTCCTTTAAGGAAATAAAGAGATTCTCAGAAGCAGAGGTGAGAAAGGAGTACATTCCAGGAGTGAGAGAGAGCCAATGCAAAGACATGGAGGTTGGAGATGGCATGCCAGAACAGCAAATTGAAAGGATAGCACATTGCCTAGGCCAGAGGGAACATTACAGTGAGAGACCTTTTGCCAAAGAAGGACCCACGCTTGGGTAGAGGAGGGGTGCTGAAAGGGGCCAAAAGGAACAGCCAAAAAAAAAAAAAAAAGTCTTTGCCTCCATCACTATTTTGCCTAAGGCTAACAAAGAGGTCTGCATTTGCAGGAAAATGATAATTGGCAAATTTTTACTACCTTTCTGAAAGCTTATGTATTTCTCCCAGACTGAGTCAATTCATAGGATTACAGATTTAAGGTTGAAAGAGACCTTGGAGGCCACCTACACCTACTCCCCCATTCTCATTTTACAGATGAGGAAACTGACGACCAGAGTCCTAACATGCCCAATCCAGAGAATATGCATTTAATATTCAAATATATTGTTTTACGTGCTGGGGAATAGAAAGAAAAAAATAAATTGTTTGTTAACACAAGGTCAGAGTGTACATGTACATTTAAATTCCTTAAAGCATTCAGAATGGTTGTATTTCAAGCCCAAACAGCTAAAGTTTCCAATTAGTGCCAATGCTTCCTAATGAAAAGTGAAGGACAGCAAGAAAGCATGACACAATAGGGAGATGGGGAAAAAGAACAGGAAAATCTGGGTTCAAATCCCAAGTTCTTGCTATTCACTGTGTCCACACTCTGTGACCCCATTTGGGGTTTTCTTGGCAAAGATAGTGGGGTGATTTTACCATTGCCTTCTCCAGCTCATTTTACAGATGAGGAAACTGAGGCCAACGGGGTTAAGTAACTTGCATAGGGTAACAGGCTAGGAAGTGTCTGCAGCAGGTTTTGAACTCCCGAAGATAAGTCTTCTCACTCCAGGCCCGGTACTCTGAGCATTACGGTACCACTCGGATGCCCCAATCCCACCTTAGATACTGACCTTGAGCAAGTTTCAGTTGAAGATCTTGAGCCTCAGTTTCCTTATCCATGGTTGGGCTCAGTGACCTCTAAGGTCACTCCCGGTTCTAAATCTATGAACCTGTTTCATTTAGCCCATGAACAAAATGAAAAGATGGAGAAATTAGATGAGACTCGTTAGAAAGAGAAGCTACATGAAGAGACAGACACAAATGAAACTATCCAACAACGTATCAATTGGCAAGCATTAATTAAGAATTACCCTGTGCCAGGAGTTATGCTAAATCCTGAAGAAATAAATGCAAAAGTGAAACAAGCTCTGCCCTCACAGAGCATATCATCTATCGAAAGAGACATGTCCATATGTAAGGATGTACAAAAATAATACAAGGTAGGTCAGGCTGGGGGAGCTTCATGTGGAAGACAGTGCTGGAGCTAAATCTAAATCAAAGAGAGATCCTAGGATGGGGAGGGGGAAGGGAGGGGAGTATATTCTTCCTGTGGGAGACAGTATTGATATGGGAGATGTCCAGTTTGTCACGACCAGAGAGTACAGGAAGGAAAATGATGTACAATGTGGCCAGAAGGATAGGCAGTTGTCAATAATCATGAGAAAGCAGAGTACCATTCATCCTTTCCACAAACTGGCAAATTTTTGGTGAAAAGTACATGAGGATTATTTCAAGATGCATTTAATAATCACCATGTTGGGGGATAAAACTGGTTTTAATAACACACACTAACACATTCACATGATTTTGTTTATAAGATTTGCTCTCCCTGAGAAAGAGGTCATCGGAGAGCTAAGTTTTGAATCGGATGAACCAAAAAGATGTCCAACAGGAAAGATGCTTCCTGGAAACAAACAAGGACAGCAAATAGTGAGAGGATGTGGAGAAGGAAATTATGCAAGGGAAAAATGGTAAGATGGGATGACTAGAATGGAAAAGACCTTAAATATGCAAAAGAGTAAGATAAAATAAAATAAAACACATCAGTCAGAAGACCTAGCCAGTGATGGGAAGAGATGAGGGGATCAATATTTGAGACTAGGACAATTCCTGCCTGGCTGTGAATGCCATGAGGTACCTGTGCTCTCTGCATTGAGAGATGTGTAAGGGAGTGACCTGGGAAGGTTGATAATGATAGACCTCAGGGAAGTGATGACATTTCATCAAGTCTACAGATGATCTGAAATGAAATGCTCTTCAAGACTACAATACTAATTATTCTGATCTGTCTTACCAAGTAGTGATATTTTGGTTAGTTGTGTCACTTAGAAAACATGATGTAAACAAGCTCTGCTGTAAGGCATTCTCTCCTTACCTGAACCTCTAGAAACCTGTCATCCATTAACTTCCCCCCTGGAACAAAGAGTGAAAGGAAACAAAGAGGAAAAACCAGAAGACGCACCAAGATGGCAGAAGGTCAAGTTCATGCTTCAGGAGCATCAGTTGAAGATATTAGCCCGGAGCAGACTTAGAGGAAAAAGGAAAGCCTTTGAGGGCTGTCAGGTAGAAAGGATCAGACTTCTGCTTGGTTGGGAAGTAGGAACCATGATTAGGCACATTTAGACCTTTAGTAAGGAGGAACTTGACAAGTGTAAAAAGTTATGTGAAAGCAAGAAGCACTGTCTCATGTGCCAATGTCCCTCTTTGCTGGATGACCCATTTCTTCATTATGGTTTAGGGATCATTCTTGTTCAAGTCTGGGTTGCATTTAATAACTACTGTGGTCCAGCTCAGACTCTGGAATTCTATGATCAAAGCTTCTTAATTGATAAGTCTTTGTTAGTAAAGTACTCACAAGGCAAGAGAAGAAGAAAAAGTTAACAGAACTCAGATATCACAGAATCATAGAGTTGAGCTGAAAAGGATCCTTAGAAGTCATCTCAACTAAACTCTTCATTTTAAGGTAAGAAAATTGAGGCCCAGAGAAGTCACAGGATCATAGACTTCAAACTAGAAGGGGCATCTGAGACCGTCCAGTCCAATTACTATCTGATTGGCCCAGGTTAACTAAATAGGAGAGTCATGACTTGAACCCAGAATTCCTGGTTCCAAGTCTAGCACTCTTTCCATTGTACTTCACCAACTTGCCCAACATCACACTGAAAATAAGTAACTGGTCCAGAATTTGAACCTGGATCCTGTGATTCTAAGCAGACCTCTTTTACTTGAAGACCATTCTACCTCCTCTTTGGTTTTCGTTTCATTTTTTGAGTAAGAAAAAGGAGTAACTCTCCTTTTCTCTATTTTGTTTGCTTATTTCTTTTCTCACCATAGTGACTAAACACACCCAAGGGGAAAGGCGGGCCATTTCATCAACATTCCTCCCAGACAGTGAGTTGTTTAATGGCTCTATCGATCCCTTGTTTTGCTTGACATTACTTGTTACATTGGATCAGGCCATCCATACGGTAAAAGAAATCACGATGGTGTTGGCTGAGGACAGCACTTCATCTGCAGCTCGTTACCACCACACCCAGCCAACTCCAAGGCAAGGTTTCCAAACAGCAAGGGTGAAATTTCCATTCTTTCCATGCTGAAGACTTTCCTCCTATTTCCAAACCTCTTGGTTTCCAGTGTATCACTTTGGGGGTTATAGAATAACAAATTTTTGGAACTGAACAATAATTGAGTACTTTCTAAATGGGAACTATTAAGGAAACACCCATTGGTTCAGCACATGATCAGTGAAGGAAAGATTAGGGATGGCTATGTATTCTGACCTAAAAATATTATCTAGTGGTTTGTAACTAGTAATTAATTAGCATGCAAAACCCAAAGCTAAAATACAAGGTTTTTGTAAAGCCACTAAGCACTTTTCAACTTTTATCATCAGTATAATGTCTAAAACAAGTTCCTCATCTGTAAGTAGCATCGAAAAGCAAACTTAATCAAGAGTCACATAGGCCAGGGTAAGCATGGATAGCTGTGACCTTTATCACAGGGCTGCAAGTCAATGAGATCACAGATCCATTAGAATGTGGACTATTTATGAATCCCCACGGCCATGTTGGAAAAACAAAGTTATTTCCCATTGATTGATAAGGTAGTCTTTCATTAGAAGGCTCTTCTTTTGAGAAAAGTAATATTCTTCCAAAGAACCCAAAGGCTCTCACAGGACAGTTGGCAAACTAACCACACTCAACCCCTCCCCCACCCCTCTTCATCATCCCCACAGTGGATTCAAAGATCTGGACACAAGTCTAAGGATAGAAATGAACCATGAAGTATATTATATTATTATTGGCATGTACACCCACATTCATAAAATAACAGGGCCATCAGAATGTAAGGAACAAACTAGACTTCATGGCCAGTCGAACAGTAAGTAGTCTACAATAACCTCTGAGAGGAAAACTAAATCTGACTTGAAATGTAATTTGCAGATTCTTATATATACCCTCAATCTATGCTGTTGAAATTAGTTAAAAGTGAGTCAAGTAGCATTTAAATGCCTTCTCTCTCTCTCTCTCTCTGTATGTATATATATATATATATATATATATATATATATATATATATATATATATATATATATATATATATATATATATATATATATGCCAGGCACATAAAGCTTAAAAATTGCACAAAGATTTTATGAAGACAATTTATACATGAGTTTATACAATCATTCCCCTTTTTTCCTCCTTGAATACAAAAAATCCACCATAAGGATAAAATGTACTTAAATTCAAGTGATAGTACACAGATTGTGAATCTAAATACAAAGTAAAGTACAGAAAAAGGGCACTTATCCAGCTAAATTAAAGGTGTATGTGTGTGAGCTTCAATTATCTCAACATTTCCGAGAACAGTCATTTCAGTAGACACAGTTGCCTCAAGACAATCTCTAGCTTGCATTATCCAACATCAGCTGATAACCCCAGCAGGAAAGCACAGGTAATAGAACGTTAATTATGTTTCTGTTTAAGCTTATATTTCCAGAGCTAATTGTTCTTGTTTTTTTTCTGTTTCTTTCTCCTTAGCTCTTTTTTTAAAAAAAGCACATCCCCCAATTTCTTGCCAAGGGCAACTTGGCATGACAATACTTTCATAGGCAGAAACCTCTAATCAAGGTCTTACTCAAAGAACGAGGGTAATTGGCCTCAACCACAAAAATACACAGAGAACCATAATTCGCAAATTTTCCTAATTCTTCTTCCTTTCCATATGTTAAAATGCATGGGTCCCCTAAAACTGTGCTGGAGAAAGGCTCCATGAAATGAATGCTAAGAGTGAATAGTTCTTCCTCACCAGCCATTTTGTTACCTTTGAGAAATCTCGGCTCTGCCCTTGGTGCTGGGGATCCTCCCCCCCACACATACATGCACTATTTTCTTTGGAAATTCAGTCATGTTTCACATATCTCCTGAATCTAATTCAGAGCACTAGACCTTTCCTCCTCCTTCTCCTTCTCCCTTTCCCCCCTCCTCCTCTTCCCTTTTCCCACTACATACAAACTCCTTTCTACTTTTTAGCTCCCCTTTAAGCTGTCTTCCCACCCCCACCTCCTTGGAGATAAGGGTTGACTGGTTTGCTTCTATTTGTGCCCCCATCCCTTAGTAAGCACTTAAAAAATGCTTTCGCTATCCATTTATCTCATCTACCTATCTATCTAATTATCTATCTAGTTGTAAGCCTTGGTTACATGTCAATAAACAACTCGATCCCAGTACACCAGCTATAATGTTCTAACTAAAATCTGTGGGGTCTGTCCCTTGATCTGAAAGTTAGTATCTGAAAGGTCCAGGACTCAGCCTGGAGCAAGCTGCCTTATTGTATGGAATTGTCATTCTGGAAGAAATAACTCTTCACTGCCTTCCCTGGAGCAGCCACAGGAAATCCCCCTTTTGCTATGAGGTTCTGTTCTTAGAATTAAACCTTGGAGAATGTCCAGAACACCTAGAAAGATGAGCTTGAATAGACCCTCCTCCAGGGATAAGAGAAGAAAGCTGGTTTCGGGTAGGAGGGAAGGTGGGAGAGGGAGAGAGAAGATGGGCTAGAAGAAAGAATGCCTGAATGTTTCTGCTTTAGTTAATCTCATTGGATGCTTACATATGAATCCTCAGTCTCTCCTCTTCATTCCCATATGTCAAGGACCAAATGCAAACATTAGTTACCTAGAGTGGAGGGAGTAACAGATAACCTTTCCACCTGGTTGGGGAAATGTGCCACCTTCATCACTATCCCCAGAAGGAGAATTATGTGGACCAGGCTGGAGGGGTATACAAGGGGTACCTCAGTTCAGGGGTGAAATCAAGACTGAAAATCTCATAGCAATTGCCATCCCAAAGGGAACGGAGTAGCACATTCTGACATCTGGCTGTTTTATCTCACATAACACCAAACGTGTAGAAACAGACAGATGATTGACACTTTCTCAAAGGAAAACTCTATCTCCCACTGGAAGGGAAGAAGGGGAAAATTCTGCTGCTACTTATTAACTTGGTATTTCCCTATGTATTTGTTGTTCATTTTGTCTCTGGATCCCCAGAAACTAGCAGAGTGCCTTGAACCTAGTGGGTTAATTTGCTCATTGGTGATGTAGATCAAACAGTTTCCAGAGACCTTAGTCATGCTTTGATGGGACCAGTTCTTCTGAGTGTCATATTTCTTTTTTATGAGCTAAATATATTTTCCAGAATTCTCTGTGAGGCTTTTAATAGGAGGCAGCCTTGAACATGGGCCTGCCAGAGGCGGAGGGCTACAGGTGTGGAATACTGCATACACTCACAGGTGGGTTAGTTTTAGTTGAGTTTGTCTTTACTCATTTTTAGAAAGGATGGCTGGGGAAGAGGCGATGGAGGTATTCAGTGATCTTTTAAAAGAAAGATACAGCCACAAGATAACAGAATTATAGATTGAGAGCTATAAGAAACGGTAGGGGCTATTGCGTCTAAGCCCCTTGTTTTACAAGTGAGGAAACTGAGGCCCAGAGAAGGTGAATGACTGATTCTATAGGAAGGTTGTGAACCCAAGTCCTCCAACTCTAAAGCCAGTCGCTTCCAGCAATCCTCTAAGTGTTAATATCTGTATTTTTAAAAATCCTGTCAATCATACTGTGTCCAACACATAATAATAACAGCAGCAGTTACTATTTATACACCACGTTAAGATTTGAAAAAATTTACATATGTTCTCATGTTGGGAATAAAAATGCTCTAGTCAATGAGGATTTGTAAGAACCTGCAATGGGCTAGTGCAGCTAGATGGTACCATAGTGCATAGATCAGCGCACCCAGAATCAGAAAGATTTGAGTTCAAATTGCTTGTTTGCCTCAGTTTCCTCATCTGTAAAATGAGCTGGAGCAGGAAATAGCAAACCACTCCAGTATCTTTGCCAAAAAATTCCAAATGGGTTCACGAAAAGTTGGACACAACTGAAAAAAATGACTGAACAGCAAAGGAAAATGCTTTGGACCTGGAATCCAAATCCCAGCTCAATAATCTATGCAACCCCTTAACCTGACAAGCCTACTTTTACTGCATTTATTAAATGAGGAGATTTAACAACATGACCTCTAAAGTCCCTTCCACTTTTAAATCCTCTGAATTCTGCTCAAATTATCTATCTACCACATTATATCTATATAACGTAACATAATATTAATATAACATATTTATATGTCTAGATAGATAGATAGATACCACATTATAAAAAAAATACACTTTCAACTATAAACTAATCTGAATAAAGTCCACTCCACTCAATCTAATGCAGGCATTCTTAGCATAGGGTCCATGAACTGGTTGTTGTGTTGGGTTTTTTTTTAATATTTTGATAAATGTATTTGAATACAATTGGTTTCCTTTGTAATCCCATGTATTTTATGTTATTCATTTAAATACATTATTCTGAGAAGGGGTCCATAGGCTTTACCAGACTGACCATGTGGCCATGACACAAGATAAGGTTAAGAACTCTGATCTAAATCAGGAATCTTTTCTTAAAATCTGACTCATGTCATGTGTTTGTCTCTCATCTTCATTTCTAAATGTTCTCTACCCCATAAGCCAACACTTGTAACCAAGAATGAATAAAGGGGGGTGAGGGAGGAAGCAACTGAGCAAAATTATGTATCAACTAAGTCTGCCGGTATATGAAATATTCTACATCCATAGCCCCCCACCTAAGGGAGGGAGGCACATCCTCTCATCTCTTCTCCAGCTTGGATATTATAATCCAACAATCATTTATTAACCACCTATGATGCCCAAATCACCAAGGACATAGAAATGCAAAGATAAAAACAAAATAGCCCTTCCCTCCAGAAGTTTCTATACTACTTAACTCTACTGCCTAAAGAAATTTCAATGTAGACTAGATGCTGAACTAAAAAGAGATCCTAGCTCCTTCCAGCTGCTTTCAAACCAAAAACAGAAATTAGGTCTTGATTAGTACCAACTAACTATTAATTAGATATTGTAGGAACAAAATACTACTTTTGAAGCAACGTAAAGAGCTGGAGACAGACTGAGCTCAGCAAAACAGCGTATGCCACTCTGACCCTCTTTCCAAGTCTCCTCATTAAAAACTCTTCCATCTGAAAGGTAACGAAGAAGAAATGAGCAGCAACTGAGAGGTAAATGTAGGTGATTATTACATAAAGCTGGTTGATCTATATTTTTTAAAAATGCATTTGTTAGCAAAAAAAAAGGCAGCACAACCATAGCCTACTTTTTTAAAAAGTCTGTCCTTAAAATAAATAAATAAATCCCAAAAATACAACAGGCAATCCTGACAAATGTAATGGGCCACCTCCACTATGGAATCTGACCCATCTTTTTAAAAATCCTATCACAGTAACTTAATCCAGGCATGAAAGTGAGACCTAAGGTATTCCATTCAGAACCATAAAGGAAATCCAGAAGCAATCTTATAAAAATTCAACGTACACCATCCTGCTCATCCTTTCCCTTTGGGTTAATCTTCCAGGGAGCTGTGTTTGTGGGAGAGATGAAAGATTAAGAAGGGGTAAAAAAAAAGAAATTCCAAAAGTACCATGGGAACTTTCTTACAGGAAGCCAAACTACCCCTATCTCCTTATTCCAGCCAATCACACCACAATTAACTGATGCTGGAAAAACCAAGATACAGAAGAGGCTATTCCCATAATATCCTGAAATTGTCCTGTCCCTCTTATTCTGTCTTTTCTCCCATACTTTTAGTTTCTTCTTTCCTCTGTCACTACTCACTGACAGCTCACTATCCCACAATCTGTCTTCTGCTGCTACCAGTCTGCTGAAACGATACTCATAAGTATCTATGACTTTCTAATCAACAAATTCAAGGTCTTTTCCTTAGCAGCAAATACAGTAGAAAGAATGCTGGATTTGCAATCACAGAACCTGGACCTGCATTCGAATCCTAGTTCTGACACTAACTCAGCAATGCTGGGCCTACTGTTTTCCCAATTTGTAAAACGGGGTGATTGGTCTAGATTAAGGCTTCTTAAAGTTTTTCCAAGGGCAACCCCTTTTTTCATTATTGCAGGATTCATTGGTGTTGTGTGACCTGAGGGCATGCAAAGTGCCCATGCTTTGTGTTCAGAAGCAAGGCTGCAGTGAAGTTGCCCAATGAAACACAGGCAAGTGCTGCCAGAAATACCTTTGATTCATTACGCTAATTTTTGGTTGTTGCACCTTCAGGAACCTTTTACTGTGGCCAAATTTTTCAAATCCCATATGAGGTCCCTTCTAGCTCAAGTTATATGATCCTACTGTAGTATTAGAATCCTTAGCACACAATGCCCATAAAGTTTACATAGACTAGTCTCTTATCAGCAAAGGTGCAGGGGATGTAGAGTGTGTTCAGGAAGGACCACTACCTTTGGTGACAATGAGGTTGATGCACGCATTGCCAGAGCTAGCTTAGTGTTTGGGAGGCTCCAAAGAAAAGTTTGGGAGAGAAGAGGTATTAGACTGACTACCAAACTGAAGGTCTACAGAGTCATGGTGCTGACCTCATTGTTATATGCTTGTGAAACATGGACAGTCTACCAGAGCCATGCCAAGAAACTGACTCGGTTCCATTTGAACTGTCTTAGGAAGATTCTGAAGTTACCTGGCAGGATAACGTACCAGACACTGAGGTTCTTGCTCCAGCTGAACTCCCAAGCATTCAAACTATGCTTCAAAGAGCATAACTCCGATGGGTTGGCCACATTGTTCGAATGCAAAGTGTATGCTTGCCAAAAAGACTGATGATACAAGGATACACTCAAGGTCTCTCTCAAGAACTTTGGATTTGACTGTGCAACATGGGAGACACTGGCACAGGACCATTCAGCATGGCGTGCCCACATCAGAAAGGGTGCTATGCTCTTTGAGCAAAGCAGAATGGAGACATGCAGGATGTGCAAATTTGGGATATCCACCCTAAATATTCACATGGACTACCTGTGCCCAACCTGTGGTAGACCATTCCGAGCTCATGTTGGTCTGATCAGCCACATTCGAACACAATGAAATTTCACTTGATTTTGATCTTCTTCGAAGACGAAGGACAACAACCAGCCAACCATCAGCAAGGGAGCTGATAGGAAATCTATTTTTTTTTCCTAAGCTAGAAGCAGGTATTAAAATATCTTGGAAAGTGGAAACCGCTCAAAATAAGGGAAGCTTTGGCATTCTGGAGTATGGATATGTCTCTCCTACATAGGAGGTTACCCATACGAAAGAAGGACACTCCCATTCCAAAGGAAATAGATTCTTGAGCAGCAGAATCCTTGTCTGACTCAATGGCCCACTTGCCAAGTGACTGAACAGGACTGAATTTGCTGCCTGATGAATTCATCCCCTCCCCATTCGTTCTCCCACTCTGTGCCCCACTGCTGGTATCATTCTTTGTATATGTTTCCTCTTTAAATATTGTTTATTACATTTTTATTTTTATAGTGAGTATTGTCTGCAGATACAGTTGATTTTTAATATATTCTGAAAATTTGCCATAAATCAGTAGACCACTTTATGGAAAAGGACAAGGGAGATCTCTGCTCAAACAGTCCTAGACTTAACCACAAGCCTCTCCGTGTCCCTCTAGAAACACAGAGGGGCTTCCCTATCACCAGATGCCCTCTAAGGTCCTTTCCAATTTCAGCAGTGATTCCATGATCTAAATTCTGGGCCTCTTTGCAGCATCTGACCCCGATGGGCACCCCCTTGAAACTCACTCCTCCTCTAGCTTTCATCACATGGACTTTCTTGGCTCTCCTTCTGCATTTCAAATCACATCTCTGTCTCCTGCTTAGGAGTCCATTAAGGTAAACTCAACAAACATTTAAGTTACATCTGTATTTTAAGCACTAGGGACAGAAAAATGAAATAAAACAGAGTTGGAAGGGAGTCTTGGTTTACAATCAATCCATAAGGATAAATCAGAGTGGGATGGCATATAGCCTCTAAACTTTAATTTTACAAATGAGGAAACTGAGGCACAAAACAGGCAAATAGGAGCAGGTCTAGAACTGGGGTGGCTGCCGCTGTTGTTCAGTGTGCTTTCTGCTACATCACACTCTCCATCTTCTTCCTTCCACACTCTAAATAGAAACGTTCCCTAAGGTTCAGCCCTTAACTCTCTTTTCTATTCTCTTTTGGCAATCTCATTTATTCTCATGGTTGCAAGAAAAAAAAAAAAACCACCTCTGTGCAAATAAATCCCAGAGCTATATCTCTAGCCCAATCTTCTCTCCAGAGCTCAAGCCCTACATTTCCAATCACCTGCCAGACACTGGAGATGTCCAGTCTATTTCTCAAAGTCAGCATGACCAATCCTACTCATTCCAAATCCAATAAGTAGTTATTAAGCATCTATTATGTGCTAAGTGTAAGGGATACAATTAATAAAAAGAAAGCCACTCCCTACCCTCAAGGAGTTTACAATCTGAAGGGGAAAGACAGCATATAAAAGGGTCTAGAAAGTCAGGGGAGCATCTTCTTCCAGAGTTGAAACCAGAAAGGGCAGCAGATGCCAAGTGGAGTGAGCCTGGTGCAGTTTGTGCACTCGGTAAAGGAAGGCATTGGGAGGAGTTGGGTACTTTGCCCTCCAATCAAAGGGGAAAGGAAGATGAGGGGCGTGGTATCAATCAAGGCTTGGGTTGGCAGAAAGGTGAAGAGATCAGAAGAGTGGATCTTATCATGGGAGGGGCATTTTGTTCCTAAGAATAGGTGAACTTTTTCTGTATCCTTCCTCCTAAATCAGCTCCTCCTCCTCACTTTTATACTTCCATTAAAAATAGCCCAGGCTGACAGAGACAGCTTCTAGATTTGAGAAGAGTTTACATATACCCTCATTACCACCAGACAAGACAGATGCTACTAATATCTCTTAATATGTTTATTTTATGCATACTTTCCTACATTTGTTCGTATTTATATTAATAAATGTTGATAATATCACTACCTCTTACAGACGAGGTTCAGGGATTTGGCCAGAATTACACAATGCTAGGTGTCCAAAGCAGGATTTTGATTCAGGTCCTCCAGCCTCCAAGACCACAGAATCACCTTCAACTACTCCCATACCCTTGTTTATCCAATGAGTCATGCTCTTCTGTAAAACAAGGGGACTGGACTTGGATCATGCTGGAAAGGACCTTAAAAGCCATTGAGTCCCTCCTCCCTCCCCTTTTTTGCAGATGAGGAAAATGAGGCTAGGAGAGGATCAAAGTCACATAGCTTTAAGAGTCTAAAGCAGGATTTGAACTCAAGTCTTCCTGACTCCAAGTCCAGCACTAGATTTACTTAACAACAGCGACCAAAATAATAAATTCTAATCACTAGCATTTCTACAGCGCTTTAAAGTTTGCATAGTGCTTTACAATTTTTATCTCATTTGACCCTCACATCAACCCTGCATGGTAGGTGCTATCATCATTCCCATTTTACAAATGAGGAAACTGAGGCAGGCAGCACTTAAGTGACTTGCCCATCTCAAGCTGGATTTGGAAAGCCAAGTTTTCCTGACTCCAAGTTCAGGATTCTAAGGTCCCTCCCAACTCTATTCCTATGATCCTTATCAATCTAAGCTCAAAATATCTCTTGATTTTACTCTTTTCTGTTCACACTCATCTATAAAATGTGGATAATAATAGCACCTACCTCTCAGAGCTGTTAGAAGGATAAAATTAAATAACAAACCTTAAATAGTAAACCTGAAAGTGCTATATAAAGTTACCTTATTATTTCTAGCTATTTTAGCTAATTTTAGCTATTATCATTAATATTATTACGCTGCTACCGCTCTAGTTCAAGCCCAACTAAATCTGGGTTCTGAGGGCAGGTGGGACAGAGGGTGATGAACCACAGTTTCTATTTACAAAAGAGAATGCCTTTGTTACTGGAGGGTCCAACTCTGACATTGAGTTTCAATGTTAAATCAAGATGAGAGAAGAATTCATGGAAATGGCCAGTCCTAAAGAGAGATCCAGTGGGAGGGATGGGAAAAGCAGGTAATAAAAACCTCTCGAAAATTCATCCCCAACATAAACCAGCCTTGCCCTGGCTTGGTCAGGCTGAACCTCCCCCTGGTATCCTACAAATCCCTTGCCATTCTCCCTCCCTTCCCAGAAGTTCCCCAGTGTCCCTCCAGTAGCTACCACTAGGTCATTCCTTGCTAAAGTGCCCAGTTCCAGCTGCTCTGTCCTTAAGAGAAGGATACTCTGACAAAGTGAATATCTGCTCTGTCACTCCTTGTCACAGAGACGAAAGCAAATTAAGACAAATATGCCAATATGCTTGGATTTGTTCACCTGGTGCACACATGGCCTCAAAGTCTTAAAGGCACTGAGGTTCTTGGGTTCTCTCAGTCTTCAAAGACAAGAAGCATAATTGCAGGAGAGAGGGCCAAGAGGAAGGGGGTTAGGGCAGCTACAGTAAACATGCCCAGGACCCCAAAGCATAGCTAGAGGGATGGCATGAGGCTAGATGGAATATGGCTGACAGGATAATAAAAATTGCCAGCACACTAGACTAATGGGTGAACAGTGGTGACATGGCTGCTAAGAATTCTCATGCTTTGTTGTGTTTCTTAAAGATGCCCAGGTTTCAGGGAAGTGAGAGTCCTACTGCCCCTCCCTGGTCAGAACACGTTAAATGCAATGTTTTACAAAACTCACTGATAAAGTAAAGACCATTTAAAGGAAGGTAAACAGGCTGGTGAAAGCCCTAGAAAGAGAGCTGATCAATGGCATGGGTCCTATTTACCCTAGAGAAGAGACCCTTCAGGGAGAAACAGATAACTGCCTAGAAAGAGGCATGTATGCCTGGAAAGAGGGATCAGATATGATCCATTTGGCCCCGGAGGGCAGAGCCGGGAGCAACAAGTGGAACTGTAGGCAGGTAAGTTTCACTTCTCTCTAAGAACTTCCCAGGAATTAGATCTACATGAAAAGCAAGGATTTCTGGAAATACTGGGTTGCCACTCCCTGGAGGTATCCAAGCAAAGGCTTGTTTGAAAGGTTACGGGAAGAATTATTGTTTCTTATTCATCTGTGGTTGGACTGGAGAGATGGCTTATAAAATTCCTTTCAGTTGGACCTGGCTAGAACAGCTGCCTTAAGCATAGCCCCAAAGGGACAGGTAAAAACCCCAAGACCTTTCCTTAGAAGATAACATCTCCTTTCTCTCTCTCTGTCTCCTTCAATCTACCCTTTTCCAGGATAATCAAAAATATGAAATATGAAAGCCTTCACTCAACACAGACCCATAGAGAAATTATCCATATTCTCCTGATGACATTCATTTCCTCATCTCTAAAATGTGAGTTCATGTATGCTGTTTCCTTGTAGCTCTAACACCCGCTGTCCCTATGTCACTCAAATTTCTGATCCAACCTCCCCCACAGCTAGGATGTGCTTGTAGTCTTCTGACTTCTCTGGCTCTGACAAACATCTGTGGGTCCAGGCTTCTCACACACAGAAGGCAGGATAACACAGAACAGAGAACAAACACCCACCCTACAGCCACCCTCACCACAAGGCAGGATCAGGGTCCAACCACGCTCCTTATTGTCATTATGACCTCCTGGCCTCCAGAACCTAGCTCTAGCTCCCACATATTCAAACCTGTCCCTGGATTTAATTCCTTTGTACCTGGATCTATGGTATCTATGAAACACCCTTCCCCCCTCCCCACTTATTCCTGGTGCTGGTTAGCATGATCCTGTAGCCAGCCACACCCATGCATGACAACCCTTCCTGGCTCTGAGTCATTGGGAAGAGTCCCCCAGCTCTTTGTACCCCACCCTCCCCACTGAGACTGTCTTGGACACAAAAGGCCCCTGGAAACCTACTCATAGGGTCAATGCCTATTTTATGGGCCACAAAGTTTGGTAGGCAACCAACTTCTTTAAGACTGAAAATAGGCCAGGAATTATGGACTCAAAGTCATGGCAAGGGCCATAACTATCTCCCATGTCTGTCAATAGTCTGTGTCAATCTAAGTCAGTTAAAACCCAGGATGCTCCCCAAGTACCCCATGTGCACAGTAAGCTGCTTTTCATAAAACCTTTCCATCCACAGGGCCCAATCCCACAACAATTCCACTCATATGACCCACTAATTGGGTCCCGAGTGCCTCAGTCGTAAACAGATAACACAAATGTCAGTGTAATTAGCAAGTTTCTGCTGCCAGGAATGGGTCCTGGGCTCCTTTCTAGGGTTACCTGCCAGACGATGCTGTCCTTCCTGATCTCCAAATTTAAATCCTAGGCATTAGTAATGGAGGAAGAAAAAACTGCCACATCATGGAATCTGTGGAAATACAGTTAAATCGACAAGCTTATATATTAATCACTTACTCTGTGCCAGGCCCTAGGCTTGACGCTGGTGATACGAGGGCAAAATGGGTACAGGCTTTTGTAACATGGGGCAAAGTCACTCCTTGGACCTGGCCTCCTGGTCTATGAATTGAAGGAATTAGACTTAAATGGCCTCCAGTCCCTTCCGCTTGCCAATCCCATCATCCTGTATTAGTTACTTCCCTGTGCCTCAGTTTCCTAATCTGCAAAAAGAAGGGGCTTAGGTCTCATCCAATTGTTAATTCTCCGATCCTATAGTCAAATGTAATAATGAGAAGATAATAGTGCTTTAAGATTTACATGAGGCACTAACAGATGTTATCTCATTGGATCCTCACAATAACCTTGTAGTGAAGTAGGGGCTATTGTTAAGCCCATTTTACAGATGAGGAAACTGAGGCTGCAAACCGTTAAGCAACCTGCCCAGGGTCACAGAGTTAGGATTCCAACTCTCATCCATTCTCAAGTCCAATACACTGCACCACCTAGATGTCAAACAGACCGATTCTGAACTGGAAACATGCTAATTCCAGCAAGAAAATTTGAAACCCATCATGAGGGGGGAAGACACCTGAGGGCAGGCCCATTCAGCTAATTGCCAAAGCAGGTGCATTTCTTGTTAGAATGGCCATGAACTTGGCCTGAAGCATTCCAGGTGCCGTTCTTAGGGGAAATTTTGTCTCTCTAAACAGAACGAGGTCTTGGCCTTTAGCTTAGTTTCTTCTAAGAGAACTAAATATGCGGCTGAATGAAATGAAGAGTCTTTAAAAGTACATTTCAATTAAAATCATCTATGTTTCTTAATGGTATTTCATTTTAATCATACATCACCACTTTTTACAAATGTCGATGGTGGAGGGTGGGCATAGATTCCTGAACGTGGGAGGGCACGTTAGAAGGGGAAAGAGGGGAAAATTAATGAGATTTGGGTCAGGGCCAAAATTTCACAAGCGACGTTTAGCTCCAAGTACGGCACTTCCCTGGAAGCAGCCTGTTTTAGTAGTTAAAAACAAATGAAACTGCTGCATATTGATTTGAATTTAGGTTGAAATAGGCTGTCTAATAATGCCAGAAATGGAAACCACTCTAAATGAGGCTGTGCTCCAGTAAGACAGATGAACTCTGAAGGCGATCAGATGCTCAGATGACCTCTAGTTTAATCAGTAGTTAAAATGTGATCAAATATGATTGATTAGGTATAAGCTGCATCTATGCTCTGATATGTAGCCTTATATTAATCTTGTGGCAGTCTGTCCTCATTATAGGTAACTTTAGATTATTATTTTCCCCCGTAATTCAGTTTCTGAATGTTGTCCAATTCTGTTTTTCTGGTTTTCTTACAGTTTCTTGGGATTCTCATTTACTAATGAAATCAAGTTAATGTTAAAGTGTTATCAGCATGCTGCTTCCCTCAAAACACCCTCATCAAAGTAAAAGCCTTTGGATTCAACAAAATAAGAGTTAAAATTAATAGAGCTACAATTTAAATCCACAGGCTGGAGAATTATTTGTAGGGGGAAAGTTTCTCTCTATATTCCCACTGTGGCTCCATCTTGTGACTGGTTTACCCTCCTCTGGTGGCTTCCCTTAGCAATGCAGATTTATCTGACTACAAGACCAGCGCTTAGCACAATACCTGGCCCATAAGTTATTGGTGGTCCTTCATTTTCAAAGATGACCAAAGACATCATGAGGCGATGCCTTGACTTGCACATAAACTGGATTTGTGAGGCAAAATTGCACAGTCATCAGCCTCACTCTCCCTTCCAGAGTCATCGACGTCCAGGGGCAAGTCAAAAGTTGAGATGACTGGCCGAGGCCTGGGATGCAGCAGATAATCTTGGTGTCCTCCCCAATGTCATGGCCATTGGAACAAATTGTTCTCATTGGCCCATTCCATCAGGGGAAGACTTCACATCCTTGGGGTAGACATCCCATCAACTCACCAGGCCTGTCAGTTACCATCAAATGATTTAGCCTGTCTTCAGAGAGAGTTTTACCGGGATGTGGCTGCTGCACATGCTGCAGTTTCTTGGAGCTATAAGTGTTTAATGGCACACAGTGGTGTTTAATAAATGTTTAGTGACTACTACTTCCATGTTCAAATAGTTTCCAACGTATGAAGAAAATAGAAAGCATTTATTAAGCATTTACTTTACTCCTTATATAACAAGAAAAAGTTCAGGGTTCTTACCCTAGGATTCAAGATCCAGCGTACATTTTCTACCACTAGGCCCCAATATGGGCAAATAGCCTCACGGACAGCACGCTGGCTCAGGAGTCAGGAAAATGTAACTTTAAATCCCCGTCTCTGATACTTACCACCTGTGTGACCATGGGCAATTACTTTATCTCTCTGAGAGTCAGTTTCCTTATCTGTGAAAGGGGAGGATGTGTATCTAACCCTTGTGGCAAGGCTGAAACATGACAACATACTTAAGTGGTTTGGAAATTTCAGAGGGCTCTAAAGAAATTCTCTATCCAGACGTGGGTTCTCACCACTTCCTGAATAAAGGAGATACGCTAGCATCTCCTCCCCATCCCCAAAAGAATCCCGTTTTTCCTCCACCATCCAAACCCCTTCCACTTCTTAGAGTTCAAGACCTCAGCTTCTTCTGGAAGGTTTCTTCTAGTCCCACTAACCCCCACTGATGTGTCTCCTTATTCCTTGCAGCCTCCTACATGATAGGTCATCTGTCTTGCACTGTTCTTCAAACAGGCCTTGGGCTTTGATCCCTCTCCTTAAACAGGGTCTTTTAACAAGCTGCTTTTGTGTCCCCCGCCCCCCAACAAAGTGCTAGGCACAGAATAGGTGCTTACACATTTAGGGAAATCAATTATGTTGTTTTTCTCTAAACATATGGCAGAAATGGAATGACTGCCTTCAGAAGAAAAAAGAGGAAAAATTAAGAGAAAAAAATTGAATTTTTTTTTTTACCACATGCAAAAGTCTCACAACAGGTCCCAAGAAAATTATACATTTTTGCAGAATAAGTCACAGTTCAAAATTATTTGGAATTCTAAGCTGGAAGAATAGGGGTAAAAACCTCAATGTGGGAGAAGGGCTCCGATTCTTTTAACTTCTGATCTCCTTCAAATAGGCCTGTTTCACAGCTTTGGTTTTGGCCATACATTCCCCAGATTAATAAATTCAAATGTCAAAGAGTGAAAGGCATGGGATATGTATACAGATATCCCTGTATAAGTATATATTTGCCCAAAATGTTTTCAAAAGACTATTGCCTCTCCAGTTGGTAAGTTCATGGTTCAGATGCCCAACATATTTTCATTTTTAAAAAAAGATGTAACCATACTCAGGCACATTTTTTTGATCTTTCTCCAATCCTGAAAACGTTTATACTTGCTAACTAATTAGAGCAGGGTGATGTGGAAAAATCACTAAATTTAGAGGAAACTAAGGCAAAGAGAAGTGACTTGGTCAGGGTTTGAAACCAAATTTGAACTCGGGCATTCCTGACTCCATGCCTGAACTCTATCAACTATGATATCCAGCTATTGTTTTCCAGGCTTTAATTTCCCTTCCCCCTGTAAAATAAGGGCATTGGACCAGACCATCTGTAAGCTCTAAATTATAACCTGATCACCATCTTCTACCAAAAGGTTTTAGTGGCTTGTCCAGAAGAAAAGCAAACGTATCCAAAGTATAATTACTTTACATCCAAAATCAGTTAAACAGCAAGCATTTATTTTTAGTTTCTGTTATCGTGCAAAGACAATGGTGATAAAAGTCAGGGAATAAAAATGTGAATTTGACAAATAAGTCAAGAAGTTAACAAGTAAGCATTTACTAAATGCTTGCTATTTACCAGACAATCCTTATCCACAAGGAGGTAACATTTTAATGCCAGAGACAATATGTACCCAAGTATATCAAAATATTGAAAAATGAAGATAAGGAAGTTTGGGAATGGAGTATTCTAGCAGCTGTGGAAGACCAGGAAAGACTTCATGAAGAAGGCAGTGTTTGCTTGAGTAGAATTATGAAGGAAATCAAGTATTCTGAGAACTAAAGGTCAGGAAGGTGTCCAATCCAAGCAGAGGGGACAGCCTGGATAAGGGTACAGAAATGAGAAATGGAGGTCATGGTATGCAATGCAGAGCAGGCAAGGATGGAGTTCATGGAGGAGAGTGATGTGTCAGACTATAAAGACAGAAAGAGACTCAATTGGGAAGAGCTTGAAATGTAGAACACAGTTTACATTTGTTCCCAGAGGCAAGAGGAGCCATTGGAATTTCAGTAGAAACAGAGCATGAACCGATCTGGAAAATCACTTTGGCAGCTATTACCATGCCTGGAACAGCACTTCCTTTCTCCTCAGTTACAGAGCTTTTAGAATCATTATCTTTCTTCGAGTTGCAGTTCAGCTGGGACCCCTCCATTAAGTTTTCCAGATCCTCTACCCCCAAACCCCCAGGTGCTATTGCCTCTTTCCGTCTCGACGTACCCTGTGTTTACTTACATGGGCATTTGCTAGAATTCTCCATAAACACATAGGCATATTTCCCAGCACTCCCCAAGTAACTCTTTATACTTAGCATAGCAGGTATAGACCAGCACTGGGAGGGGAGTTTCCTCACTGAAGTTTCCCTAGACCAAAACCAAAAAGGAATAAAAAAAAAAAATTAAGGAAATTTCTGAGATCTTGGCACTTCGGGTATGTGAGAGGTGGTTTGGGTTTGAATTTCGATTTCAAGTTTGGGTGGTTTGAGTTTTGGGGACAAGGCTAAGAGTTAGGTAGGGAACCTCCTAGCCCTCCTCAATACACACCTCCAGTCCAAACTTCTGATAAAGTGGGCAAGCCTCCACCCATCTTCCCTGCAGAACAGGCAGCCTAAAGGAGGTGGTTAAAATTAGGTCATTCAGTATCAATAGAAGCCAGGGCTATACTCAGCTTATCTCACTGACTTTCAAGAGGAAATCCACAAACTCTGCAGGCAGCTTCTGGGAGATTATTCACCTTTCAGGCTACTAGTAAATCTTATTTCAGTCAAGAGCATGAGAAAGGCATCTCAGATCTCTGATTTACTCTTGGGATCATCCCTAGGTCTCAAAAGGGCTAAAAGACCATAGAATTTATTGTCAGATGAGAAAATCAAGCTGACTGTTTGCTCTTCCTGAGAATGTGTAGCTAAAACACCAAAATACTGTTACCTGAGGCAGTGAGATCCTTGTTTATTCATGTTCCAAGTACCGGATTCTTATCATGTCCATATGACAAAGGGGAGCAGTCCACCCTGCCAGAGAGGCAGTCACTGGCAAGGAAGCATTTCCATAAAGAATTCTCAGAGAACAATCATTCCCTGATCGCCACAAGGGGTTTCCTCGATGTCTGACAGCTTCCTGCTCCAGACAATAGACATCCTTGCCCAAGTTCTGGAACCAGAGAAAGCAGAATTCCTGGGAACAATCAATAATACCATCTCCAACCTCTGCTCAAGGGACTCTATCACGCAAGAGCTATCCTTTTGATGCGATCAGGGAGGCAGTTTTCCAATCTTTCCTCTCCCTCCCACCTAAAGGAAGAACAAAGGTTCTGTGAGGCCATCAGAATTTCCCAAGCAGCCAAACTATCCAGATTTAATGCTATAAGGACTTAGAATCAGTTAGGGGGTTATAGAGAACAGAACACTTGAACTTGAGAATCAGGAAGAACTGATTTTGAATCTTGCCTAGACACAAACCAGATGTGTGAACTCTCTAGACCTTAGTGTCCTCATCTATAAAATAATAGCACCAACTTCCTGGCGTGGTTGTGATATCCTAAGAACTTAGCAAAACTTTAGGTGCTAATAAATATTAGCTATTATTACTAACCAGAAGAGCAATCCCAGAAGGCATTGGGTTCACAAAAGGAATACTGCCTCCATAAGAACTGCAGAGGAAAGATTGCTAGATTAGAAGCCAGAGGATCTGAATTCTAATCCCACCTCTTCCATTTACCATCTATGTTACTATGGGGTAAGTCATTTCACCTCCACATGGGCCTCAGTTTCCTAAACTATACAATGAGGAACTAGATGAGATAACTTTTTTAAGGCTCTTTCATAGATCCAAAGGGCCTGTGACCTTATAATATCAAAGTCTTTCCACTACAACCCAAGGCTTCTCAAGCTATATACTCTCTACAAATCAAATTATTACAAGATAATGCTTAACACATCAAGACAAAAAGGTAAATACTACCAAATGCGAACTTATTTAACTATAACAAGGTTTATGCTGCACTTTAAGGACAAATATTTTACACACATAGTTTCATATGATCCTCTCTATAACCCTGCAAGGTAAATACTGGAGTCAGGAAGTCCTGAGTTCAAATTCAGTCTGAGATACTTATTGTGTGACCTGGGCAAGCCACTTAAAGCTGTTTGCCTCAGTTTTCTCATCTGCAAAATAAGCTAGAGAAGGAAATGGTAATAACTCCTTTAGTATCTTTGCCAAAAAAAAATCAAACAGAGTCACGCAAAGTTGAGTAAGACTGAAACCACTAAACAAATAGGAGACAGGAAATGGAATTATCCTGTGTTAACAGAGAATCGAAGGCTATGCTTTGAGAACTATTCATTTACACAATGACAGTACCAAATTCAGTTGATCCCCAGACCAGCACACTCTCCATCACATTTTCAGAACTGGCCTTTAGAATTTATACCTAACAAGGTGTGTGTTCATCCTTCATGCCGAAGAAGACCATGCCATCAAAGAAATGGTGACATGACTTGCACTTGACTTTGTTTTGAGTGAGGGAGGGCTGTGCAGGTCACCAGCCTCACTTTTCCTCCAGAGCCATCTGACTCCAGTGACCAGACATTCATCAGGATGACTGGAGATGACCCAGGATGAGGCAATTGGGGGTAAGTGACTTGCCCAAGGTCACACAGCTAGTGAGTGTCAAGTGTCTGAGGTGAGATTTGAACTCAGGTCCTCCTGACTCCTGCACTGGCACTCTATCCACTGTGCCACGTAGCTGCCCACCTAACAAGGTAACATACAGGTAAAGTGCTTTGTAAACTTTAACTCACCGTAAAAGTGCTCATTCTCACTATTATTACCCCAGTATTTATGGTCACACATTTAAAACCACATGGAAGAGATTCCTCATAGAAACTCAAGTGGGACTAAAGCACTTTTGGAAGAGCTATGAACTGGTCCAACCATTTGGGAAAGCAATTTGGAACTATACCCAAAAAAGTCACTTCACTGAGAATACCCACTGAGCCAGCAGTACTGTTACTAGGCATATACCCTTCTAGAAGTCAACTACATAGGGAAAGGACCCACATAAGCAAAAATGTTCAAAATGGCGCTTTTTTGTTATAGCAGAGAACTGTTAACTAAAGGATGTTGATCAACTGAGGATGGTTAAAGAATTACAGTTATGATTATGATAAGATGAAAGAGGAACCTGGAAAGACTATCTACACACTCATACAAAGCGAAGCAAGGCTAGGCAGAGGAATCTGTACAATGCCTACAGTGACATAAAAAGCCAAATGCTGAACAATCCTAACTTTAAAAGAGTGATGATAAAACATGTGTCCATCTTCTGGCACAGGGGTGATGGACTGGAGGTACACAGAGCTAAACACACTCTTCCAAACTCGGTCAATGTATTCATTTGCTTTGCTTGATTATATTTATTTAATTGAAGGGAAGTCCTTTATTTTAGTGTGAATGGGGGGAGAGGAAGAGGGAATCGGGGTGCTGTGGTGGGATAGTGATAGTAATAAAAGAATATTGGTGAAACATTTGAAAAATACAGAGAAGATAACAGACCAAATTTCAGAAGGGGGATACTAAGGCAACTTTATCAGGTTTAATAAAAAAACAAGTGTCTAAAGGATGTTCTGTTTCAGATACAATCCTATTTTTCTGCTCTCCTTTGAAAATTAAAATGCTCATGTTTGTCCAGTTCATAATAAAAAATAAAATAAAATAATGAAAAGAAACTCAAGCAGAGGAGCTACCCTCTTTTCCAACAGAAATCAGGGCTTTTTCTAAATCAATCCTCTCTAGCATTCAAAGCAGAGGGTAGAAATCAACAGGGACTTCCCTCAGGAGGTCAGGTGGAGGAGAGATTATCCCCAAGAGCCAAAAGGCCTGGTGATGTAGATGTGCAAGACAATAAGAAAGGGAAGCAGGATGGTCAGAGGACCTGAGTTCAAATTTTGTTTCTGAGGCTTGGGAAAAAGTAACTTCATCTGGGCCTCAGTTTCCTCCATAGTAACATAAATGCTTGACAAACTGGCCCTTTTAAATTTTCCTTAATCCTGTCTTCCCTCTAAGACTCCCTCAATTTATCCTGCAAATATCTCGTTTGTACACAATCTGTTTATAGGTGGGCTCCTCCATTAGACTGTGAGGCCATGTCCTGCACCTATGACTCTATGACATATAAGAAAAGTTGTTGAGAGCTTGCAGTTTTCTCTTTGCTTTTTCACAGGATCATAAACTAAGAGCTAGCTTGGGTCATGCAGTCAAAGCCCCTCATTATTTTACAAAGGATGAAATGAGAGCCAGGAGAAGTCAATATGCATTTATTAAGTGCCTACTAGATGCCAGGCAGTATTCTAAGGAATAGGTACACAAAAACAAATGAATGAATGAATAGATAAATGAATGAACACATGAATGAATGAGGCAAAAAGAGTCTCTGTCCTCTGGGGGTGGGGGAAAGGGAAGAGGGAGAGAGAATAACATTTGCCCAAAGTCACACTGGCAAAAAGTGAGAGAAGTGGGATTTGAACCCCACGCCCTCTGACTGGGAACACAGGGTTCTTTCCATCCTTCCCACATTGTTTCTTGAGAAGAGAACTACTTCTTTTGAAAGCTCCAGGTACCCAAAGGTTAGTGATGTATTTATTCAACGTCAACATCACACACTTTACCAGGAATAAACAATAAGGTGAGGGAAGGGTTTTCAAAGTCACAGCTTTGCAAACTGCTACCACTGAACCCATGCATTTAACATTTATTTAAAGAGCTAGAAATGGAGAAAGGTGTTGCTTTGGGATACAAACAGTTGTACCTCGCCATCATCTGATGCAAAACCCTTGGGCTTGGAAAGAAGGAAAAATAAACAACTAATTTTAGATTCTGAAGACTCCACCAGTGGATGGTACCAATTAAGACATGATGCAACTGCTTTCAACAGACACAGCCCAGTTTCATTTGCTCTGGGAAAAAAATTTTAAAAAATGAAACCTGCACCAAATCATCTTATTGGAAGGGGGCAGCATTTGAACATGGCAACTTGTCTGCTATTGGCTTTCCGCTTTTCGAACCTGATTTACAAAGGCAGGGCCCAGCTTAAGGACTGATTATAAAGGTACCCTGTGAAATGCTGGCTCATCTAGCATTTTTAGATTAAAGCTTGTATACAAGGTGTTTCAGTATCTTCTCTGCCTTTCCCTTTGTTTGAAATAGAGAAGCACTCATCCCGCATTTCCCCCTCTTAAAGACTTTCTCTTCTTTTCAAGGGTCATCTAGGATGGTACCTCCTCTCAAGTTCCCATAATTTACCCCCTTCTCCCAGATTCTTGGTACTCTCAATCTCCCATTATCCTAACCTTACACCTAACTGCTTGGCATATCATCGAGTCTTTAATAAATGATTTATTGAATTAAATCAAATCTTGGGACTGAAACGCTCTTGTCTAATTTTTCCATTACTTGAGAAGAGGCTATACTTCCAAGTTTCAGAATTTAGGGCATCTTTTTATAGATTCACAATACAATGCCATTCCAGAGCAGCAGAAACACATTAGAAACACTAGGTGTGAGGGGGTAAGGCAAGAATATTCACATTGCAAGCATGTAAGTTTTTCTCGCCATCTCTGTATTGAAGGTTGGTGTTGTGTCCTACAAGAAAACCCAGAGTGTGTTATGAACAAAACACTTTTTCAAGAGATCCTGGTGGGACAAAGCTGTTTTATATTTTTCTTACTGTGTCCAGCACATTTTTAGGGGCACCAGATCTGTGATTTCACTGACTTAAGAAGCTGCCAGTGAAGAGAATTCTACCATTATAGACCTGCTCCAGAACAAAGAGTGATGGAAGTTGCCTGGAGGATCGAGAAAGATGTATAATATATGAGAGCTGCAGACAGTGTCTTGCCCAAAGTGAGAGAAAGGACTGGAGTCCAAGTCTTCTTTCCACCAAGGCCAGGGCTCAAGTCATTAAGCCATGGCTGCCACTGCTTACCACACAGGTACTAAACAGTGCTTCTTAATTAATTTTGAACAATGAGAGCTCACTAAAAGTAGCACAAGCTGCCTTGAGTCGGGGCACTCTCCTCCACTCTTGAGGTCTAGTACCAAAGGTTGGATGTCTTACTGTCAAGAATGGAATAGAGGAGAATCATATTATGCTATATAGGCTGGACCAAATCAACACTGAGGCCTCTTCCAGTTTGGAAATTCTAAAAGTGTGTGGAAGTTTTTCTACTGTCTGATAATGATAATATTTCTGGCACAAACTTTCAGGGTCATGGCTAATTTTTATTTGCATTCCAAACCTGTATATTCAAGCTGGAGAGAGGAAGACATATGCACACTAGATGTTGGGTTTGGGTGAATCCAGTAGAAAATTTCCACCCAGAGCAGATGAGGGTCCAATCACTCCATTCTGCATGAGCAAAGGCAAGGAGGTAATGGACCAAAGCTGAGCTCTGTAGCCTCGTTGGTGACATGGGAAAATGCTTTGAAAATCAAGGTGCATGATCTCATTTAATTATCTGGACTGGACATTCCCACAGTCACCAGAGGCTCAAGGGACAGTTCACTCTGCTCTACTTTCTCTGTGTTCCTAGTGAAAGGCTTTTTCTTGAAACCAGAGAAGTCTTTCATGCTGCAAATAACAGAATGGCATTTTTTGGTTTTGAGGACTCTAAAAGACCTCCTAAATTAGAATGAAAGATTTACATACACTGAATTGCATGGAATAAACTCATCCATTTTTGTCTCTTTGTAAAGCATTTTTGCAAACATTAAAGCATTTATATAAATGTTAGCTATTACTTTTGTTATTATCACTGTTATTATAATTAAAGATCTAGAGATGGGAAGACCGTAAAAGCCAACCACTCCATTTTACAGATGAGGAGATCCATCCTCGAACAAGTCATTTGACATCTTAACATCTCTCAGTCTGTTTCCTGATCTACAGAATAGGGATGATAGTAGCACCTACCTCACAGGGTTGTAGCAAAGACCCTATCAAATGAAGTAACATATCTAAAGACTGTTACAATTCCTGAGGCACCCTATAAAGGCCAGTTATTATTAGCTATGGTTAAGCATTCAAGGCAAGATTTGATTAGAATAAGTCTGAGTCTAAATCTGGGATATTTTCCTACTCTTGACTTCCTGACTTCCTACATGCCTAAAATAACAGAGAATAACTAGTTTAAAATAACTCGCACTGATTTAGCAATTTATAGTTTGTAGAGACCTTGTGAAAGTCCTCTTTAATCTTGCCTTCCCTCTGAGACTATCCCCAGTTTATCCTGTCTATATATTGCATGTACATAATTGTTTGCAAGTGTCTCCTAGCACCCCATTAGACTGTGAGTTCCATGAAGGCAGGAAGAGTTTGGGCTTTTGCCCTTCTTTATATCCTTATCTCTTAGCACAGTGCCTGGCACGCAGGTGCTTCCCCTTTCTTTTCCTTTCCTGGTCTGGAGCAAACACTTCATCAATTCATCCATAATTTAGTCTTAGAGACTGCCTGAGGGTACCAAGGTACCCTTGACTCTTGAATACTGCTCTTCCTAATTCTGGAGCCCAAGGCACCCATCCACTCCTTTTCACAGATGAGCAAACTGAGGCTCAGGTTCAGAAAGATTAAATGACTTGCCCCCAACCACAGGCAGGAGTCTAATTCAGATGCCTCAGTTCCAAGGCCACTCTGCTTTGATATACATGCCACATATATATTCCTAGCTAGGGAAACTAGTTTGTGAAAGACTAAAATTTTACAAACACTGGCTCTTCATGAAAAGCCAATCCATTTCACATTGTCAAAATATATCATACAACTCTGTTGACCGATTCAATGATCAATAAACGTTTTATTAAGCTCCTATGACACTGGGTACAATGACTGTTGAGGGCTAGGATGGAGTGCTGTTGGCAAGTTCAGGACAGAACTTCGGGAAACCTGTTCTTTGTGACTGTGCTCATTATCATCCAGAATGGCTCTCCAGGTCCCCCTCTCTCCACCAGATTGCAGTCTCCAGTGAGTTAAGAGAACTACAGAATACAAGGGATATGTAAAATAGACAACCTTTAAGCTAACATTCTTTAAGACAATAAGACTGGCCAAATTACTAGGACAGGAGATGCGTAGATTGTTATGTAGACTTGCAGTTTCTGTCTTTAAATACCCTGACCCTCAGATCAATTGCCCTGTCTTCTTCTGCCTGCCCGTGTGTCTTTCTTTTTCACCGAGCCACGTGGGGATGCCAGTCGTCCACCACAAATGACAAAATGAAAGATGCCCCTGCCCACAAGGACCTTCCATTCTACTGGGAGGCAGAACAGTAAAATAAACTCAAAGTATATACAAAGTGATAAAAAGTGATTTTTCAAGTAGGAGAATGAATGTATTGATGATATCAGTGGGGATTGTAAAAGGTTTCACATAAGTAGGAATTTAGCATTGACCGAAGCTAACGCTTCTGAGGGGAGGAGGTGATGAAGGAATGCATTCCAGACATTGAGTATCCTTTGTATAAAGATGTGCAGGCAAGAGATTGGATGTTATATTCAGGGTATGACCAACAGGCCTGTTTAATGAGAAAAGAAAATGGGAGAGAACATGAACAGGAGTCATATGAAATAGGATAGGAAATAGAAAAGAATAGCAAAGCCATTTGATGAAGGGAATTAAATGAAAGGATTGGGGTGGTATATCTGATTCATGAGACCATCTTATTTTTCTGAGGGGGTGGGTGGGATAAGTACACTGAGGATGGCTAGCTAGTGCAGAAGACATTCATAACCTCACTAGCCCATGTTCTGCCAATTACACAATCATCTCCACGTACTCTATCCCCACTCCCAGTTACTGAGGCATGCTGCTCATGCCAATGCGTCTGATGATTTATCGTCTTCTGGCCCAGCCCTAATCATTGTTTCCAGGCTAAGAACTGAAATAGAAAAAATGTGTTTGGGATAGCTAACTGTTTCAGCCAAAAGGCCAAATGCTTCATCCGCACCATCTCCAGGCTGATACACTGCCTTTTGCCCCATGTCAGTAAACTGAAAAAGCCTAGCGTCACAAACACTTCTATCATGGAAACATGGTATTGAGTTTTTTGGTTTTTTAATTAAAAATTCATTTTTTTCCTCCCCTGTCATTCCCTCCCCAGTAAAAAAAAAAAATAGAAATGAAGAAATCCTTGTAGTAAAAAAGTATAGGAAACAAAATGAAACCTAGTATTGGTCACATACAGCAATGTGTGACTCATTCTGCATATTAGGCCATTACCTCTCATCTTCCTCCTTAGTCCTTGGGAATAATGCCGTGCAAATAGGAGCCATCCCATAAAATCTCTCTCTCTTCTCTCTCTCTCTTCTCTCTCTCTCTCTCTCTCTCTCTCTCTCTCTCTCTCTCTCTCTCTCTCTCTCTCTCTCTCTCTCTCTCTCTCTCCACAATATTTGTCTATTTTAAAGCAATGACTTTTTCCTTAAGTGAATGGAGGGATAATCTGCATATACCTGTCAGTTGACAAGCACATATGTAGTGCTTCCTATCAACCAGGCACTGTGCTAAGAACTAGGAACAGAGGCAAAAACAGAGTTCCTGGTCGAAAGGACCTCCCATTTTAATGCCCCATACAAATAACTGTGTGCACTCAAGATTAATGCAGTAGAAATGGGAGATGTTCATTTAACATGCTAGCAAATCAAAGACTAAAAGACTAGAATTCAGAGTTCTTAGTATTATACAATGTGCTGGTTTGACATTTTTGAAGACTAGACCAGATATTGTGCAGTTCAGGCATTGTAGAACTTCAGTGGTGTTCTGCACATGTGCTTAGGCACTAAATGGGACATTGGCAGTATGTGAAAATATCAATGGAACTTTTGTGAAATCAGTGGGATTCCTGAACTTTTACAGCATATAAGTCATACTGTATATTATGTTAAAATGTTCAAAGGATTAATAATCTAATTACCTTTATGGAATTTAGGCCTAATTTATCTTTCTTTCCACTCTCTAAGAGAATTGCAAGGTATATGGACTACGTTGAAAATGGCACAACAAATTTTGAATGCAAATAAAATATTTTTAACCTATCAGGGAGATGGTAAAGTGCCACCCAGTGTTCAAATCTGACTTCAGACAGTGTGACCCTGGGTAAATCATTTAACTTCTGCTTGCTTCAGTTTTCTCATCTGTAAGATGGAGATGATATGTATAATCTATATCAAACTGTTTGCCTTCTCAATGGTAGGGAGAGGAAGGGAGAAAAGGAGGGAGAAAATTTGAAACAAATTTTTTTTTAAAAATGAACGTTAAAAACTGTTTTTACATGTAATTGGGGGCAAAAATAAAAATATTAAATCATAGCGAGGATAAATGCGGATGATAATAGCACCTACCTCCCAGGGTTTTTGAAAGGATCAAAAGAGATAATAATTGTAAAGTGCTCAGCATAGTTCCTGGTACACGGTAAGCACTACACACATGTTAGCTATTATCATACTTTTAGATATAATTCCATTCAAGACAGTGTCAGTAAGCAATAATTATGCACCTACAGTGTATCTGGCATTATGGTAAGCAAAAAAGATTCCCTGTCCTCAAGAAGTTTACAATCTAATTGATAAAGACTGGACTTGGAATCACGAAAACACAGGTTCAAATCTCACCTCTAACCCTCAGCAGCTGTGTGATCCTGGGAATGTAGTTTAACCTCAGACAATTCTCTAAGACTCTAAATCCTAGCCATATCACGCATGATCTAGGCTGGGGAAAGGAATTTCCAAGCTAATAACATCATCACAGGTCCCTGCCATAGCCTGTCTCCATACATAAGCATGAACATAGAGCAGAAAGAAATGTGTACTGTAAAAATCAAGATCTTAACCAAGTCAACCACAGAAAACATAAGCACAGTATCAGGAATTTTCAGTAGCTCACAGAATAAGTTTCCCATTTTCCCATCTCAAAATAAAGACGTGAAATGTGAGTCTATGGAAAGGACACAAAAGCTTAAAATAACTTAAGTTTTGGAATGAGTCATCAAACAAGCACTTCTCAGTTAGTGAAGGCTAACTCCACATAGTCCAAAGTTTTCACAGCATTGTTCCACATGTGATTATTTGATCCTACAACAGCTGTGTGAGACTGAAGAAGCAGCTTAGAACGTAAAATGGGAAACACATCATGAAGCCATGAAAATGTGATGGATTTATACTCAGGAGATTTGGGTTCAAATCTTGGCTTTATCTTTTACTACCTATATGACCTTGGGCAAGCTACATGATCTCTTTAAGTCTCAGTTTCCCTATACGTAAAATAGCTCTCAATCAATAACCTTATAATTTAGAAAATCACAGAAATTGAAAAAAATTACACACACACACAACTCATGGCTGTCTATAGCCCCCAAAAGATCTAGCTCTTTATGATAAAATGTTACTTTTTTTTGTAAAGTGAGAATAGTAGCTCTTAGAATCTCCAAAATCTAAGGGAAACTTTTAAAGTCAGTTTTCTAGGACTGCCTACATGCCAGCTCACTTAGGTGGCATCTACTTAACCAAGTAGCATAAAATAAACTCTTAACATTGCAATCAGGAGCTTCACCATTTTTGTGCCACGGACCCCAATGGCAGGCTGCTGAAAGATATAGACCCCTTCACAGAATGTTCTTAAAAGCACAGAATAAAATGCATAAGATTACAGAGGAAAGTATAGTGAAATATAGTTATCCTCCAAAGGACTCACAATGAAAAATGCCAACCACCCCCAGAGAAAGAACTGACAGAGTCTGCATGCAGATCAAAGCACACTATTTTTCACTTTCGTATTTGGGGGAGGGGGGGCGGTGCGGTTTCTCTTTGGGTCTGTGTCTTCTTTCACAATATGATTAATACAGTAATATGTTTTGAATGATTGAACATATATAACCTATATCAAATTGCTTACTGTCTCAGAGAGGGGGAGGAAAGAGAGGAAGAGACAAAATTTGGACTCAAACATTTTTGTAAATGAATTTAAAATTGTCTTTAACATGTAACTAGGGGAAAATAGATTATTTGAAGAGAAAGAGAGTTATAAAAAAAATTTAAATTCTCAGATCCCAGGCTAAGAACTCCTGGTTTAGATAGACCAAATGATCTACTAAGTAGAACTGGAGAAAAATAGTATAGTGGATCATATGCAAGGTTGGATAAACACCTGACTTTGGATCCTACCTCTAACACTTCCTGGGTGATCCTGAGCAAGAGATTTAACCTCTTTGAGTCCCAGTTTCCTTATCTGTAAAATGGAGATAATAGAACCTACTTTCCAGGTTGTTTCAAAGATAAAAGGAGACAAGTACGCAAAGCCTTCCAGAAATGTTAAAGCTACATAAATGTCAGCTATTACTGCTTTATCAACTCTCAACTTCCCTGTCCTCAGGCAGACCCAAGCCTCTCCATCAGTCAAAAGACCCTAGGTGTCAACAAACTACGCTTCTCTCTCCCTAGCTCTACCATGGTCCCCTCATCACACTTCCTGACCACCACCCAGTTCATGAAAGAGATTTTAAAGAGCACAAATCAGTTGATGTTAAGTCTGCCTTTACAATCTAAATGAAGGAAAAATAAACTTTAGAAAATTTGCAGACACATCATCTCAGATAATTTGCCATCTTGTTTCCAGTTCCTGAGAGATGATCTTGGTAAGCAAAATTATACAATGCCTCTGGAAACCTTCTTTCATAAGAACGGGCTCAGTAACACCAGAAATTCAAGAAGCATTAAGTTCCTAAGCACAATGCACTACGTCCATCTCTAGGGAAGATATGAACATAAGTAAGGATCCTGAAAGAATGTCAGTATTCCTCTTCAAGACACCATCCACAAGAGATGGTAGTGAGGAAAAAGAATTGTGGCCATATCTCCTTTCATTGGCTACCTTGGTCTACATACCAATTTTTGCATCTGCAGTCTTGCATCTGCTTTGAATATGCATCTTCAATTTGCAGTACTGAATTGGGTCACAGAACACTCAAGTCCAAATACCAGCCCTGCACTTGACATGTGGGGCCTTGGGCAAGTCATTTCCCACCTAGGCTTAAGTCTCCTCAACTGTTAAATAAGGAAATCCTGTATGCAATGTTAAATTTTTTCCACACATTCATTAGTTTTGCTAAACTGGCTTTTTTTTTTTTTAATCTTAAGGTATGGGCTCTCTGGGATGGGGAGAGGGGACAGAGATGGCGGGAAACAGAGGTGATACAAAAATAAAGATAACAATGAAAATGAGAATAAAAATTATCCTCTCAAAAATGAAGGGTGCTAGAATAGATGACTTCTAAGTTACCTTATGGATTGAAACCTGTGATCCTATTTCTTCCTGAACCCAGTGCTTGCCAGGAGTTCTCAAGAGGCAGGGCTAGATGCTTGTAATGTCAGCATCCAGCCTAGTTTGATGGCACTGGGATATGTGTACATGCATATACATGAACTATAATTTGATTCTATTTATACTGAAAGAGGCTTTAATCTATTAACCAAGGTCCAAGTCAACAATGTGAAGAAGATGAGGATTGAAATTGCCATAGCTATCCTCGGACTCTATTATTAACAGTTATGTTGCAGGTAACCTAATTTGCAAAAAGGGCATTTCTTCAACATAACAAAATGAAATCCTACACTAATTACTTCCTTGGTCCAACCATAGCTTTATTTCCATAGGTGGGTGAGCTCTGTGCCTATTTAAAAAAAAAAGTGTGTGTTAGATAAGAACATTGGGTTCTGAGTTAATGTCCATGAGATACAGAAAGGTACTCAAGGAGAAAATCTACATCTCTAGGGTTAATAGACTTCAAAGCACTTTAGCACACATGATCTCATTTAAATGTTGGGACAATCCATTCAGAGAAGGGGGTAGAACTATTGGTCCCCTTTTATGGGTCAAGAAAGTGAGGACCTGACTGAGGACTGGTCCCCAAGGCCTGCGGCCAAATCAATCATTGAATCAGATTTAGAAGCTAGGTCTCGGTGTTGTTCACACTGGAAGCTATCTCATTCCCCTTTTGATTGGTTCTAAATCTTTTTCTGGGGTGTGTGTGTGTGTGTGTGTGTGTGTGTGTGTCTGTGTGTCTGTGTGTGTGTGTGTGCATGTGCACGCATGTAGGGGCAAGAGGTCAAATATTTGAAGAGTGACATCATACCCCAAGTTGTCTTCTCAAATTAAACATTCCCAGCCCCTTCCATTCATCCTCTTGTGATGTGGTCTGAGATACCTTTGTCATCCAGTCTCCCAGTGCTGTGCCAATGTCTTTCAAACGTGGGTCCCAGAACTGAAAAGAATAATGTACAGTGACCACGGCAGTGCCCAACAGGACCGCAGCCTGTCTCCTAGATATAATGTCCTCCTTAACAAAGTCTAAGACTGCATTCACTTTCTTGATGGCCATACCACATAGTTCATTCCCATTGGGCCTGAGCAAGTCCATTCAGTTCTGACAGGTCTTTTCCAGACAAACTGCTGTCAAGCCACACCTCACTCCCCAATCTTGTACTGATAGACTTGACCATTCAAACCCAAACAGAAGACTTCACATTTATTCTGACTAAATTTCATCTTATTCATTATCTAAGACTTGGAATTGATTTCCACCTTAGATAATAAATACTATGTTCCAATGGGCCAAACAGTGAAGCTCAATGAGTCTCAATTACCTATAAAATGTGGATAACTATAATTGTGGTGTATATAACTTACTAGCTATGTGACACTGAGCAAATAGAGTAAGTCTGTGCCTCAGTTTCCTCATCTGTCAAGTGGGGATAATAATAGCGTCTATACACCACAAGGTTCTTGTGAGGATGAGATAAAAATAACACATGTATTTAAAATTGATTATATACATCATTAACAATCCATTTTTGAAAGTGAAGGCTACCCTGTTAGTGAAATATCTTAGCATAGAATATTTTTAAAAGATATAGTTATATGGTTTTATTACTTTTATCACATGCGTATGAACTAAAAATTAGTTAACTGGACCATCCAATAAGGCATCTTTGGAACTGTTTTGTTTAGAATGTTTCTGTGGAAACATTTGAAATACATTTTGGAGAATGTCTATTCAGAAAATTTATAAAATCCTCTGCATTATTCCAAGCAGCTCCTTGCCTACCGACAGTAGAGGTGAACTTTATGTCTGAATTTAATGATAATAGTTAGCATTTGTGCAGCATTTTAAGATTTGCAAGGCCTTTTACAAACGTTATCTCATTAGATCCTCAAAACCCTTCAAGGTAGGTGCTATTATTATCCCCATTTTACAAATAAGCAAAGTGGGGAAGACAGGGGTTAAAGGACTTGCTCAAGGTCACTTGGTTAGCAAGTGTCTGAGGCAGAATTCAGGTCTTCCTGACTCTATCCACTGCACCACCCAGCTGCCTATACATGATGTCTTACTCTACGGAGGGCTTTAATTAGGAGACAAAGACACAATTACTTCTGGTTTCCATACTCTGGCAAGTGCTTTGTATTCCTCAAAGAACTCTAATAAGTGACATGTGCTGAGCACATTACTGTGCCAAGTGTTTTTACATATAATATCTCTGTTCTGTGAGGTAGGTGCTATTACTACATTTCCATTTGATAAATAAGGAGCCTAGCATCAGATCTAGGTTGTAAGGGTACTTAAGGAGTGAGTCCAACCCCCTCATTTTAAAGATGAGGGAACAGAGGCACAAAGCAGTCAGTCACAGAACTAGTATGTGAGGCAGAATTTGAACTCACTTCTTTGTTACTCCAAGTCCAGGGCCTTATTGTTCCCCTTTTAAAGGTCAGGAAAATCAAGAACCAGAGACTTTTATTCTGTATGCTATGGGTTAACTGCCTTGCCCAGGTCACATAGCTAGTACATGTCTGAGATCAGAGTTGAACTCAGGTCCTCCTGAGTCCAAGGTCAATGCTCTATCCACTGCACCACCTAGCTTAGCTGTTCCTCAGACCAGAGACTTTTGACCAATCCCCAAGGCCTCCAGCAAAGTTTGTCAGAATTAGAAGCTAGGTCTCACTGAACCATCTAGTCGCCTTTTCCACAGACTATTAAGAGTCTAGTATGATGTCAACCCAGATTTCCCCAAAGTCCAGTGCTCTTCCCCTGTACTGAGAGACCACTAGATCTGGGAGTGATGTCAGAGACCACTTAAGATAACCTGTTTATTTTACTGAGCTCCATAGAGGTTAAGGGACTTTTCCAAGGTAACAAAAAACTGTCAGGGCCAGAATTTGAATCCAGGCGTCCCTCGAGGCTACCTTCAAAGCTCTCTCCAATGTACCAGGCTGCATCTATAAGGATACATAATATTTATCCATAAATCCAAACACCATTCCTAGTTTAAAAGAAAAGAGGGTGAATGTATATGTAGAGCCTGTATCAGATTGCATGCCATCTTGGGCAGAGTACAGAAAGGAGGTAGAGAAAATTTAAAACTCAAAAGCTTGTGGAATTGAATGTTGAAAACTAAAAATAATTAATTTTTAAAAAAAGAAAAAAGGAAAAACCAAAACCTACCAGCAAGACTTGTTCCCTATTCTCTGAGCATTGGAGCACTACCTGTTCCCATGAACCATGACTTCCTTGCAAAAATGCACCCTCCAAGTATGCCAGCCTGTCTCAACCCCAAATAGTGAAGAACAGTCATTTTCATTCTGATTTTTGTTAGTCAGGGGTGAATCCTGAAGACTTCAGTTATTCAAAATGACGAAAAGACAAGAGTTACACCTGTTACCTGTACAAAGTATTGAAACCTAGACAGGCCCCTGGAGTCCATTAAGTCCAAGCCTTCATTTTACAGACAGGGAAACTGATGTCCACAAAAGGTACAGTAACTTGCCCAAGGTCACAACAAAGAGATCCGAATGCAAGTCCTCAAATTCCAAAGCTAACATACTGTAGCAAACCTTAATTATGTCAGTTTTCTCCATGTGCATGGATGACTGATTTAAGTGTTTCTAACCCATTGCCAAATACAAAAATTATTTGCATACAACTGAATTTGAATATGCTATAACTCCCCCCCTCCCCAAATTCAATTCTGCAAGCATTTAAGTGACTCCTACAATATGGCAGGCATTGTTCTAGATGTAAGGATATGAAGATAAAAATGAATCAGTCCGTTTCCTCAGCATTACATTCCACCAAGGGGATCAAGGCAATATATACTCAATGATAAGGAAATACAAGATAGATACAAAATATGAAAGATGGCAGGGTGGAGGGGGTGGTGTCACAAAATACTGGGATTATGGAATCTTGTAGGAGAAGATACTTGAGTTGAGATTGAAGAAAGAATCTAAAAGACAAAACTAGATGAAACCACACATCAAAAGTGACATATTACATGCCTGAAAAAGAATTCTGTAATTCTTTGGGGAGAGAGGGGAGGGTCAAGGATGATGGGAGAGAAAGAGCATTATTTATAAAACAGGGGCAGGTGGACCTTAACACTGCATTGTACGATTTACAAATCAGTTTATATACATGATTTCATTTGATCCTCACAACAACCCAGTAAAGCAGGTCCTTCATGTATCAGGTCTCTTCATTTTAGAGAAGAGAAAAAGGAGACTAGGGAATGGCAAGGCCAGAAATGAACAGTGGAAGCCCCTAATGCTGTGTTCTTTCCGTTGTGCCAGGGATGCTTTAGGAAACTCAAGGCAGGCCAGCCTTTACTCTTCTGAAAAACAAAATCCTAAGGGCTAGATCCCATGAACAAGAAAGTATGCATAACCTCAGTGAGAGCCGTTAGATAAATCGTAAACTGGGGGATAACCCGTCTCTGTACAAAGATGTCCTAAGGGGGAATGGAGTGAGTTAGTAAGACAAAAAAGATGATTTGTAAAATACTTTTAAAACACACACCAAAAAAATAAATAAATAAATTCCTAAAAGGACACAATTGGGACAATTTTGTTACACCATTGTTACAATGAAAAGACACTATAAGTGTTCACTAGACAGCTGGGTGGCACAGTGTACAGAGGACTAGGCCTGGAGTCAGGAAGACCTGAGTTCAAATGCAGCCTCAGACAGTAGTTGTATGAACCTGGGCAAGTCACTTAACCCTGTTTGACTCAGTTTCCTCATCTGTAAAATAAGTTGTAGAGGGAAACAGCAAAATCACTCTGGTATCTTTGCCAAGAAAACCCCAAATGGGGTCACAAAGGATCAGACTGAACAACAAAAACTTAAGTTCACAACTTCATACATAATCTCATTTTATATGTTCAAATATTTGTTTTTGGCAATGATAAAGGTCCTAACAAAAAAATGTAAAATGAAGCAACATTATTCCAATTTTGGTTGATTGGAAGTTGGAGGCTTCATGGTAAAACATTCAACCTTCTTAATGAAAACTCTCAATTCTGTGTAACTTCAAAATTTGAGTTTTAAGATCTTCTGCCACCATAGGACCACAGATCTGGAGCTAGTAGAAATCTTATAAATCATGTGGTCCAACCTCCCCTTCATTTTATAAATCAAATCAATAGACATTCCTCAAGTACCCATCATGCGCTAGGCTTTGTGCTAAAGAAACTGAGCTTCAGACAGGTAAGAAAAAAAGTCTGGAAATCATGCCCCAGTCCTCCAACTAGCAGGTCCTTAGGTATAATCTTACACTATGAATTATTCTTTCATCATGACTTAAAAAGACAGACACAAAGACTTTTGGGACACCCTGAACATTCAATTCCATATGCTCTGGTTTAGCTGAAAGACAGTAGGAGTCACTCCTTACTCACGTACTTATTACCTGTCTAACATAAGGTAAGGTACTTCCCCCTCTCTGGGCATCACCTTCCTCTTCAGTGAAATAAGGGGTTTGAGATAATAATCATAGCTCATAATTACATAGTGCCCTAGGGTTTTCAGAGAGCTATTCAAACACTATCTCACTTGGTCTTAACAACAATCCTATAACACAAATGCTTTTATTTGCTCCATTTTACAGACAAGAAGACTGAGGTTCAGAGAGTCTAAGAGATTTTGTCCTGGGCGACACAGCTACTACTAAGTGTCTAGAGGGAAATTTGAATGCAGTTCTCGCGGCTTCCAAGTTGAGTTGTTGTGGATAAGATGGTCTCTAAGAGAACTTTGGGTTCTTATGCTCCTATCTCCAGGACTGAGAGGCAGAGCCATGCACATCAGAGATGATTAAAAACATGCATATATACATATACATACACATATATACATATACACATATACGCATTTTAAATAAATGTACATATATGCATATACATTATATACATACATTATACATACACAAACACATATGTGTATATGTATCTATATATGTATATGTGTACTTGTGTATGTATATGTATGTATGTATCAGCACCAGCTTCTCATAGCTCCTCACCTACCAAAAATCTTCACCTAAGACTTTATGGGTTGTTGAAAGATTTTTCAAAGCTTTGTACTAAGACCATTACTGTGAATCAACTCCCATAAACCTGTTAAAATACATCAAAGCTTTCATTTTGTTTAGCTTCTTCTCTTCAGGTTCCTAAGTACAATAGCAACAGATCAGCAAGTTTCATCACTGGGTTTGGGAAGAGAAAACAGAATCCCCCTTTACTTTCTCTACCTGAAAGATGGGGTTTATTTCCCACCCATCCAAGACTCTCCTGCCCTCCCTCCCATCTCCCCATGTTCCTCACCTCCCCCGCAGCCGAAAGAGTACTTTAAAAATAAAGGAATAATTAAAGATACAGAATTGCCAGTTTCATAAAACCTTCAGCTCTAAATAGGCTTGGAGAGCCCTCTCCTGTACGTTCCATATTTCTCTGTCAAACATAAGAATATACACACTTTGCTGAAGGAGAAAAGTTGATGGACAGTGAACTCATTACCAGTGTGGGCCCAGTTACAGAGAAGACAAAACAAAAAGGAAGCTGGTTATTTTAAAAGTTCTCCAGCAGGAAACTTAACAAAATCCTTTTGTGGCATACGTAAACAATGCAAGAAAATTCAGATTTTCACATGTGACATTTCTTAAAGAGAAACATACCTCTTTTGAGGTTCCTCAAAAAAAAGTTCTTACATTTTACCAATTCTTATGGATTTGGACCTTCAAACTATGAGGGGAAGGGGAGGAATATCAAATCATCTTTTGGATACAGGTTATCCTATTTTGAAGTAATTTAAATGAGTCCCTAAAAATATCACATTTTCAAATAAAAATTTTCATTTGATTTTTAGAAATGCAGACAGGAGAGAGGATTAGTATGGGAATCAGGAAGGTCTGGTCCAAATCCTCCCTCTGACCCAATAGCTGTTGCATCTAAAGTAAGTCACTAAATTCCTCAGTGCCCACATACAACTCTCCAAGATTCTTAAAGGTACAGAAGGTTTCTTCCACCTTCGTTAGGGGTAGGAGTTTCCACATTGGGAGTGACCTACACAGCGCCAGAGAGCTAGAAGTGACCTTAGAGATCTAGTCCACCCCCCTCATTGTACAGATAAGGATACCACAGCTAAGAGTGAAAAAATGACTTGCACAAGGTCACATGGGTAGTAAGTGGTTCTTTCTTTGAGATGCTGACTTTAGCTAGGGTTTTCACTCCCTGTTACTGCCTACACTAATCATGATGTAGATGGATGTAATTCTCCATACCAATAATGTCACAGACATGAAACTCCTCCATCTAAAAAAAAAAAAAAACAGACAAATGAAACACCATCCCATAAATACAGGATGGCAGGCTTTAGAACTGAAAGAAACCTTGGACACCATCTAGCCCTGGGCTGTCAGATACACTGGAAGGTTAAAGTAAAACTGTGGCTTTTTAAAAACATGAATTTTATGGGGGTTTTTTTCTAACCACGCCTTGAAAAGTACACATTCAAGGTGAATTTTCAAAACATACACAATTTTAACATTCTACTTTCCCAACTCAGGAAATCACTTTCCTAAGACTGAAGAGTGTTACCTGATTTTTTTTTTTAATTAAGCTATTCTGTTCACCGTAACTATCCAAATACAGAGCATACAGAGGGACAAGGAATGAGACATATAGTTGGGTGCTAACAACAAAAGGTCCTTTGCCTTTATCTTGGCTACACCAGTGTACCCCCAGGTCCATCAGTGACCACAGGAATTTAAGTGCCTGACCACATAAAGCCTTCACTTAACCTTACTGGGCATTTCTCAGGAAGCATAAGCCAGCTCTTCTAACACTCCAAAATCTTTTTACCAAAACTTCAACCTGACTGGCAAGGTTGTTTACTATGTCCCTATGACTGACTAGAGGTAGTCTTTCCACCACACCCCCAGCAACTTGTACAAACCTACTTTTCCCCAAATTCAACCTGAATTTTTGGGGATGTCAAATTCATTATTATACCCTGCACTGTTTCATTGGAAAAGGAAAAAGAAAAGACAAAACCTAAATTGCTCCTAGAAGAAAAAATATTTGTCTATAATGAAGAATTGTTATTTTAGATTTCTTTTTCTTAAATCTCTCCAAAATGATTCTATGACCTTCCTTTTTCCAGCAGCTCTGTCATGCCCCCTCTTTCCCAAGGACTGACTTGTCTTCATGCTCTAACTCCCTCAGCCCACAAATATAATCATTGTTTGGGAGAAAACATAAAGAAATAAAGGAGACAGGGAAGTTTGACATGGTGGTTTTGCGTCCGCTGTGTCTTTTAGAAAGCTGGTCATCCAAGAGATGAAGTTGACTTATATGGGTGAGGGAGACTGAGGAGTAAGAAACTTTCTCATCCCACTTCTATGAACAGATATGCTGACTATATGAACATTATTTTTATAAAATGTTACTTGGAATTAAATCACACACACACACACACACACACACACACACACATTTTGTGCACAGACCCCCCTAGTGGCATGTGCAAAGTGCATTGGTTAGATTTGTATTATAGGTAGATTCCTCTGGCTTTTAATTCAGTATCTTTAAGATTCTGTCATATCAAAGAAAGTCCAGAGAAAAGCTTGTCTGTAGGAAATCTGCCCACTACCTACCTTGTAAATGTAATTATTATAATATATGTGTGTGTATATGTATATAACTCGGAACCAGAAAAAGGAACTTCACTCAGAGGGCTGGAATAGAGAAGAAATCAATACAAAGGAGATAAATGTTACTTTCTGAAGAGCCGTAGAATTTTAAATAGATGGGATTTTAACCCACTTGGTAGCTGATTTTATATCCCTTTGAAGTCACTTAAATTGTCTGAGGAATATGTCTGATTCAGGGTCTGCTTATGTCACTGCATCTTTGAAAATGTTACTCTGAGACTCATGATGGAAAATGCTATCCACATCCAGAGGAAGAACTATGAAGTCTGAATGCAGATCGAATGAAGCACATTATTTTCACTTTCTTTTTGTTTTTTTCTTTCTCATGGTTTTTCCCTTTTGTTCTGATTCTTCTTACACAACATGACTAATGTGAAAATATGTTTAACATGATTGCACATGTATCATCTATAGCAAATTGCTTGCTGTCTTAGGGAAAGGGGGAAGGGAGGGAAGGAGAAAAATTTCGAAGTCAAAATTTTACAAAATGAATGTTGAAACCTATTTTTACATGTAATTGGGAAAAAATACTATTAAAAGGGAGGGGGCTGAAAGGATCATTTGAGAGGTGTTTTTTGCAAAAGACAGGTCATACTGCTGTTTTAAAAAATGAAAAAATCCAGGCTTTCACTTTAGAAAGTTCAATAACAGAATGCCAAAAGAAAATGTCTCTGAGCCTCCCAAAGTGTGAGTTCTCCCATACTACATGCATAAAGGTAGGATCAATTAAATTTCACAGAAGAGTTAGGAGAGGTTCCTATAGAGAAAAAAAGAAAGAAGCTAGCTTTTCAACCCTTACCTAGGGATGGCCACTATCAGAACAAAGGGATACATGCTATCAAGAGACTATTTCCAAGGATGGTTCAGAATTAAAGGCCCAAGTTCTTCTGTCTGTTTTCTACTATTTCTGGGAGCTAAAGATCAAAAGTAAAAAACAGAACCCTCAGAAAGTATATTCTGTGCTCAGCCTGACCAGCACCCTGAAATCAACCATGGGACGCTAGGGATACCCAGGACCCATTCATTGTCAGAGGGCAAAATTCCAGGGTAGCTTCAGGGGTGAGATTTTCGGGTGTTCTTTTTTTAAGAGACTCCAGCCCTAAAGGATGAAAAAAGCTCAGCAGAGCCCCTACTGGCCCATTGTCATTATTACACCTTTAGAAAATGGACTACCAGAATTCTCTAAGATTCTGACATTTTTAACTTTCCCAGGCTTCCAGCTCCCATAGCTTCCCTCCAGGGCTTTCCTTTCCAAATCGGCTTCTCTCCCCACCCCACCCCCATCGCCCCGGCAGGCTGATTCCATCCAGGCCAGGGAGAGGGACCAGGGGTGCCTGGCAGTCACCTGGCCAGCAATTGTATCCAGGGACGGAGAAGAGAAATCTGGGCAAAGAAGGGGAAAAGACAGCCCCGTTGAACTGGTATCAACAGTGTTCCCTTTCTGGATTCTGACTTTTCTGACACAGGGAAAATTGAAGACAGAGCAGGCTTGTTTCCTGTCTAATGCATCCCAGAGGTACAGAGAGAGCCAGATGTTTTGTTTCCATTTTCCTACATTTGGCAATATTTCTCAGCCTTTCTCTTACCCCTCCCTATGTTTTCCAATGCCCCACAACCCCTAGGAAACGTGACCTTCCACCATCAAGAAGCGGGAAAAACTACGGGTACAATTCACCCCTTAAGAGAATGGGATGGATAGGGAGGGGGGAGGAAATATGGTTAGAGGTACCTGGAAATGAGAAGAGGGAGCTTTCAGGAGGAAATTCACCACCAGATCAAAGTGTGTGTGTGTGTGTGTGTGTGTGTGTGTGTGTGTGTGTGTGTGTATGTGTGTGTGTGTGTGTGTGTATGTGTGTGTGTGTCTGCTGGGGGGGGGGTGACTAAGGGCCTATGGTTAGGGAAACTGGACCATCATCTATCTGCCTAGACCTAGGGCTGAGACCCCGAATCGGCTACAGGAACCCTGCTGGAGGTGGGCAGGGCACTAATGAGGGGGTACAAAGCAAATCCTCTGGCCATTCAGAAAATGGGGATGCATAAGAGGCTTTCTGTACCCAGAACTAAAAGCTGCCCCCCATCCCTTCTCCCTCTTACACAATGCCTCCTTCCCCAGTAGTGCCCACTGGAGCGGGGGATGATGGGGACGATTGGAAGGGGGTAAGGGAAGACAGTAGGGTCTGCTCAAGGAGGGGCTGGGTGGCTGTGGAGCAGACGGGGCGCCCAGTCCTGGAGCCTGGGGCAGACGCTGGATCGGTGCTCGCTCTCTTTCTCTCCCTCTCTCGGGGGTTCGCTCGGGATTCTGCTTAGAGGAGCACTGCGCCAAAAGCCGGCGCCTCGGCCGCGGGAGGGGGAGCAGAGTCGGGCTGAGGGAGACCGGGCACCGACGGGGAGAGCCGGGGGAGGAGGGGAGGCACCCGGGCTCCGATAACCCCTCACTATGACAGTCCCCCTCTTTCCTCTCCCTCTTCACATCACACACACACACACACACACACACACACACACACACTCACACACACACCCCTCCACCCTCCACCCCAAGCTAGCATAAGGAGCCAATGAGTGGCTTGCAAATCTTGGAGAATGGGGAGGGGGGGCGGTGCAGACAGACTTAAGCCTGTGAACCCCAAAGAGCAAGCGGCCAGAGGCAAACTGCCCTCCTGGCCCCGGGGGAGATTGCACAAAGCAGAGACTCCAGTTCTCTCTCTACCACCTCCACCCCTCCGTGGGGTGCGGCTGGGGCCCTCTTGGTGGGGAGGGGGTAAACCCGACTACCCCCACCCTCGGGCGGGGGATGGTACAGATGGCTTGGGGGGGGAAGGGGAAGCGAGAACAGTCGAGCCTGGGAAGCCCCAGTTGGGGGGCCAGCGTCTCTGGGTTCTGGAGAGCCGCCACTGGGATCGTTTCAAGTTCATGGCTGGGCTCGCCCAGCAGCGACGGCGGAAAGGGCAGTGACTCCCGAGGTTCAGTTAGGAGGCAATAGCGGCGACCCCAGCCCCACACTCCCACCCTCGGGGGTGTACCACCGGGACCTCTCCCCCTTCTCTCCCCACCCCCAAGCCCGAATTAAGAAGATGAACCTCCGCCCCACCCCAGCAGTCTCCCAGCCAGCTGCCCAAGGGAGGCGCGCGGTTAAAAGGGAAGGAGAACTTGGGAGACAAGTGGCCCCAGGCTAGTGCCCGGGTGGAGGGGGGGGGGCCGGGGGCAGCAGAACCTCAAGCCCCCGCCCCTGCTTCCACAGCGACCTTCGCTTCCTTCTTAAGCCCAGCTACTCCGAGGGCCCCCCATCCAGACCATCTCCATTTCCCGACTCTAAGCCTCCAGGATCCAGACGCCTCCCGTTCCCCCAAGCTGCCCGCGACTCTCCCCGCCGGGTCTGCGCCCCCACCTCGGCCCCCAACCAAGGTGCCCAAGCCAGCTTCTGCCTGCTCCTCAAGTCCCGGAGCTCTTGCAGTGGCCGGGTCTCCTGAAAGACAGAGCCGAGACGGGGGCTCGCTCCCTGGCGCAAGCCAACCGGGAGCTGCGGGGGGAGACCAGAGGGCCCCAGCCCCCTCCCCGGCCCTTCGAACCCCAGCTTTCCCAAGAAGCCAGCCTGCCCAGGTGGCGGCGACGGCGGCGGTAGCAGCCCGGCGGCGGGAAGAAGGGAGGGAGGTAGTGGTCAGCGAGCCCGGCCCCCTTTCTCTAGTCTCTGCCAGCCCGGTCGGGCACCGGCACCCCGGCACCCCGATCCCCTCCTCAGCCTGCGGCACCCGGCCAGGCACCGGCAGCCCGAGGTCTCCCAGAACCTTAGCCCTCCCACCCACCCCCAGGTGGCTGCTACTCACCCGGGAAACAAACGACATAATGGAGCACGGAGCTGGTGATTTTCAAGAAAAAGATCCACCAACACGGTTCCAAAAGCCTCCGCATGTCCAAAAACGCACATCGAAAGGGAGGAGGCAGCTGCGATGAACTTGTTAAATAAGTTTCTTCTCTTCCCTTTGCCTTTTTCCCCTCCTTTTCACTTTTCTTCTTCTTTCTTCCACTCCCCCTGTCGCCCCCACCCAAAGTCCTTCCCCCCCACCCCCCAGGAAACAACCAATCACCCCAAATGAAAAGTAACAAGGCAGAGGAAGGCGCCGGGAGCCGGGATGAGGGGTGGGGGCAGAGTCGGGGGCAGGAGAGAGGGAATGCCCCGGGGGCTGGGGGAGGCCGGGAGGCGGCGAGGTCCGAGGGCTAGCCCTAGGGAGCGGGCTCCAGCAGCCCGCCGGCCGGCCGGCCGGCCAGCCAGCAGTGTGAGCCGCAGCTCCGGTAGCTCTCGCTCCGCTCGCTGCCCCAGGCCTAGAGCGGCAGAGCCCGGGCTGGAGAGAGAGCCGAGAGCGAGAGGGAGCGAGGGAGCGGGCACAGACTGGCCTCCTCCGAACTTGGGGCACCGGCGGCGGCCCGAGGCGGCTGGCGAGGCTGGCGAGGCTGCGATTCCGCGTCTGCTTCAGGCAGGCAGCTCCTTCCAGGGCCACGGGAAGGAAGGCATGTTGGCTAAAGGGGAAGGGGAGGGTGGAGAGCCGGGGAGGAGGAGCGGGAGTCCAAGGAGGACCTGCGGCGGCGGCCAAGGAGAAGAGAAAGGGCCGAGCGAACGGCCAAGGGCAGCAGCCCGGGGAGCTCAGGGCGCGGAGCGGGCGAGGGGGGCTCGTTCAGTCCATGCTCCAGAAAGTTGTGGCTTCGCTGAAGGCTGGAGAGGAATGAGCAGAGCTGGGCTGGAAGCTGTCCATTCTTCCATACAGGAAGTAACATGTGAGCTGGGATCCTGGCAGAGACTTTAAAGCGGGAGAGCGAGGGAGAGCGAGCGAGAGGGGAGGGAAGGGAAGGGAAGGGGAGGCGAGGCGGGGGCGCGCAGGCAGAGGGGGCGGCGGGCTGGGCGCGCGCACCCTGCGGTCTTAAAGCAGCCGCGCACTCGGGCAGCCTGGGGAGAGCAGCTCCCCCCGCCCCGCTCCCGTTGGGGATCTCTCGTGCGCGCCGCGCGCACCCCCCCCCCTCCTCCTCCCCTTCCTCCTCCCCGCGCTCTGCCTCTCTACGCGCGCCCGCCGGGGAGACACACACCCATGCACACATGTGAGAGCGGGGCACCCGGCGCTGGCTTCGGGACCCGTCTGGGGGGCGGGGGGCGCAGGCCGAAGGGGGGAGAGGCCAGGGCCGGATCCCAAGGAAAGGACGAACCTGCTCTGCTCGGCTGCCCTCGCCCCAGAAATCGCGCACGCACACACGCACGCACACAGTGCGGGAGCTCTTCTGCCCGCCTCGCACACTCACTACCTGCTCGCGCACAAGCATCTACATTTGGCAAAGAAAAGGAAACAAAACCCCGGCGGCCCCGCGAGTCTCGGGCTGCCTGGGCTTCTTCCTCTGCGCCGAGATGGAAAGGTGGGAGGCAGGACTGGGGAGGGGGACAGCGATCCTTACTCCTCAAGTGCCCCCCCGCACGCTCACGCGCGCACACGCACACACGCGCGCACACACACACACTCACGCACACACGCGCACACCGAATGCGCCCCCCGGCCACCCCTGCCCAGGGTGTGCACAGCTCGCAGAGGGCGCAGCCTGAGAGACCCCCCCTTCCCCTCCCTGTCCGGCTCTCTCGATCGCTCTCCACCCCCACCCCCCGCTCCGATCCCCCTTCAGAGGCCGCGGGGAGATGGCTGCGCGCCTCCAGCCCGGCTGCCAAGAAAGCAGCGCCCGAGGCACGGCTGATTTCCCGTTTGATACCCGCGGAGCGGAGCTGCCGCTGCCTCTTTAGCCCTGGCGTTTAAATAAAAAGCTATCTGGGAGACGCGTTCCGGGGGAAATGGGAATGGGTCTTATCTGTAATGAGTTTCGTTCCTGACTTTCTCCCGCCGGGGAGATGGTATCAAGGTCTCCCTTCGCCTCCTAACCAGGGCTGGCATGGGGGCTGCGGTGGGGAGAGAGGGAGCGGACTGGGGAGGCCGGGATAATTAGCCACTGTAACTGAGCTGAGTGTCATTTGCCATTTTGTGATCGTGAATAGGACGGACTTTTCGAAATAGCATCTTTCTGAAGGCCCTTGTGTCTTCGTTTGTCCCCCTCCTCCTAAGGAGCAGGAGCCCCCTCCCTCTCAACCCCCTCCACTCTAAAAAGCAACAGGATGTTGTTTTTAAAACAATATACAGATGTTCCGAGGCCCTCCACGATATGTGATTAGGAAGCAATTTTCCACCCACGCATGCACAAGGAAAACCTTTGAAAAGTTACATTTGGGATTATAAACTAATAAAAAGTCAGGAAGTTTCCTGCCTTCATCCTTGACATAATGGGGTGAACATCTCCTCAGCCAAGAAGCAGGCTTGATTTTTTTGGGGGGGGGACCTGCTTCCGGGTTTTGTTGGAGATAGGTCACACCCACAAATGCATTCATACATGATTTGGGTAAGGGACCCGGGGACAGTGATCGGGCTTAGAATGAAGCAAGAGGCGTGCCTGTGGGAAATTGCAAAATTCTTTGCATGACTACCCTCCCCCTTCCAGCTTCTCCCTAAAACAAAGGCCCGGCTTACTAACTCCAATACTCTTCCAGTAATATTGCCGGCTTCAAGACTCCCAAGAACTTAAGTTAAGGATCACCTAATGGGGACAATGATGAGGTGCTTGGGGGCATGAGCATATTGCAATACATGACCACATTTTGAAGACAAGGTCTAAAGGATGGCATGAGAGAGATATATGTCTAGGGCATAAGATGGGGAGTTCACAGGCAAGGGGCAAACATCCCTCTTGCTCCATATTTATTAATGAAATGACTTGGGGGCTGAGGGGGGCAGGAGAGACTCACTTTGGGTGGACCACCAGTGGTAAGATTCAGAGAAACAGGCACGCAAAATGGGCTGCAGAATATGAGGGGAATGGACTTGGATGACCACCAAAGTCCTTTCCAGTTCTATGTCTATGAATTCAGGACCAATGGAAGCCAAGACCAATTGTTAAATCACTGGAATTCATACCTACCTAAGTTACATCACCAGTCTCAGAAGTATTCAAGTCATAAGGGATGTTCACATTGCTTAAGGAGTCACCTTTTTTTTAATTTTCTTTTTTGTGACTGTTTTTGGTAAAACAATATTTTATTTTTTCCAATTACATGTAAAAATAGTTTTCAGCATTCATTTTTAATAAGATTTTGAGTTTCAAATTTTTTCTCCCTCCTACCCTCCTTCCCAAGACAGCAATCTGTTACAGGTTATACATGTGCAGTCATGTAAACATATTTCCACATTAGTCATGTTGTGAAAGAAACAGAACAAAAGGTAAAAGACACATATGCACAAAGTGAAAACAGTATGCTTCCATTTGCTTTCAGACTCCATGGTTCCTTCACTGGATGTAGATAGCATTTTCCATCATGAATTTTTTGAAGTTGTCTTGGATCAATGCATTGCTGAGAAGAGCTAAGTCTATCATAGTTGATCATTGTAAATGTTGCTGTAACTGTGTTTAACGTTCTCCTGGTTCTGCTCAATTCACTCAGAATCAGTTCATATAGTGGCATTGCTGGATCAGAGTATCATAGTTCAATTACCCTTTGAATATACTTCCAAATTGCTTTCCAGAAGAGTTGGAACAGTTCACAACTCCACCAACAATTCATTAATGCCCCAATTTTCCCACAATAGGTATGAAGCAGTACCTCAAAGTTATTTTAATTTGCATTTCTCTAAGCAATGGCTATTTAGAGCATTTTTCCACAACTATAAATAGCTCTCATTTCTTCATCTGAAAACTGTCTATTCATATCATTTGACCATTTATCAGTTGGGGAATGATTTGTATTCTTAGAAATTTGACTCAGTTCTCTCTCTCTCTCTCTCTCTCTCTCTCTCTCTCTCTCTCTCTCTCTCTCTCTCTCTCCACACACACACACACACACACACACACACACACACACACGAGAAATGTGGCCTTCATCAGAAACTTGCTGTAAAAATTATTTCCCATATTTCTGCTTTCCTTCTAATCTTGGTTGTGTTGGTTTTACTTATGCAAAATCTTTTTTAAATTAATGTAATCAAAATTACCCATTTTGCATTTCATCATGTTCCCTATCTCTTGTTTGGTCATAAATTCTTTCCTCCTCCATAGTTTTGACAGGTCAACTATTCCTTGCTCTCCTAATTTGCTTATGGTATCATCCTTTATGTCTAAATCATGTACCCATTTTGACCTTATCTTGGAAAAGGGTGTGAGACGTTGGTCTATGCCGAGTTTCTGTCATACTATTCTCCAGTTTTCTCAGAAGTCTTTGTCAAATAGTGAGTTCTTATCCCAAAAGCTGGAGTTTTGGGGTTTGTCAAACAGTATTACTATAGTATTTACTACTACTGTGTCTGGTGTATCTAATCTATTCAAATGATCCCCAACTATTTCTTAGCCAGTACCAAATAGTTCTGATGATTGCCACTTTGTAATACAATTTTAGATCTGATATGGCTAGGCCACCTTCCTTTGCATTTTTTTTCATTAATTCCCTTGCTATTCTTGACCTATTGTTCTTCCAGATGAATTTTGTTATTTTTTCTAGCTATAAATTTTCTGGTCATTTGACTGATATGGCACTGAATAGGTAAATTAATTTAGGCAAAATTGTCATTTTTAGTATATTATCTCAGTCTACCCATAAGCAATTAATACTTTTCTAATTTTCCAATTGTTTAGATCTGACTTTATGTCAAAAGTAATTGTGTTCATAGAGTTCCTGGGTTTGTTTTGGCAAGTAGACTCCCAAATATTTTATATTGTCCACAGTTATCTTAAATGGAATTTCTCTTTCTATTTCTTCTTGTTGGGCTTTATTGGTAATATATAGAAATGCTGATGATTTATGTGGGTTTATTTTATATCCTGCAACATTGCCAAGGTTGTTCATTATTTCAAGTTGTTTTTCAGTTAGTTCTCTAGTAAGTGTATCATCTTATTATCTGCAAAGAGTGAGCCAAGAAATTGAAATTCCTTCAATTTCTTTTTCTTCTCATTGCTAAAGCTAACATTTCTAGTACAACATTGAAGAATAGTGGTGATCATGGGCATCCTTGTTTCACTCTCCATGTTATTGGGAATGCTTCTAGTTTATCTCCATTACAGATAACGATTGCTGATAGTTTCAGATAGATACTGCTTATCATTTTAAGGAAAATCCCGTTTATTCTTTTGTTCTCTAATGTTTTTTAATAGGAATAGGTGCTGTATTTTGTCAAGTTTTTTTTGCATTTATTGAGATAAGCATATGATTTCTCTTGGTTTTGTTATTGATATAGTCAATTATGCTGAGAGTTTTTCTAATACTGAACCAACCTTGCATTTCTGGTATAAATCCCACCTGGTCATAGTATATTATCCTCGTGATAAATTTTCTTTCTCTGTTCTATAATTTTCTTTCTCTATTTTGGCTCTTCCTGGTTTACCTAACATCACCATATTTGTGTCATAAAATGAATTTGATAGAACTCCTTCTTCTATTTTTCCAAATAGTCTACATATTATTGGAATTAATTATTCCTTATATGTTTGATAGAATTCACTTGTAAATCCATTTGGCCCTATAGATTTTTATATAGGGAATTCATTGATGGCTTGTTCAATTTCTTTTTCTAAAATGAGGTTATTTCTTTTCTGTTAACTAGGGCAATTTATATTTTTTGTAAATATTCATCCGTTTCACTTAGATTGTCAGATTTTTTGGCATACAGTTGGGCAAAATAGCTCCTAATAATAGCTTTAATTTCCTCTTCATTGGTGTTAAATTTACCCTTTTCATTTTTGATAATGGTAATTTGGTACTATAAATTTTTTAACTCAAATTAACCAAATGTTTACCTATTTTATTGTTTTTCATAAAAACCAACTCAGTTTCATTTATTAGTTCAATAGTTATTGTACTTTCAATTTTATTAATCTATCTTTTGATTTTTCAGAATTTCTAGTTTGGTATTTAATGGGGGATTTTTAATTTGTTCTTTTCCTAGCTTTTTTTAATTGCATGCCCAATTCATTGATCTGCTTTTTCTCTATTTTATTAACGTGAGCATTTAAAAATATAAAATTTCCCCTTAGTACTACTTTGGCTACATCCCATAAATTTTGGTATGTTGTCTCATCATTGTCATTCACTTTGATGAAATTATTGTTTGTTTCTATGATTTGTTGTTTCACCCACTCGTTGTTTAGGATTAGATTATTTAGTTTCTAATTAATTTTTAATCTATCTTTCCATGGTCCTTTATTACATGTAGTTTTTATTGCATCATGATCTGAAAAGGTTGCATTTAATATTTCTGACTTTCTGCATTTGATTTGGAGGTGTTTATACCCTAAAACATGGTCAGTTTCTGTGTAGGTACCATGCACCACTGAGAAAAAGGGATATTCCTTTTATCCCCATTCAGTTTCCTCCAAAGGTCTATCATATCTAACTTTTCTAAAATTCTATTTACCTCCTCAACTTCTTTCTTCCTACTTTTGCTGTCTTTAAATAGCAAAACTATAAATTTGCTATCTATATCTTTCTCTAACTCATTTAACTTCTCCTCTAAGAATCTGGATACTATACCATTTGGTGCATGTCTGTTTGGTATTGGTATTACATCATTGTGGTACCTTTTAGCAAGATGTAGTTTTCTTCCTTGTCTCTTTTAATTAGATCTATTTTTGCTTTTGCTTTGGCTGAGATCAGAATTGCCACCCCTCCTTTTTTTTACTTTAACTGAAGCATTATATAATCTGCTCCAGCCTTTTACCTTTACTCTGTGTGTGTCTCTCTGCTTCATATGTGTTTCTTGTAAACAACATATTGGTAGGATTCTCTTTTTTAATCCATTCTGCTATCTATTTTCATTTTATGGGAGAGTTTAGCCCGTTCACATTCACAGTCATGATTATTAACTGTTTCTCTCCATCCTATTTTCCCCATTTATGCTTTTCTCTTTCTCCTTTCACCCTGTCCCTCCTTAGCAGTTTTTTGTTTCTGATCACCACCTCCTCCAGTCTGCCTTCCTTTCTATCCGCACCACCACCGCCCCTTTTCCCCTCCTACTTCCCTGTAGGGGAAAGGAGATTTTTCTACCTGTATCAGTAAGCACCCAACATACACAGGGAGGCCTGCTATCACAGGTTCTTAGATCTGCTTTTCTAACAGGAAAAGCCACTTCTGAGGGGTTAACCATCTCCTTTAAACAAGCATATGATATCCTTCACCAATAGAGAAAAATACAAGAAGAGAAAACAGGCTTCCAACTCTCAGACCATTACATACATACATACATGCATACATACATAGTTAACAGAGAAGGAAGCACCAACATCTGAGTTTTCAGAGCTGGGGGGCTGCTTAGTGTCTTCCCAGGGTCTCATCTGACCAAACAAACATTTTTCTAATAACTAAACCCCAAAGTAAAACCTCACCCTCAGAGTATTTACACATTTTTAGAGCCCCAGAGGTCATGACCCAGTGCCTCATTAGCAATCAGTGAAAGGTGTGGGCCTTCATAGGAAATAAGCCTCCCCAAATCAAGCCTCCCTCAATAGTCCCACCTGAGGCCCATCAAAGGGCAGGGAAGATTTTTAATTGGCATTGCACTACCCAACTGAACGTGTATGTCATGTCCATCTTTGAGCTAAATCCAATGAGAGTAAGGTTCAAACAATATCCTCCCCCTTCTTTCCCTCTACTGTAATAGGTCTTTCATGGCTCTTCGTGTGATGCAAATTACCCCATTCTGCTTCACCCTTTCTTCTTCTCCCAGTACAATCCTTTTGTTCACTCAATTAATTTTTTTTATTATCACATCAAAGTCAACTTATACTCACACCCTCTAAGTCCTGACTGCCCTAATAGAGATATGGTTCTTAAAAGTTACAAGTATCATCTTCCCATGTAGGGACATAAATAGTTTAATCTTATTGAATATCATGTTATTTTTTCTTTCCTGTTTACTTTTTTATGCTTCTCTTGAGCCTTGTATTTGAAGATTAAATTTTCTGTTCAGCTCTGGTCTTTTTATCAAGAAAGTTTGAAAGTCCCCTATTTCATTGAATGTCCATTTTTAACCCTGAAAGATTAAGGCAATCTACTTCCTGCCAAACAACAAAAGAAAAGATCTTTGAGGCAAGGAAGTGATTGGGTGGGTTTACCTAATTTTAGGTATTCTATCCTTATCTTTTCTCTACAAGTCAATTTTTATTGGGGGAAGAACTATGTCTGACATTACATTGGTGTCTTTTAGCTAGCATTGTGCCCCTCACCTAGTAGCCCCTTATTAAGTGGTCTTTGAATACAATTGAATAGGTGCAATGTGCCAGGCTATAGTGAGGAGAAGAATTAGTAAGTTCCCAGCTACTTTGTTTTGATTGGTAAACTCTAAATTGGCTACCAGGTAGCTTTTTGTCATCCCCATGCAAATACGTAATGGTTGAGAAACACAGGACCTAAAAGAAATTTTAAAAAAAAAAAAGTTTTTTTTGACTTTTTTCCCTCATGGTTTTGTTTTTTAAATGAAACCTGAATTTGGGATTCTTTTAATGAAGTGATTAGAGGTATTTTTTTAAGTAGATAAAATGAAAAGAAAAATATCTTGTGAGAATTTTATTTAAAGTTAGTTCTACTTGAGAAATTGAAATATGCCTTTGGAGTTTCTCCAGCAATTAGGTAGTCCCAAACATTGGGGAGTGATAGGCAAACACTGATGATGCAAAGCAGATATTTTGGACTGAGCTTTTCCATTTAATTATTTACAGCAATGAAATTCAAAAATGATTCATTACTAGCTCAGTTTTCCCAAGTTCTGCTTCTGTCCTCCTGGACACAGGTTTTATCATTTTTCCACCTGGATTTTTGCAACATAGGAGAGCTGCAGTGATCATGACAGTAAACCACCCATGACCAAGATACCTCATTTCACCTGAGCTTGATGACATCTGCAACCAAGGAAAGGACTCTGGCTTTCCGTCTGGTTGGTTGTGGGTTTGTCTGAGAGGGATGCTATTCACTCCATGTTGCAAAATGCATTAGACTTGTTATAGATGTTACACCTTTCTTGCGAATGTTACAGAATTGTGACAAGTGGCACCCTAGAAGATCAAAACCGAAAGAACAGATTAAATGGAATGTCTCCCAGAGTAAAATCAAATGGTTCAGCCTTCACATCATAGTCATCATCCACATTCCAAAAGACAGGTGATTATATTCTGAAGACCCGAGTAAATGCTTGAAAACGAAAAAGCAACATTTGTATCCATGCCCTGAGAGGCAGCATGGTGCAGTATATTAAGCACCAAACTTGCATTCAGAAAGTCTATCACTACCCCTGTGACCCTGGGCAAATTAATTACTTTTCTATACCTCAGTTTCCTTATCTGTCAAATGAGGGATTTGTGCTAAAACATTTCTCCAAGGTTACTGCTGACTCTGGCTCCATGATTCCATGATCAAGTGCTACCTCTGACGCACGCTGTATGTATGAGTCTGGACAAGTTCCTTACCCTCTGGGTGGCCGACGATCAGCTCTCTAAGACGATGAGTTACAATGCAGCTTCCAATCTGCCTTAGTGAAGGGAGTGCCCTTGCTGGGAGTTCCCTACACAGATGACATCATAAATCTGAAATCCCACTACCACTGAAAGCACCACCACCACACAAAAAAATTATGTATGTGTATGTAAGCACATATTTATCCTATTTGGCAATGTTTATTTTACAGTTTTGTCTCTTTCTAAAAGCACAAAGGGAATTGAGACTTATCAAAACAATTTCATTTTTTAAAAAATGTAACCAAAAAACCTCTCCATAGCAATAATATTTATCATTTGTATTAGACCTTATATCTAGCCCTTAATTATGTACATATGAATGAAACAGTTTTCCCCAAACCTTGAACTTGCCCACCTCTCTATTGTTAACATTGACATGTGGACCATGACTTCAGGAAGTCGATGCCGTGACTTGCAAATGAATATAATTTAAATGAGGGAGGGCTACACAGAGTCACCAGCCTCACTTTCTCCTCCAGAGACATCTGGTGGCAAGAAGACTGGAGATCCTCAGTCAAACTGAGATGTGGGAAAGACCTTAGTGTAAAAAGGACCATGGTCTCCCACTGCATCCAGGGCCATCTTGAACTGTCCTGATCTGTCTTACTCATTGCCAATGTTTCTAAGTAATAACCTTAAAACAACCAGCTTTCAAGGCATTTGAATACCCACTATGCTGTGAGGAACAGAGGTAGAGAAGATGTTATCTCTGGCCTCAAAGACAAGAGTTGGAGGATGAAGACCATCACTCCTAAAACAAGGAGGGGAAAAAAAATCTGTTATATGCAAAAGTGTTGGTATAGACTGTAAATGACCTGAGGGTTCAGAGCACCAGAGTCATTAAGGGGAGACTTTCTAGAGTTAGGTGCATTTTGATTTCGAAGGTTAAGTTTTGGCTAGAGAGAACACCACAGAATCTCAAAGTTGAACAAAATCTCAGAAACTTGTATCTGATCTAAGATCTCTATATCTTCAACAAATTTTGTCTAGACTGTTGAAAGATCGCCATTGGGTGTAGGGAAAGGGATTCGCTAGCCCTAGAAATATCCTATTCCCATTTTTACAGAGGTCAAATTAGATATTACTTACATCTCATCTCTCTATATATTTTTAGTTAGAATGGATCTGAACAATGTTCTAGAACTGGACATGTTCACGTAAATAATGTATTTTTAAGAGCTTGTAGACACAGATATGAGTGAGTGGCTATTATGTGTATAGACATGGCTATAAACTGACAGCAACTCTCTTTGCTGCTCATTTTACAATTAGTTCAACTAACATTCAAAAAGGCTAGGTTGTTCAGCATTACCCACCTAGTAAGTACTGATTGTAGAATTTAGTCCATTAAAGAATCATGGACTTGTCCCTGGAAAGGTCCTTAGAGGTCACCAAGACCAGCCCCCTCACTCACCCAACCAGTTAAAGAATTCCTTTGCTGGATATTCATGCAGCTAGTTTGAACATTTCTAGTGATAGGGAATTCATTATGTCACTGCTAGAAAGGTTTCTTTTATAATGAATCAAAAACTGCCTCCTAGTAACTTCGACTTTTCAGGCCTAGGTCTTCCCTCTACAATCACAGATCAGACAGCCTTTCTTAACTCCAAGGTTGTAACTCTTCAAAAAAAGAGATTTTTCTTGTCTCTTGTTATCTAATTTGCTGAAATGTACTGCTTTTTAAGACTAAAGATGTGAGAACCTATAAGCAGTTTCACAAACCTACTCACATCTTCCTTGTTGGCAGAAACACAGGAACTTCAAATAAGACATTAGATTTGTTTTTAAAGCAATACAATCACATTATCTCTATTTCTGTTGTCTATGTCCTATATGTCTTGGGACCTGGGAGATGATAAAGTTCTATCACCAAAAATGATCACGGTTTTATAATTAGATATTTTGATAACTGTATGATCTCTTCCACATGGATATCCTTCCAGTCACAGACATTACACATTTCAGGATATCTAAAGGGAAAGCCTCCAGCTCACTGGAAGATTATCGTAAAACATGGACAAGTCTCTCACAATCATAAGGAATGAATGGATTGCTATCTAACTATGTCTCACATAGTCTAAATCAAAAAGACATGGTCAAAACTTAACATTCAATAATTTAACCAATTTTTATTAAGCACCTCGGCACAGGAAATAGAGAGCTGGCTTCTGAATCAGAAAGACCTGGTTCAAGTTCCATCTCTGACCCATGCTAGCTATGTGACCCTTGGTAGCAATTCACTTAAATCTCTCAGTGTACTGGGGAATCAGCAGAGAAGGTACTGAAAATGCTTAATTGAATCAGGAGAGAGAGACAGAGACAGAGACACAGAGAGAGAAGAGCTGTGTGTAGGGGTGTGTGTGTGAGAGAGAGTGCACACCTCCCTGAAGTCTCCTATCAAAAAACCTGTTTCTTCAAATGCACAAATCATTCAAAAGACTTTATACTATCATTCAATTAAATTAAATCTAAACTATAAACTAAAATGTAATTATAAACCATGAATTGGATAGCTGGGTGGTGAAGTGGATAGCGCACCCAGCCTGCAGTCAGAAACATTCCTCTTTCTGAATTCAAATCCAGCCTCAGACATATACTAGCTGTGTGACCTCAGGCAAGTCACTTAACCCTGTTTGCCCCAGTTTCCTCATCTGTAAATGAGCTGGAGAAGAAAATGACAAACCCCTCCAGTATCTTTGCCAACCAAACCCTAAATGGGTCACAAAGAGTAGGACATCACTGAATAATAAAAACACATCTATAAACTAAACTTCATCTAAACTTTAACAGAATTGGTAGGAAGTTTTGAAGCACGGTAAATGCAGAAAGCAATCCTTAGCAAGTTGAAGTGTGCTTTGATCATTTTCCTTTTTGCAAATTTTAAAAATAAGCTCTATGGATACATTTTGTTTTCATGTCATAGCCATCTTAAATATAACTCAATCTCATTGATCCCTTTCTTGTGAAAAAGTAAAAGGAGGTAAGAAAAACCAAGGACATAGTGACCTTGTCTGTCAGCGTGTACGACATTTCATACTTATATTCCTCCCACTTCTCAGCACTAAAAAAATATTCTCTCCTAGTAGACACCCAATGAGGAATCACTTGTAAAAATAACTTACTACCATGATAATAAGACCGTTATCCCTTTATGTTAATCAGTGTACTTAGCTAGACTTGGAGGACTCTGACCTCCTTGAAATTAATGTTTCAATTTCATTCTTAGATACTAACCTACAGCATAAATTTTCACAAATAAACAGTAACTGCTTGGACTTAAATCCAGGTGAATTTGCTAAAAGCATTTTACAGAAGCAAGAGTTATTTTTATCTCTTTTTGTGTTTACTTTTTTTTTTTAAAGATGGTGATTGTAATCAGTGTCTTTGTAAACATAAAATCTTTTCTGAGGCTTACAGATGTAAATTATTAGGTGCAGTTTTTTTCAGCAACCATGATAATGGCCAAAATCCTTGTTAAAAAAGAACATTTTCTAAATGCTCTACAAAGAAGTTCACCTCTCTGGATTCTCTGCATCAAGGTTTTCAAATGTGCAATCCAGTTTTCTGGCAACTTTGAATCAATCATTACATCACCATCCATCATATCCCAGACCTCTGTAATGAAGGTGTCTTTCTCTCCACATTAGCAATTTGGGTGGGTGAAAGAACTATAAAGATGTATGACAGAGGTCCAAAGAATTGGATTAGACAAGAGAACCTATTTCCTGCTGGATCTTTATGTCCTTGGCGGTTTGTCTACCCACTGAACGTAGGAGCAAATCAATCTGAAGGTTATTCTTCTATGGTCTCAAACAGTAAAAATGGTTATTGAGATCACTGTGCTCTGCCATTTTGAAAGTCAGAATTTTTAGTAGCTGGTATAATGAGGCATGATAGTTTAGTCTATTGAAATCTTGGGGAGATAATGCTGTTATAACCTATGTAAAGCACAGGACAGTAGAATATAATAATCCTTCAGACCCATCCAACTTCTCACATCTTAGGGATGGGTTTCTTGCCTGTCCCTTGCTAACTATGATTAAGTTTACCAACCAAAATGTGCCTAACTCATTCACCCCATTCCAGCCATCCACCTGTATCTTCACCCCATGGAGTCACATTGAAGTCTTAAACAGAGGAATGACAATGTGCTAGTCTATAAAGTGTACTGTCAGAAAACCCAAGTTGAAATTCTGACTTCAAGCACAAGCAAATTATTTAACATCTGAGGGGCTCAATTCCTTTATACATGACAGAAAGGACCTCAAAGGGTAGAGAGTCACAGGATTTGAGAGCTGGAAGGGATCTCAGCAGCCACCTAGTATAAACCCATACATGAAGGAAACTGCCCCTCTAACAAACATGACCAGTAGTCCATGCAAGTTTCTGCTTGAAGACTTCAGAGGAGAAGTCCACCAACTCTGAGATAAGCCATTCATTCAATAAATACTTATTAAGCACCTACTAAGTGCCATCCTCAGTGTATGAAAAGAGGGAAAAGCCGGCCCTTGCCCACAAGGAGCTTATAATCCATTTATGATGGTGCTAGTTGTCTATTGTAATTTCTACCCAGTAGGGCAGTAGAGCACTGGCCTGGAGTTGAGAGTTTGTTGTTCTGTGATGTCTGGCAAAGATATTAGAGTGGTTTTGCTGTTTCCTTCTTCAGTTCATCTTACAAATGAGGAAGCTGAGACAAACAGGGTTAAGTGACTTACCCAGGGTCACATAGCTATTAAGTGTCTGAGACCAGATTTGAACTCATAAAAAGTCTTTCTGATTCCAGGCCCAGCACTCTGCCCACTGCCCCACCTAGATGTCCCAGCACTGGAAGACCTGAATTCAAATTCAGTCTCAGATACTGCTGTGTGACTCTGGGAAAGTCACTTAACCTGGCTATCCTCAGTTTCCTCACCTGTGAATTGAGCTGGAGAAGTAAATGAATGGCAAACCACCCCAGTATCTTTGCCAAGAAAACCCCAAATGGGGTCATAAAGAATAAGACACAACTGAACAACAGTAACCACTTCCACCCACTGCTCTGAACTGCCTTCTGGGCCTAAACAAAACAAATCTAATCTCCCTTCCATAGCACAAGTCTTTCAAATACAGCAATCCTTTCCCAGTGGCCTCTCCCAGCCTTGTCTTCCCAGGCTAAGCATGCCCAGTTCCTACACCAGATCCTTCTATGCACATTCTTCTCCAGCTTTAAGTCTAAGGTCCTATGAAGATGACACTGAGAGTTTACATTTAGATACCATTTTGAGGTTTGCAAAAGGCTTTGTATACATCATCTCATTTAATAATCATCCTTTAAGACAATTGCTATTATCACCTTTATTGTTAAGGAAACAGAGGCTCAAAGGGGTGATGTCTCTATGAAATGACCATGTCTGTGCATAAGAAAGAATAATCTGGCAGCAATATGAAGGAGGCCTAAGACAGAAAAGCCAGATAGACTTGTAGAAAAACTATTACCCTCGTCTCACAAGAAGTAATGAGACAGTTGGAGAGATATGGAAATTGAATCAGTAGGACTTGGTAGATGAGGGATATGCAATATAAAGGAGTGGGAGGAAGAAGCGATGATAACACCAAGATTACTGAAGCAAAAGACAGGATGCATAGGGGTGCTGCAAACAGAAAAGCAAGGATAACATTAGGAATACATTTAGGGGAAAAGACAATATCGAAGTCAGAAGGTTGAGGACTGAAAAACAACAACCAAGCCATTTTATAAGGCTTATTAAGAACCTTTGAATGAGGGTTTCTAGGAGAGTGATGGGATTAGAAGCCAAATTCCAGTTGTCTGAAGATCATGTTTGTAGATCTGGAATTGGAAAAAGAGCAAATAGGTTTTGAATACATAAAGAATCTTAACCTCTCAGCCCCTTCTAAGTCTTATAGTTCTGTTGTTTTTTCAGTCTCATTTACTTCTCCTTTCATGTATTCATGGTTCCTGGATTTTCTTGCTTGGTTTTTTTCTGCTTTCATTATTTCATAAAGATCTCCCCACATTTCTTTGTAGTCTTTATCCTTGTTAGACTTAGTTGTTAGTCTTTTGCAAATACATAAAATTCTGCTATGGAAATCTTGGAACAGAAAGTTCTTCTTTTTGGGCATATCCCAATAATGGGATTATTGGGTCAAAGGATATGATCATTTTGGGGGGGTAACTTTTGCTATGTCTTGGCAAACTGCTCTTCAAAAAGACTTTACAAGTCTGTAATTCTGTCAGCAATGAATGAGAGTTATCTATTTAATCATAGATGTAGAGTTAGAAGAAACCTTGGAGACTATATGGTCTAATCTTACTTTACAGATGAGAAAACAAGAGTCCCAGAAGTTAAACAATTTGCCCAAAGTCAATAAACCGCTATGACAGGCTTGGGAGTTGAATCAAGGTCCTGCGATACCAGATCCAACATCTTAGTCACTTCACCACCCTGCCTCTTGAGCCTAGCTTGCTCAAGATGACCTGTCATCATTTACTTTCAAGACTTTTAGGTTTTTTTTGGCCATTGGTTGAATTTACATTCAAACTTCATTTTTACGTTAGATACAAATTTCCATTTACATTCCACCTCAAAGTTGTTTTAATTTATATCTTGATATTAATAAGGTTAAGAATTTTTCTAGTAATAATTACTTGAAATAATTAGCAATTTGTTTTGTCTTTTGAAAATTCTATTTGCAGTTTCATGTGTAATCATCTTTTTTATTATATTGTTAGAGAAATGCTTGTTTTATTCCACAAATTAAAAAACTAATTAATTAATTTTTAAAAAGGAAAAAGAAAATTGTGTTTTTATCCTTTGACTATTTCTCCATATAACCAAGAAGTAACTGAAGGACAGAATGACATCACCAAGCACTTGTACAATTGTAAGAGTAGGTAAGCGGGTCAGAATGAGAGATGTATTCCCTTGGTATCTTGAAAAGTCAGGAGAAATTCAGGAAGGCATTTAGTATATTGGGTACCATTCCTAAAGGGAACTTTGAGGAAAACAAAGACGAGAAACTCCCAGGACTGTCAGGAATGAATGAGTAACATTCTGCATTGTTGGGATCATCCTGAATAAATGATCCCAAATCAGCCTGAGCTCCCTAACTCCTGCTGACCACTGAAGGCTCATTTAAACTTTTTATTCTCTGTCAAGGTTGTGCTAGATCTTATCCATTTTCCTTAAGTCCTCAATCCTGCCCCTTGACACTCTCATATTTAGGGGGCTACCTATATCCCTTCTTTACTTTCAGAAGATGAAAGTCATCCAACTTTCAGCTTTCTGGATTTTCCTCCTATTCATTTTCAAGCACAATTATATACTCAATCATTTCTGTTCCTTCCTATCTGTGGCAGAAGAAGACTATACCTGAGTTGTAGCCCATCTCCCTAGACCTCCTCTTAGACTCTGCTCTCCATCTAACTTCTTTCTCTCCCACTCTTTTGGCTCCTTCTTGTCTATGAGCATGATCTGATCTCCCCCTATGCTTAAAACAAATAAACACCAAACTCCTCATTTCTACTTTCCTCTCAAAGTACTGCCATACCTGGACTTTTTCCATTAGCAAACTTCTCAGAACAATAGATTATATGATGATCACTGTCTATTATATTATTATATATGATAGATATAATATATAATATTAATTAAATATTGTCATTATATATAATTATATAATAATAATATATATGATAGATCATCATATAATATCATATGACATAGCCTCTATTGTATCTGCTTGGAAGAAAAAAGTTATTTTAGTAAGAACATGAAAAGCAGCATGGCCTTGTGGAGTCAGGAAGAATTGGGTTCTGTCCTACCTTTGACAAAGAACAGCTGTGTGACCATTGCAAGGCTTTTGACACCTCAGTGACTCACTATATATAGATATATGCATACATATATATATCTATATATAGTGATATTTATATGTAGTGACGATAGATAGATAGATAGATAGATAGATAGATAGATAGATAGATAGATATAGTGACTCAAGCAAATGTCTGAGTTTCCAGGTTACAGCCAAGTTGTCAATCTTCATTAGTAGAGAGATATTCCATATGCAGAATTTCCCTTACACACTTCCACCAATGAAATCGCAGCCCCAGATCAATAAAAAGTGAAAGTAGGAACATTATTGGTATGAGGAAGCATGGTGTAGGAGAGGACAGAAAATGAAGTCAGGAAGTCATGAGTTCAGATCCTGATTCTGACATTGGCTAGGAGTATTAACCTAGATAAGTCACTGAAAGTCTGTGTGTCCCCGGCAACTCCCTAGGGAGTTATAGACCATCGATCACAGAAATGTCTTCTATTACATATATTTCATACCTACTTGCATGTTTTCCAAGCAGAATGTGTGCTCCTTGAGGTCAGGAACAGTTTTTGTCTTTCTGTCCTCAATACCTGATACAGTGGCTGCCACATAGGAGATGGATTGCTGATTGATTGAGAGATTAATTGCATTCGTGGAAAGGCATCTATTCAGAGAAGGATAAAAGCCAGTTCAAATACTTACCCCTCCAAAATCAAATGATACGATCTCAAAACACAGCTGGAGTCAGGTGCTTGACTGGTAGCAGGAAACAGGCAAATATAAGAAATGATTCAGAGAGCAGAGGCCTGTCGAATTACAAGACTATTAATAGTGTTAATCAGTTTCATTGTGACCTGTTAGCATGCATAACAATGCCAGGAGCATTGGAGAGAAAGATTTGGAAAGGCAACATGCTACAGCAAATGGTTTTGTGTTGTTATAGGTTCCCCTCCCCCCCATAAAGCTCAAAAAATAAACATTGGCATAAAATTCTGAGCAAAAGGGAGGGTATCATGATTTCATTTGCACAATTATGGTGTCTACAAATTCCAAAGTATTCTGAATAGGTAAAAATCCTGACTGCTGAACTTGGATTTCCATAAACGTCATGAAGGGTGGCATTATTTTCCCTATACCTTGAGGATATCCACTCCTTTTAAAATGTGTTCTGAGGCATTGAAAATCCTGGCATGGAGGAGCTGTTGAGATTGAGAAGTGGAGGACAAACGTGGGATAGCAGGGGAGGAAGAAAGTTGACTTCAGTAGAATGGCAGCTTGCTTGTTGATTTACGGAGGCATGAGAAAGATTAATCCAGAGAGATGGGAGAAGCAAAGTGGGAGGGAAGCTCGTCACAGGCAATGATGACTCTAAGTAAAGAGATATGGTGGGTCATAGATTACTGCGAACGCTGCTTTGCTAAGCACTATGTCTGACACCTCGCTGAGCAATATGAATGCAGTCTTTTGAACACTGACATCCGCATCCTGATCTGACAATTTTCCCTGAGCATTTCAGGAAGGTTCATGAACTTTGCTGACAATGTCCTTGGCATCATGGGGAAATGTCCTACGTCCTCTACTGCTCCAAGGAGAAGGTGTTGAATTAAAGGTAGTGACTGGACCTGGAGTAAGGAAAGAAACCTAAGTTGTATTTTCACTCTCATTTCCCCCCACATATCCAATCAGTTAACATGGCTTGTCATTTCTACATCTCTTCTATACATATTCCCTTCTCTCTATTAACACCTCATCTTTAAATTATTGAAATGACCTTCTTACTGTATTCCTTTCCTCCAGTTTTTCCCATTTCCAATCCATCCTCCTCTTAGCCATCAAAGTGATCTTTCCAAAGCCTGTCGCCCATGCCTTCCTCCAAGATTTGGCTAAAACACTACCTTCTGCCAGAGGCATATTCTTAGTTCTTCCTTGGCAATATCTTCCCGCCCCCAGAATTCCCCCTCCCCCCAATGCCTTCCCTGTGAGATTATCTTCTATTCATACCATACATATCTTTCACATATATAATTGTACTGCTTTTGTTTCCTCCATTAATATGGGAGCTCCTTGAGGACGGGAGCCATGTTTTGTCTTTTTTTGTATTTCCAGAATTTAGCACAGTACTTATGCTGGTGTTGATTTCACTAGAACTGTTCAAAGTCTGTGGAAGGATAAACAAATATTCACAGCCACCACCAATGAACACACTCAAAGCATGCCCTAGGAACATCATATTTGTGTATGAAAGATATCAACGATGCAGTGGAGAGAACACTGACTTTGGAGGCATAGTTACTGGGTTCAGCTGTCTCACCTCTTATACTGCCTGAACGATGTTGGAGAAGTCATTTGATAACCCCCGGCCTCAGTTTATTCATCTGTAAAATGAGAGGGACTGAACTAGATGACTGCTGCGGTCCCTTCTCCCTTTTAAACATGCTGTCAAGCTTGCTGTCACCCTTTAAAAGAAGATTCAGAAGACATTTTATTCTATGGGAAATATGAGATAATATTGATATACTTTAAATATATGTGAGATATGTTGACATACTTTATTACAGCAGTTCCAGGAAGTAGCCATAGGTCTTTCTGATAGAGCTGTAATTAGGGTAGGGAGGCTGGGCTTTACCACAGGGCATCAACATGGAGCAGGCACAAATATTTTAAATGATGATTTCGGAAGACCATACAATTTTTTTAAATTGTTAAATTTAGTTTTTATAGCACTTTCACTCCTGAGGCACCAAAGAAACTAGTTAGTAAGAATAATTAGTTAAAGTAGGAAGGTACCAGATGGTACACTTCATTCATCCCAGGCAGCTGCACAGCAGGTACACTTGTCCTCTCTCTGTCTGCCCTAGTTCTGCTCCTTTCTAGGCAGTCCCTCCTCCCCCAGCAGTGACCTCATAAGGTTATAGGATTTTATCTCTCCTAAGGGTGGTATGCTAGGGCTTTTCTTCGAAGCCAGAGTCAAGGTAGCCTCCCCTTCCACAGAGAAGTATCTGTATCTGAAGGCCACCTTCTCCAATGAGCATTGTCCAAAGGACTCTCCTATAGATCTAGTGTTAGGGTCTCCCCCTCCCAGTAGCTGATTTGAAGGTATATGTATTACTGTTTGCCTTAGACTTAATTTTTTGCTGGTATTCAAAAATGTTAGTTAGGGTTCAACTTAAAGGCAAAAGCTTCATGGCACAAATGTTGAAGTTAAGCCTAACTGGTTTGAGATAAGCAAAGTGTATCTCATGACACCTCTTATTGTATTGAACAGTGTTGAGATCTGTGATCTCATTCTCAGCTCTGTGTGGGAACTTCCAGTGTGGAAACTCCCTCCATCATTATAAACTGGTAATTCATTAACAACTTTTTTTCATTCTTTTCTCAATTACATGTATATATTTTTAACATCAATTTTTTTAAAAAAAATTCTGTGTTCCAAATTCTTACCCTCCTCCTTTTCTCTCCTCCACCTTAAGAAGGCAAGCAATTTGAAAAAGATTATACATGTGAAGTCATGCAAATGTATTTCCATATTAGCCATGTTGCAAAACAAAACAGACAACAAACAAGAAAAATAAAGTTTAAAAAGTATGCCTCAATCTGGATTCAGACTCCATAAATTCTGTCTCTGGAGGTGGATAGCATTTTTCATCATAATTCTAAGATAATTTTATTTCTCAGAATAATGAAATCATTCACAGTTGATCATCATATAATATTGCTGTTACTGCATACAATGTTCTCCTGCTTCTGTTCATTTCACTTTGTATCAGTGTAAGTCTTTCCAGATTTTTCTGAAACCATCTTGTTCACCATTTCTTCTAGCATAACAATATTCATCAGTAACTTTTAGTATTGGAGTAGGAGTACTAAAACTTTTTTTTTTCTGCACTGGACCCTTTTAGCAGTCTGGTGATGTCACTGGTGATGTCAGAATAATGCTTTTTAAGTCATAAAATACATAAGATTACAAAAGAAACCAATTATATTCAAGTCAACAAGCATTTATTCAAGGCCTATTATGTTAGGCACTGTGCCAATTAAATATACTAATAGAATATTTAAAAAACCAAGACCCCAGATGAAGAACCCAGTTCTTCTTGACTCCAAGACTGACTCTTTATATACTACCCCACATTGCCTTTGATAAAAGTAACTGATACTCCCATTGTGCTTTGCATATATTATCACATTTGAGCCTCCTCATAGACCTATGAGATTGCTAATACAGGCATCATTATTGCCATTTCATAGGTGAAGACACTGAAGTTTAGAGACATCAAATGATTTGCCCTTGGTCACAAAACCAGGGAGTGACTGAGATAACATTCCAATTCAAGAACAGTCCTTTGTCCACTGTACTTGTTTACATCACAGAGAAAGATCCAACCCAGTCACTGATGTAGCAAATTTCATTACTCTCCTACTATATTCAAGAAAAAGAAAAAAAAAACAGGTACTCTGAGGCAAAGAAGGAAAAGGTAATTCTCGCCATCAAGGACCTTCTAGTCTATTTGTTGTTGTTGTTGACTAGTTTCAGTCCTGTCTGACTTTTCATGACCTAATTTGGGGTTTTCTTGGCAAAGATACTAGAGTGGTTTGCCATTTCCTTCTCCAGCTCATTTTACAGAGGAGGAAAGTGAGGCAAACAGGGTTAAGTGACTTGCCCAGAGTCACACAGTCTATCAGGGATGGTATATTGAAACAATGAAGCAGCTGGGTGGCACAGTGGATAGAGCACTGTACCTGGAGTCAGAAGGAGTAGAGCTTGAGTTTGACCTGACATGCTATCTGTGACCCTGGGAACATCACTTTACCTCTGCCTGCATAAAGCTGGAGAAGGAAATGATGAACCACTGCAATAACTTTGCTGAGAAAACCCCATGAATAGTAATAAAATGCTAAAAAGATATGACATTGGAAGATGAGTCCCTCAGGTCATAAGGGTCTGACCTGCTATGGTCCATGGGATCATGAAGATTGAACCAAGGACTCAGAAATACTGAGAGTCTAACACTTAAAACCACAAAAGAGACTCCCTTATGACAGAAGGAATGGGAAAGCTGTTATGCCCTCATCCATAATGGGAATCTTTGGAAACTAGGAACTAATTCATTTACCCTATGAGAATAAGGTTGAAAAGCATTCCAATAGCATTCCTTCTCACTCCCCCTCTTACCAAATTGTGCTGTCCTCTCAAGTCTCTCCTCAGCTCCGTTTAAGCTGTTCAACATTGAGTACCAGGCTACAAAAATGGAGTAATCTCCCTGTTGTGGAATATTTTCCGACAAAAAGTGTTAAAAATTTTAATCCCCTCCATTGCATGATAAAGTTCTAACTGCACTTAACATTTATCCTGGAGTCTTTAAAAATTAACTATATGTTGCCATTTCCAAGCACTTTCTATTTTTATTAATTAATATCACAGAGGGAAAGTGGCTTTCTATTCTTTTTTTTCCCAGGCTAACAGTGAGAATTTAAGTGATTTGTTGTTATGGAAGAACAAGGCAGGAATTGAATTCCAGTCCATAACTGCATTTATGTACTGCTTCAAGATTTTCAAGATCCTTTGAAAATATTATTTTATCAGATCCTCATATCAACCCAGGGAAATAGCTACTATCATCCCTATTTTACAGATGAGGAAATGAAGGCTGAGCGAGGTCACACAGCTAGTAAATGCCTAAGGCAGGATTTGAATCTGTCTTCCTGACTCCAAGACCAGTGCTCCTGCCATCATTTTTAAGGAGCATAGGAAATACCCACCTGGAAATATTCACTCCTCTTCCAGTCAACTGTCAGCTTAATTTGAGGCTTATCGGAAACCCAAGGATGTTTCAGGATAGGAAAGGGTCATGTGGGGTGGGAGTTAGTCAGGAAGGGATTGAGTCCACCAGAGTTCTCAATTTCAGCGTACAATCCAATTCGATTGAACAAACATTTCTTAAGTACTTGCTATGGGTATCTCATTGTGGTAGGAACCAGTAAATAGTCCCTCGTCTCAGAAAGCTCATATTCTACCAGAGAGAAATGCAACATGTACAAGGATAAGTGAATTTAAAATATTGGCAATGTACAAGAGGAAGTGAGCTCTGATCGTCTGGAGGGGGAGGGAGCAAGATGAAGAAAAGTCTTCTGTAGAAGGTGAAACATGAAATATGCTTTGAAGGAAATGTCTTAAACCATATTTCTGCTCTTAAGCTGTTTTCCCAGTTCTCCTCTTCAATGAGGATTGCTTTAGACATTTCAACTGAGATGCATGGTATATTAAATCTTGGTGACTTCTACCATCACAGCGTTTAGAAAAAGGTGAGACCTGTTACATCACCATGTCTGTCTCTCCACTGAGGCCAAGTCAGGAGTCCAAGAGGTGCCCCTGGTACTCAGTCTTAGCCTGAAGACTGGAAGTGAGAATAAGTACATAGAAAAAAAAATATCATGGGCATTAATCAACTTAAAGTTTGTATGTTTATTTTTCAAATTTGCCAAAAGCAATAAACTGAATTTAAGGCTTTGTTATTAAAGATTGTAATTGTCACATTTTTTTTTGTAAACAAAAAGGGGAGGAGGAAGGATCAGAAGATCTTTGTTTCTATTTTTAATGAATCTTTTAAAAATTGGACACATGAGGGAGGATGTGGGAGTGGGAGGAAGTAAGACAATCCCCTTTGGACCGCAAACCAGTTTAAACAAAAATCAGACCAAAGCAGAGCAAAATTGGAGGAGAAGGGTTTAGCTTAGAAATGCTCATTTGAAATATATTATTCCAAAACAATTCAGTGCATCCCATTTTGAAGATAACCATTGGAAACCTGTCTCAGTATAGGAGAAATTGAAAAGTTGGTTGCTAAGGTGGTTTTGGGCATGGAAGAATCTGAGATAGGTCAGTTCAAATCATACCACTTTACTACATTGGAGAAACAGGGACTAAGTCTTCCAAGTAACTACACGAAGGAGAGAGAGGGAAAGAGAGCCAATGTGTGGCTTGGGAAACAGGACTGTGTCCAAGGGCAGAGCTGCCCTGATTTTGCCAGGTTTGAAATCAGAAATTGCTACTCCTAGAAGGTTGAGTGACAGAGTATAGAGCATCCTGGTCTGTGCAAGGATCCTGGACCTGCCCACAGAAGATGGGCCACAAGAGGGAGCCGAGTGGCTGAAATGAGTGACTTCTAAATTTCATAAATCACTCGACTCGTGATTCATCTGTTTTTCCTGAAGCTCTTTCGGCAGTGGCCTCACACGATTGGGTACAGTCTGGGTTGTCCACGTGACTGATGAAGGGAAAAGCTGGAGCCAGAGTAATAGTCACCACCAAGTCAAGGCCATCTTTTTAAAGCCACATGTCCAAGGATGGAAGGGTCTTGCCTAGAAAGGAGGCAGTGACCATAGCTGGAATAAAGAGCTTTGCACTTAAAATTTTTGGTGCTGTACTCTCCAGTCATGTCTCTGATTCTTTCTATCTGTGCAACTCAGAGGAAGTCATTAAAACCTTTGTAAGCCTCAGCTTTCCCATCTGTAAAATGGAGATATTAGTAGTCAATTCGTAGGAATGGTGGGTGAGAAGGTCAAAGAAGGGAGTATTCAGAACATCTTATGAAGTGTTTTACATGTAATATCTCATTTGATCCTCACAACCTTGTGAAGTAGGTGCTATTTATTAACCCCGTTTTACAGATAAAGAAACTGAGGCTGAGCAAAGTTAAATAGCTTTCCCAGGATTACCACATAGAAGGTACGGTATAAATTCAGGTCTTCCCGACTCCCAGGTTTAGCACTCTGCCTCTTGTGTCACTTTGCTGCTTCAGTCATAGTTTTTAGAGAAGAAAGGACTGTAGTGACCATCTGGTCCCACTCCCTGATTTTTGTGGATGAGAAAACTGAAGTCTAAAGACCTAGGTGACCAGACCAAGGTCATACACAGTTAGTAAGAATCAGGTAAGATTTGAACATGGATCTTCTGATTCCACACCCATTGATCATTTCATGGTCTCTACCTATGTGGTCTTGGGCAATTTCACTTCCTCTCATTCTTTTTTTTAATTAATTAATTTATTTCTCCCGTCATTTTCTTTCAGGTGAAGGGGTTACCCTCCCTTGAAGGAGGGTTCCATGAGGGTGGAATACACCATACAAATCCAGACTTTTTTGAAATGTTGGTTAATTTGAAGGGATTTTTCCCCTTTCCTATTAAAAAATTATTACGAGATGTGTTTCTTGTTGTAGAAGGAAAAATATATGTATTTTAGGAAGCGTAAGTCATGTGAAGTCGGATAAGTGAAAAGCTATTTTAAATAATAAAATGAGGGACTTGGATTATATGACTTCTAAGGTCACTTTCAGCTTGGAAGCTGTGATCTTCTGTCAAGCATGTCAAAGCGTTCTCTAGGTTATCCATCATTCTGGTTGTTGGGGTTTCTGCTATAGAGTGCCATGTCTAGTCAGGAAAATATGAATTCAAATCTAGCCTCCGACACTTACTAGCTGCGTGCCCCTGGACAAGTCATTCAAGCTGTTTGACTCTGTTTCATCAGAAGAGAAATGGGAGAAAATGTAAAAAGGGGGAAATAATAGCACTTACTTCTCAGGTAAGTTGTGAGCATCCAATGAGATAATAATTGTAGAACACTTAGCACAGTGCCTGGCACATAGTAAGCAGTATATAATTGCTACTTACTGTTATTATTAATTATTATTATTGTTCTGGGGAGTGAATGGGAAGATGACATATACATTTTTTAAAAGTCTTGATTTTAAGAAATACGTTTGGGGAAGGGGATAGCGCTTCAAACAAATGGTCAAAGGTGGTTCAATCATATTCACAGAATATGCATAGATTTCATAGTTTTTATTGGTGAACTTGCCCTACTACTGTTGGAAACACAGTCCTGGAGCAGTTCTGAAGCTCAGAGTCATTCAGAGCTATTCTAAACTGCTGACTTCGGGGCTTCAAATCCCACCTGGGAAGCTTACTGTCTGTATGATCTGGCAGGTAACAACTTAACTGGATCCCCATTTCTTCATCTGTCAAATGAGAGGGTGTGTAGCATGCCCCTGAGGCCCATCCCAACTCCAGAGCTCGGTCTATCTGATCTGATATGTTCAGCCCTGTGCAAGTGCCTTGAGGAAGAAGTAAGGAACCAGCAGTATAGACAAACTACTTGTAGACAATGACCCAGTGCACGAAACTGTGACCCAGATAAAAAAAATGCAGAAACGTCCATGTGCTGGTAAGGAGACAGCAAGGAGACACACTTCAGGAAAACCTTTGATGCCTAATAAGGTGTAGGGGGGTAAAAGGTTTAGATAGATTCAACCAACAGGCATTTATTCACCACTTATTGGGGAGCAGGTACTACGCGGCTAGACCCTACTACCCTACGAGACAAAAAAATGAAACGGTTTCTTCCTTCAAGGAATTTATATTCAATTGAGATAGACAACATGTGTGAATATAAGTACACATACATGTATATATATGTATGCACATACACACATATCAACATGCCTACATTTATGTATGTATGTATGTGTATATAAATTAACAAACCTATTAACGGTACTGGAAGCATTTTGAGGTGGAGGATCCTCCTTGTCCAGAGACACACAGGCAGTGTGTGTTGGAGGTGAGACTTGAAAACAGGTCTTGCTTACTTGAAATCCTTTATTCACCAGGTCGTACTGACTCTCAAAGGTTAGAGAAAGATAGAGAAAGGTCACTGGGTTTAGTAAGATGGAAATTATTGATGGTTTTTGAAAGGGACATTTCTGTGGAATGCTGGAGAAAAACATCTGCCTTGCTTTGCAAATAAATAAGCATCCTCACTCTAGAGCGTGGGTTCTTAACTTGGGGTCCACAGACTCCCAAGGGATCCATGAAGAATTTACAATGAATCTGCCAACTTGGATGGGAAAAAATTGTATCTTCATTTTGTCTGACCCCAAATTTGATTTTGTCATTTCCTTCACTTAGTTTAAAACACTACTCACAGTACTGACTGCCAAGGGGGTCTGTGTCACACAAAAAGTTAAGAATCTCTGCTCTGGAGGGCATGACGGCTGTCATGATAGTCATCTCTTAGAAGGCATGAAATGAGAGAAAGATATCTTTTGTTTATGGAGTGAGTCATCTCTGCCCCCTGCTTCAGAAAGCTCACCAGAATCTGACCCCCTCTTTGAGACTATTTCCTAACCCACCTTTTCCCGGAAGATCTCCTTGGTTCTCACTCTGCCTAATGAACTTCTTGAATTTGTCAGATGCAGTATTTCTATGTTATCAATAATTTATGTGACCCCTTTTTCAGACTAAATTCCTTGAGAGCAAAGATCTCACCTTGGGCTTCAAGGAAAGAAAATCTCCATCAGTTTAAGCTCTCCAGAAATGGAATAGATTGTCTTGGGAAACTGTAGGTTCATCATTCCTAGAGACAAGTCATCCCCAAAAGTCTGCATGTGAGTTGTTTGGATGTGTATTAGAGGAGTATGTTTTCAGGGATGGGATGGGTTACGTGGCCACTGAGGTCCCCTCCAATGCTCAAATTTCATGATCCTGTGATTTCAAGGGAAGAAAGGACACGATAGGTTGGAGAAAGGGATGAGTTGGAAAGCAGTGGAGGCAGGGAAAGTAAAGCCCTCATTTGGGAAGTTTGGCAAGGGCAAGAAGGAGAGAATCAGAAGGAGGCAACCAGGTATTTATCACTTCAAAGTGACTTACTCCAGCTTCCCCATTACTTATACTTATCCATTACTTATGCTAGCTGAAACACGAAAATCCAAACTTAGAAAGGGATAAATCAGGAGATGATTATCCACTTTACAAAATGGTTCTTTGCCTTCCAAAAGGATTCATGATAGGATGGCTTTCAATAGCCAGGTCCCCTGGTAAAATAAAACTTGATTTATAAAATTTTGATTTACACAGCGTTTTCCTGGAACACATTGAGTGCATTAAGCAAGGTGCACCAAAGCAGTTAAATGATCCATCAACAATGAATTTCTAGGAGTCTGCTACAGGGGCTAACAAATTATAAGAGATTCCAGGAGCCTTCCAAACTAAGTGATTAGAAACCTTTCTATAGATAACATCCCTACTCTCTATTTACCACTACAAACTAAGGGAAAATCAAGATCCTTTAACTAGTTTCCTATGAAATTCATAAAATTGCAGACTCTCAGAATTGGAAGGGAACTCAAAGATTGTATAATACCAGTATTCCTAAGCTAGGGTTAGTGAACTTAGACACATCTGTCTCTGTTTCTGGAGAGAGAGAGACACAGAGAGAGAGAGAGAGAGAGAGAGAGAGAGAGAGAGAGAGAGAGAGAGAGAGAGAGAGAGAGAGAGAGAGAGAGAGAGAGAGGAGACAGAGACAGAGAGAGACAGACAGAGAGACAGAGACAGAGAAAGATAGAGATAGACACAGACAGAGATAGAGAGATAGATAGATAGATAGATAGATAGATAGATAGAGAGAGAGAGAGAGAGAGAGAGAGAGAGAGAGAGAGAGAGAGGACAGATAGATGATAGAAGATCAATTTCAAATTTTGTTTTTTAAAAAATGCTGTGTATTTTATGCATTGAAAGATATTATTCTGACTTCACTAGATTGTCCAAGGGTTCCATAACACACAAAAACAGTCCAGAAACTTCTCATCTAGTCCAACCCTTCTGAAAAAGATCTCTACCACATCTCTGAGAAGTGGTCCTCTAGCCTTTGCTCAAAGACTTCAACTGGGTGAGCCAAAGAAAACCAGATTAACTCCTGTAAGGGGGAAAAACTTTAAAGAACTTGAAAAACAGTTCTCTAACTATTCAATTATTCAAATCAATAATTGTGATGACAGTATTGCAATTAGGCGGTGACGTGGATAGAGTACTGGGCCTGAACATCTACATGAGTTCCTCTCTGGCCACAGATACTTACTTAGTAGCTTCATGACCTTGGCTAAGTCACTTAACCCTGTGCCTCAGTTTCTTCATCTGTAAAATGAGCTGGAGAAGGAAAAAGCGACCCACTCTTGTATTTCTGCTAAGAAAACTCCAAAATTGGGTTACGAACAGTTGGATTTTTGGTACCCAAAGGTAAGTCTGTCCATTGATCCCTACTACTTTCTTTTCCTTATTAGATTCAGCCCAATGTTCAAGTTCATCAAGATCTTTTTCCATTCTGACTCCACCATCCTGTGCCTTAGCTACTGCACTTTCTTAAGCAGATGCGCTGCTAAAAGATTCCTTCTGAATTTTCACAGCTGTGACATTTGAGTTACAATTGTAAGAGCCCAGATTGATGAGAGCTGTTTTAATGCAGCACTTACTTACAATTTGTGGACATAATGAGCTTGCTCTGAAGATCTCGGCAGATGAAGGGGTACCTTTTGGAAAGAATTTCCACTTATCGGTCGTGTTTTTCGTGAGCTCACTTAGAGTTCAGTTAATATAGGTGGCAATCAGCCTCAGAAGAAACTCAATTTGGTCTTTAACATGCTTTGTTGGATTCCTGTTTTTAATGCAGCGCCGACTAAGGCATTTTTTCAGTAGCTGGACCAACCTGAGCTTGGGATCTAGAGCATTGATTTTATTTCTTTTTTAAGAAATATATATGTGCATATACATCCATATAGATGTGCACACCAATGTCTTTTAAAAATATAATTATATATAAATTTAGATATATATCTTTAAAAAATAAAAGCAGTCCTCTAGACCATATGTATGTACATATATATGTGCAGCTACATACACACATCCATATTACGTATGGTGTTCCAAAAGTCTTTGTATAATTTTAAGCTATTAAAACGTACGTGTGTATGTGTGAACAAACTTACATTAGCGCACGGTGTAGTGGAAAGAGCACCAGATTCTGAATCTGCTTTTTCCTACTTGTATCAATTATGGTAAATCACTCCACCTTTCTGGACCTCATCTAAAAGGAGAAGTTTGGATTAGGTGACTTCTAAGGTCCCTCACAGCTTAAAATCTATAATCCTATGAATTAGCTTATTAAAAAGAACCAAATGAACAAAAAACTCTTTTTATGGTCTTGCAAATAAGACCCCCTTAAATAAACACTGTGTAACTGCCTTTTATTATGTTTGATTTTATATACAAAACCTCCATCTTTTTCTTTTTTTTGAGGAATGGGAAGTATGAACCTGTCATATCAGTGAAACACAACTCTCAGTATGGAAGCTCCTGCTATCAAAGCAGAGTAAGTTCAAGTTCTAGAAAACTGCTCAAGGTTGGGGAGGGTGCAGTTTGCACAGTAGCTAAGTGACTTGTCTAGAGTCTTGCCTAGTTATTTTGTGTGGGAAACATGGCTTAAATCCAGATGTTTCTCAATCCAAGGCTGGCTCCTTATCTACTAGGCCATATTACCTTTCATTCACTCCTTTTTTTTTTTGATCTGATAAGTGATTTTATTAGGTCCTAGTGAAGAATTCCCTGTACCTATGGATACTGGCACCATTTGGTCTTAGAGAACTGCCTAGAACATTATATGACTTGTCTAGTCCCACAACCAGTGACAGAGATGAAATTTTAACCTAGACCTCACTGACTCCAAGACCATTTCTGTCTCTACTGTATGCCACCCTGCTTTTTCATTTTTCTTTTCTTAGATGATGAGTGGGTAAAAAGATTTTGTGCAGTGCTCTTTCCTGCATCATTATTTTATAAATACCTTCCCATGTATTAGCACAGTTCCTGTAATTATCAATTTTGATAGTGGCATATTTACATACCACCTTTCTATGTCCTTTGGGGGTGCCTCCACCCCCGGCCACGCAGACTTAAATCTGAGCTTCTTCGGCTCACGCTCACAATACAAACTCAGATTACAATTTCACACTAACAGCATCTTTACAGATTTGGGGGATTATAATCAGATTGTCAGAGGTTAGAAGGAGATTCTGTGATGCCTAATTCTACTTTCTGTACTGAAGGCCACTCTAATTTCAGGCGGATCACCCAGACAAAGCTGAGTACATTTCTGCAGATGACGTGATGCCTTGTGCTGGTCTCGGATTCAAATCTTTTGAAACAATCGTCTCTTATCTCTCTCCCCCACAAAGGCCAAAGCAATGAATCTTTGTGTCATAAGGCTGTTCTGATATAACTCTCCCATGGTTTATATTCTCATCTTAAATCTGTTCTAAGCACAGTAGTTTTAAAAAAAAAAACACCTCTCATTTGGGATCTGCAGAGATGTCCTCATTGCTTCAGAAACTTTGCTCACATACTCTCTGACATTTAAAGAAATACCTTGAATTGAATTTTAAATTCCATAATGAAATAAGTGACAGGAAGAACAAATTCCTCTAACATTTGGTGCTGCTAAATACCTTATTGCAGATGGGAAATCGTTACCATTAACAGCGTGAACAAAGTCAATTTTATTTTAAAATTTGCAACAGGAAACAAAAAAAGGTGCCAGTTGGGCATTTTTCTAGATGAGCCCAAAGTATAACAATAATAGCTGACATTTGCGTGGTACTTTAAGGTTTACAAAACACTTACTATCTCATTTGTGATAATTATAATATCCATGTGAAGTAGGTTATAACATACGGAGGAGAGGAATGAGACTCAGAGCATAAATGCCTTTCCCTGGTTCAGATGGCTAATTCAAGTCCAAAGTGGGATCTGAGCCAATGCCTTCTGGACCTTAAGTGCAGTACTCTCCTAGGTCATGTTGTCCCTCATGTATATTTTGTTAAGAATCATAGCTATGTGTGTTGCAGAAATACTTAATTAACAAACAAATTTAAAAATGAAAATAATATTGGGGAGAGTTCAAAAAGAGTAAACAATTTAAAAAATATTGAACATGATAAATGTAAGTTGGAACTTTGTCTAGAAAATACATTATATTTTCTGGCCTAAAATAGAAAGGCACACTATGTAAATTTGTTCAAAATTTCATTAGCCAGTGTTCCATGTACATAATAGTGGCTTTCTGCAAATAAATGTAGTCAAGTAAAATAAATAAGTTTTGCAAAATGAATGACTTGAGTCATAGTTGGCTAATTATTTAAAATATAGAACTGTAAAAGGCAACTCAACTAAATCAATCATTTCTCCCATTGTAGCTTAAATCCAAATTTCACCTTCTCGTTATTAAAGAAAAGCAGTGTGGTACAGTGGAGAGAGCTCATGCATTTGGAGTCAAAGGACCTGAATTTTGTCCTGGTTATGCAATCTGTGTGACTGGGCCAGTTACTTTGAGGCTCAAATCTGTAAAATAAGAGGGCTGGCCAAAGGGTCATAAAACCATGCATACATACCCTTTGATGCAGCAATGCCAATATTAGGTGTGTATCTCAAAGGGATTTTTTTAAATGGGGAAAACGACCCACATGTACAAAAATACTGATAGTATCTCTTTTTGTGGTGGCAAAGATTGGAAATTGAGGGGATGTTCATCAATTGGGGAATGACTGAACAAGTTGTAGTGTATGATTGTGATAGAATATTATTGTGCTATAAGAAATGACAAGCGCATTATTTCAGAAAAAAAAAACCTGGAAAGACTTTCATGAGTTGATGCAAAAGTGAAATGAGCAGAACTAGGAGAACACTGTACAAAGTAACATCAGAATTATAAGACAAAGAACTGTGAATGACTTATACAATGATCTAAGACAATTCCAAAGGATTCATGATGAAAATGCTATCCACCTCTAGAGAAGGAGCTGATGGAGTCTGAATGTGGACTGAAGCACAATGCTTTTCCCATTCTTTATTTTTGGTGTGTGTAGGATTTTTTGGTTTGTATTTTCTTTCACAACATGACTAATACGGAAATATATGTTTTGCATGATTACATATGTATAACCTTTATCAAATTGCTTACCATCTCCGGAAAGGGGGAGGTGCAAGAGGGAGAAAGAGAATTTGGAACTAAAAATTTAGAAAAAAATTAATATTAAAAATTATTTTTACATGTAATTGGAAAAAATAAGATAATTTTTGAAAATGAGAAAGCTGGACTAGATCTGTGATCCAATTAAAAAGGGAATATTTTCAAACTAGTTGCCCCATTTTCTAGAGTGGAGGTCAGCAAACTATGGCCTGTAGGCTAAATCCAGTCTCCACCACTTGTTTTTATATGACCTGGAAGCTGAAGTTTGTCAGCCCTTGTTCCAGAGAAGTGGTCTATAAACATTTTTATTTATCAGCAAACATTTTTTGAGCATACACTTCCCAATATACAAATGTTTATTTATTCATAAAGTATATTGTTCTTGTTTAATTGTTTCAGTTGTGTCTGACTCTTCATGACCCCATTTGGAGTTTCTTGGCAAAGATACTGGAGTAATTTGTCATTGCCTTCTCCAGCTCATTTTACAGATGAGATTTATAAAGTATAGACCTATACTAATAGTTATGTGATTGTATAAGTTACAAAAATAGACATTTTAAATGAGTGAGCTAAATAATATTTGATTCTAAAGTCAGAAAGGCGATGCTGGAGATTATTGCATAGGAGGGTTATGCATGGTAAGATTTGCAATTCATGAAAATTACTTTGACAGGTGTATGGAGGGTTGATTAACCGGATGTCTATTGCAATACTTCAGGTGAGAGGTGATAAGGACCTATACTGGGAGAGTGGCTATGTGAGTGAAGAGAAGGGCACAGATATAAAGTACATTGTGGAGGTATGAATAATAAGATATGGCAATGAACTGAATATAAGGCATGAGTGAGATAGGGAAACCAAGGATGAAATGAGGTTTTCCAATCAGTGACTTGAAGAATGGTGGCACTTTTGATAAAAATAGGGAATTTTGGAAGTGGGGTGAATTTTGGAAAAGATAATGTAATGAGATCTCTGATAAACTTTTAAACCATCACTGCCTGCTCATTCTCTGTCCCACTAAAAAATGAAAAAAGGAAGGCAAGACTTTTATACAGCAGTGGAATAGTTAATAACTCCCCTCCCTTCATGGCCATGAGGTAATCTGAGGGGCAGAGTAAGCAAATCCTAGGAGACACAGAGTTGCTGCTTTGGATGCCCAGGTCATGGTTAGATTAAAACCATAGTGAGAGACGGATGAGCAGTGAGGATGGGACCTTGAATAACCACAGGAAACCAACTGCAGGAGCAGGTAGAGTGTTGGCAATAATGGTCAGTGTGGTTGAGATAGAGATGAGGCCATCAATCAGCTGTAGTGGGAAGCATGGGATCCAACTCATTCTCCTTGCTGATCCCATACTCCTTGGGGTCATGCTATGATCCCACTTTAAAGACCACAGCTCTGGAGGACAGCATCCTCACTGAAGCTTTGTCCAGCAACATTGGCGACTTGAAAGATCACTTTCTCAAAGACTTAGACTGGGTCCCAAGGTGGAGCTTTTAACCAGGCACATATAATGAAGTTTAGGGAAAAAGGAACCCAAGAACTTTTCCTGGAGTGCTACATCCATCTAACTCAAGATGGACATCACTTAATGGAGGGAAGTTGCTTCTTTTGTTGATGGTTAAGTTAGCCCAGCATAATGGGTACCAGCTGGACGTGAAGTCAAGAACTGAATCGAAATCCTGGCTCTGATATTTCTTTTTTTATTTTATTTTAATTTATGGAATATAAGAAGCATTTCCATAATATAGTATAATAAAAGAAAGATGATAACATATGAAACTGCAAATGTATCATATACAATTTGCTATTCCTTTTAAATTAAAAATAAAGTTATCATGTACATTTCTTTTCTCCTTCCCTCTACCCCTACCTTAGAGATTGTTACCATTAGACACAAATATGTATTTATTTGTATTTATTACACATATATATTACATATGTTATTACTGTTATATATTTGCATATACATTTATAAATATTTCTTTATATACTTTTATTTATCAGTCTTTTTTTCTGGTTGCAGATAATGTCTTTATATGTCTTTTGTAGTTAATCTGGTTATTTATAATATTCAAAATTACTTAATCACTCAAAGTTTTCTTAAAATAATATTGTTGTTATTGTCTGTACGGATGGAGAGAAAAAAATCACATCTTTATTTCAAGATATTTGGTTTCCTTTGTAATCCTATGTATTTTATTTTATGCATTTACATTTTATGCATAGACTCTACCAGACTGCCAGGGGGGTCCATGACATGCAAATGTTAGGAATTTTGTATCAGAGGCAGCTAGGTGAAACTGTGGATATATTGCTGGGTCTGGAGTCTGAAAGATGAGTTCAAATTTTGCTTCATATACATATTAGCTTTGTGATGTTGGGTAAGTAACTTAGCCTTTCTCATCATCTGTTTCCTCAGTTATAAAATGAAGTTGGTTTTAAACATCCTTTCCAGCATCTATGATCTATTCCTGACTCCTAGGTTCATTGTCTACACTGGGAAAAACTCATCAGGAATAAGCCATATCAGACCAAATCTAGCCAGACTCTGTAGGCTAAAATAACTGTTAAACCAACCAAAGCCATGTTTATCTGCTGGTGAAGAAATATATTTCTTACTCCACCAGAACCTTCTTTTATTTTTCTCCCTAGTGTAAGACAAGTTAATTGGGGTGTTCCCCCAATCAGTTTGGTGAACATACCCTTTCTCTTCCCCTGTAGATAATGGCCATATCCATTGGCACTTTTTAACCCAATCAGACAATTCTTGAATGGATTCTAAGAACTAGAGATGCTCCAAAGATGATGAGTTGGCTGGATCTTAGGAGGATTGATTCTAATTGGAGGCAGCTGGTGGCACAATGCACAGAACCTCAGGTCTGGAATCAGGAAATTCTGAGTTCAGATCCAACTTCAGGCACTTACTAGATGTGTGAGCCTGGACAAGTTACTTAATCCTCTGTTTTCCTCAGTTTTCTCAATTGTAAAATCAGGATAATAACAGCACCTGCCTACCAGAATAGTTGAGAGGATCAAATGAGATATTTGTAAAAAGCCCTTAGTTCAGTGACTGGTATACAATAGATGTTATATAAATGCTTATTCCCTCCCTTCTCCATGCCAGTCTATAAAAGATGATTTTTGTCCTTGCTCCTTTTTTGCATTTTTTAGAAGCACAGGAGAGGCAAGAATATCTCTTTTGCTCCGACCACCCACTCACCCTTCACTAGTGTCCAATACACTAGTCTCTAATACAACTGCAGCAACCCAATTACCCATCATCACCAACATCCCCTGCAGGCTGCTTTTAGTAATACATGTCAAGCTTCAGTGCTTGGCCCTGGAGGCCAAAGTGGGGCCTTCCTGAACCACAAGTTTCTGGACACTTTCTGCCCTCTTGTTTCCATTTTTAAGTAAACTCAAAGCCTAGAGATTGAATAGCAGACTTGCAGAACCCAAGAGATAGTAGCAGCTGGGGAAATGATAGCGTTACAGCAGAAGCACATGGCAGGAGCAGGCACGTTCTTGCATTTGGCCCTTGAGAGGAGTTAATGGATAACGGTCCTGATCCTTAATCTCCTGTGCAGAAGAAAAGGGAATTTTGATTTCCCAATCAGTGTGATCCCAGAGCACTGCAATCTGACAGAGAGTGGAGATTTCCTGAGCACCAGCTATTAAGAATGCCTCAAGAGAAACCTTAATTTTGAGAGTTCAGGAGAAGAAACTTTTAGAATAAGAGTTCTTAGATTGCTATTCACAAGCCTCCAAGAAGTCCATAGATAGATTTCAAGAAGTCTCTGAACTTGGATGAGAAAAAAATTCGAAGATGGTGGAGTAGAAAGATACACATACACTAACTCTTCCCCCACAGCCCATAAAATACCTGTAAAGAAAGACTCTCAATAAATTCAAGAGCAGCAAAAGTCACAGAACAATGGAGTGGAGGAGATTTCTGGCCCAGGGTGACCTGAAAGGCCGACTGGAAAGGTCTGTAGCACTGGACATGGAACAGAGCCCAGCCCAGCCTTGGTGGTCCAACACCAGGAGAAGCAGGACTAAGCAGGCTTCAGGGACAGAATCCCCAGTGGCAGCACAGATCCCTCAATCCACAGGCACCAAAGATCAGTGAGAGGGTTTTTTCAGCTGGCCAAGAAGGGAACAGGGCGTCCCCATAGCTCTGGCCTCAGGCAACAGTGGCAGAGGCAGCAGAGGGCAGGGGCTCCCAAGGCAGGCAGCAGCCCACATCCAGGCCTCATCGTAGAGCCCCTGGGGGAATTGAGCCCTGTGTGGCAGCTCTGCCCCCACCTAAATCTCCTGGGGGAATTGAACAGCTCATCTGAATCTCCACCCCTAGTGCTGTCTTGGAGGAACTGGAGGCAAGGTGGCTGTGGAAAGGAAACTCTACTATGCACAGATTCTGGGCACAAAAGTTTCTTGCTGCTCCCAGACCAGTGTACACGCTTGATTTTGCCACCTTGGAGGAACAGAGATGTTACAGATCCACAGAGTATACCCTAGTCTTGACAAAGGACCCAAAAGTCAAGTAACTGGTTAGGAAAATATCCAAAAAAGGGAAAAAAATAAGACTATAGAAGGTTACTTTCTTGGTGAACAGATATCTCCTTCCATCCATTTGGATGAGGAAGAACAATGTTTACCATTAGGGAAACAAATAAAAGTCAAGGCTTCTGTATCCCAAACATTCAAAATAAATTTTCAATGGTCTCAGGCCAAGGAAGAGCTCAAAAAGGATTTTGAAAATCAAGTAAGAGAGGTGGAGGAAAAATTGGAAAGAGAAATGAGAGAGATGCAAGAAAATCATGAAAAGCGAGTCAACAACTTGCTAAAAGAGACCCAAAAAAATGCTAAAGAAACTAACAACTTTACAAATAGGCTAACTCAATTGGCCAAAGAAGTTCAAAAAGTCAGTGAGGAGAAGAATGTTTTAAAAAGCAGAATTAGCCAAATGGAAAAGGAGGTTCAAAATCTCACTGAAGAAAATAGTTCTTTCAAAATTAGAATGGAACAGATGGAGGCTAATGACTTTATGAGAAACCGAGAAATCACAAAACAAAACCAAAAGAATGAAAAAATGGAAGATAATGTGAAATATCTCATTGGAAAAACAACTGACCTGGAAAATAGATCCAGGAGAAACAATTTAAAAATTATGGGACTACCTGAAAGCCATGATCAAAAAAAGAGCCTAGACATCATCTTTCATGAAATTATCAAGGAAAACTGCCCTGATATTCTAGAAACAGAGGGCAAAATAAAAATTGAAAGAATCCACAGATTATCCACATGGTCCCTACAACTGGAGAAGTAACCAGTATTAAAGTGATGACGTGGAAAAGCAACAGATCTGGTTGCCATAGTATATACTGTTACAGTATACTATTGAAACATTGCAGGATCAGTGAGAAGGAGGCTGTCTATCTTGGAGCGCCAAAGTGGTTTGTCTTCATAGGGAAGTAACAAACCACAGATGTCACTACAAGACTGCCTTGGACTCTGGAGCAAGGGTTTTAATAAAAGATCAACATATTGCCCTCATGGTTATCCAAAGTAAGCTTTTTGTATTTTATAGAGTTTCTGTTTGTTTGTTTTTTCCTGTATCTGCTTATGTCCTCATGTGAATCTTTTGCATTTTCTGCAATACTTTTCTGGGGTGAAAGACTGTTCTTCTCTCTCTCTCTCTCTCTCTCTCTCTCTCTCTCTCTCTCTCTCTCTCACTCACACACACACACAGAAACACACATAGATCTTTTCGTTACCTTTAGCACTTTATATAGAAGCTAGGGGATTCCTTTTACAAATATTTGGCAAATATCTGTGAAAACTTAGACATGAGTTGTATTTAGTGATGTCTTGAAGTGATTTTCACCTGTAGGCATAGCTAGCCAAAGAGAGTGATACATTGTGTATCAATTTTTGAGCCAGAGTCTTGGGGTGGGAATGGTCCTTGGCCCGGGTTCACTAATAGTATCCATTCATTTTAATAGTGGACTTCTTGAAATAATGCCCTCATCTATTTTATCTAAATTATGGAAATAACTCTAATGATGGGAATTTCAGATCTTCATAAATCTTTTCTCTTCCCTTAAACCACTCTTTCTGCTGAATCTATCCTAAATCCTTTCTATCATCTCTCTTTTTCCTCCTTTAACTCTTTAAGATTGAAATATTTCCAGGATCTTAGAGCTAGGGAGGAAATAATGATAAAAGGCAGGTAAATTAAGTCATGTACTGTTTCCTTGTAGACCCCTGGCCCTCTTGAATCTATGAAAACTTTTGAACTCAGGTTCAATTTGTAGGGACTTTGAATGGCAGTTCGCTTATGGTGGCTCATTCACCCCAACACAGTTTGAAAAACCTGAAACTCATTCAGAACTAAGTGTTAGCTTGTTCATGAAGTTAATAGTAATGGACTAGGAGGCACCAATGAAACACTCCAACATTTCATTGGAACAGGAATGAAAAGTAAGACAATGAAATAGCATCAAAGCAAACTTCACAATGAATACAAGTACTCCCATTCCCCAGAATCCCAGACTGTCTTGGAAATGAGCTTCTTCAAAAGACTCCCACTCCAATAAGGGGAGACATGAGTTCAGTCTCTCAGTACACAGCCAGAGTATTCACCTGGACATTTCTGGGACTAAAGACTTCAGTGAAAGGGAAGCATGTTTGAGTGGTTCTATCTGATTGCCTCCTAGCAACTCTTCTCTCTTCCTATCTTAATGAAGGTCTTGGCTTAGCCCAAGTCCAGCCCTACTCATCAATTTGCCAAAACGTGGCTAATCTCTAAAGAAGATTCTTGGTTTTCTTGACTCTCCCTGTTCCATGTGATTAAAAACCTGTTAGAGACCTCCTTTCCATCTTCTTGGTGGGAAAAGCTCACCCCAGTGGTTTTGCTGAGCAGGAATAGTGGGAAGGAGCTTCCTGCAACGAGAAAAAAACTCTTTTCCATCATCCCCAGAGCATTAGAACTTGCCTTCCTCCTGCGCATAAGGAGAAGAAGTAGGGACTATCTTCTACCCTCCTTTTACCAGGAGTGTCTGTATGTCATATAACCTGAAAGGACTATCTTCCTTACTCTCTTTTAAATTTCTGTATCTCAACAGTCTATTTCCCTTTTCATTACATACTGTGGGACCAGACTAGATTTCTCTTAGATAGAACTGCTCACAAGTCATTCAATCAATCTGTAAGCTTTTAAGCATCGACTACATGCTGGACACTGAGCTATTCACAAAAACAGAAATGAAACAGCCTCTACTTTCAATGAATGTATCTACGTGGGGGAGGGAATAATGACAAAATGTATACATAAAGGTATAATAGGTATATCTGTATAGGTATATACCTATATACCCAGAAGTATAATAGACATAAGGTAATGGGGAGAGGGGGAAACACTGATTGAAAGGGATCAACTTTGTGTAGGAGATGGTCCTTGAACTGAACTCAGAAGGAAGCTGGGGACTCAAAGAGACAGGGGTGGGGAGGGGTGTTTGACTCAATTACAGAGCCTGGCAAAGGCAGTAATGTATAATGAGGCCAGAAAGATTCAGGTTCTTCGTGAAGTTAGAGAAAACTGGTGACATCTGAAGCGAATTCAAGCCTGGGGTTCTAGCCGTTCATCACCCTAACATACCCTAACACACCCAGGCCAGAAAGTACATGAAATGGTGCATATTTAAACAGAATAGAAATACATGATATGAAAATGAAACAGTAACAATCTTGATTGGGAGTTGGGAGCCTTGGGAGTTGTGTTACTCCTCTAGGCTTCTGGAGAATTTGTAATCCTGTAAGGACTAATTTCATTTAATTAAACTGATAAATCTAATTTATCAATCTAATAAGCCTATTCCCCCATCAAGTTCTGCTCTGATACCAAAGCACAGAGGTGATTCTGAGTTCTGGAAGGTGAGCTCTGACCAGTTCTATCAGCCTGGAGAGGATATGGGGACTAACTGCTAATAGAACTACTGCTGTCTTCTATTGAGGACCAGCCGGGATAGATTTGTTGAAGCCCAGAGCTGTAACTAGGAATTCCGAGCCAAGTTCTTTTGGATGGGCAAGGTAGATACATCTTGGTATATAGAACCTCATGGAGGGAACAGATTCTAAAACACTATCCTATGGTAGGGAGATAAACACCTTAGACTTTTTCCTGGGCCTCTCATGCAAAATGTGGTATAGTTCTCTAGGATGGATGGTGCATAGGAAAGGTTGATGAGCTCCAGTGAAGTCATTCTGGGTAAAAGGGTAAAGATTCTGACCCATGCCATTGTAGTGTGACCTGTAATGCTCAACCCTCTCTTAATCTCTGGGAAAAAGTGACAGGTGGATATGACTTATAGGTTGTCACAGCAGTATGGAAGTGGGTAGAAGAAAAGGGACATAATGGTAATGAGATTCTGTGGGTGAAAATCAAAGGCATGGAACAGAAGTTCAGGCTGTCATGGGGCTAGCAGAGGACTTCATTTCAGAGAGACAGTAGGCCAGATTCACCATGGAGAGGAATCACATCTCATCCCTCATCCATTCTCAACCCTCTCCCACTTTCCCCTTCCCCTCCTCACCTTGGATACCCTGCCCTTTGGAGAAGGAAATTGCAAACCACCCAAAAGTGATCATGAAGAGTCATGCATGGCTGAAAAGTGACTAACTACAACTCTGTCCTAGTTATTACTCTGGTGAAACTCACCACAACCACCAGGTTGACCTCATAGGAAAGGTATTTTTGACCAAAGCAACTGTTATGGACCTTATACTAAGTCACAGAGGGGGTTTCTTCTTAATGAGTAGAGGGAGAATCCATGCCAATAGCAACACAGATCCTGGAAGTACTGAAAAAAAAAACCAAAACAAAACCAGAAAACAAACCCCAAACCATCTAACAGAGGAGTTGATCTGCATTGGCAGAGGTATTTCCCATGTGGATGAGATCTCAGATTCAAGTAATACATAAGAAAGTAATAAGGAACCATACGCTAGAACATGGGTAAAATGCCCATGAGGTAGCTTTGTTTGCTAATTGTTTAAAAGTTTGACTAAAAATTCAATAAAGCAAACAGACTTCTATGTATAATGAACATTAATCTCAAAGCAGATTACCTTTCTGCACTTATACAGGGCTGACTTGCCCACTCTTATGTGTGCTGTTGCCTTTTGGGAATTTGTGATATAATAGAACCTGCACTTCTCCCAGAGCATGGATATTATCAACAAAAGAAAATAAGACACAGGGCAACACTATGAAACTGAAGTTTTCTGTTTTCTTTGGCATCTTGTTTTGTTCTTATACTAGGTAACTGAATATCTATTTCTCTAAAATATTTTGATGGGCTACTTTTGTAATTATAGACATCGATGGCTCCTCACTCTTAAACTCTGCAATCCTGAGAGAAGGCAGGGGAGAAGGCAACAGGAAAACAACATGACTTTGCCCTGGGAGAGAGGAGGGACTCTTAGGGGTGGTGGACAGAAGGAGTGTGCTCTCCCCAATGCTGAATCTTGAGGTGCATCCCAGGTCTCCCCTCCCTAGTCATGGCTCTGCCATTTTTGGCACGGTGATTATTCTGAGCTTTCATTCTATCACCTGAAGAGTAGGTCTGAGAGTCCCAGATGGCTCTCAGGTTGATACCCAGTTTCTATATCCAAACTTTAATTTGAGACAAGATGAGAAATCTGACAGCTGGCCTTCAGAATCAAGTGACTAGGAAGTTCTGAGAGTTCTTGGAGATGATCCAGACGAGAAGTGTCCAACTCATTGCCCATAGGCTGCATGAAGCCAGCAAAACTCCCCACTGTACCAAAACCAAATTCAAATATAATTGGGAAATGTTTCACAAAATAAATAAAAATACATACAGCAAAGATGATTTTTTTTATTTCTTAAAAGTTTTTATTTTTAATTCATGGAATAAAACAAGCATTTCTATAATATAATATAATTAAAAAAGATGATGGCACATGAAACTGCAAATCTCATATAGAACTGGATATTCCTTTTAAATATATAATAAAGTTATAATGTAAATTTCTTTTTCTCTTCCCTCCCCCCACCCAGAGATGACTATCATTAGACAAATACGTATACATAGGTAAAATTGGTCTATCCATATTTGTATTGATCAGTCCTTTCTCTGGATGCAGATAGTGTCCTTCTTTATGTGTCCTTTATAGTTAATTACAATCGTCAAAATGGCTGATTCACTTAAACAGAAAATGTTCATTTGAGATTTTCTCTCATTTCTGTTTGAGTTTGATTCCACTGATCCAGCCCCACTGGGGTGGGGGTGGGGTAGTAGAGAGAGCCCTGGCTCTGTATTTGGAGAATCTTATTTCAAATCCTTCCTCTGATCCGTATTTACCATCTATGTGATACTGGACAAGTCATTTGCCTTCTTGAGATTCAGTTTCCTTATCTTTAAAATGATGCAGTTGAAGTCCCTTCCAGCTCAGAAACTAAAATCCTATGATTCCACCCAAGACATGAATTCCCTCCACAACATTCTTGACAAGTAAACAGCCAGCTTTAGCCTGAATATCCACATTACTGCTCAACTCGAGGCAGAGCACGCCATTTTTAAACTTTTCTACCATTGTTGTTACTTCATGTCTGATTCTTTGTGATCCAATTTGGGGTTTTCTTGGCAAAGATATGGGAATTTTCCATTTTCTTCTCATTTTATAGACGAGGAAACTGAGGTAAATGGTTAAGTGACTTGCCTAGGACCACACAGCTAGTAAGGGTTTGAGGCCAGATTTAAACTTATGTTAATAAATCTTCCTGACTCCAGACTTGGCATTCTAGCCACTGTACCACCTAGCCACCACAAAATCTACCTTATCTTCTCCTCTTAACCATTGATTCTAATGCTACCCTCTAGAGGTCAATTCATCTTCCAGAAGAGAGAGTTAGGGAATCAGGTTTCCAGCCAGTTTTGTAGTTAATTAATCACAGCAAAGATGACTTGGCCATATTCTCCTCTGCCTGTGTTCAGTTGGACAGTCCTTCCCTCTGGCCACATTAATTTATGATCGTATGATTTATTGCAAACAAAGGGCTGCTTTTCAACAGCTAACATAATCAGTCCTTCAGTGTTGGCCCCTACAACCAAATGGTCTATTTTACACTCACTCTGTCATTCCTCCAATAGTTTGTTCCTACTTCATAGCCCTTTGGCAAATAGCCTTTGCAGAGCCCAATAGGCTTTGTCTTAAGAGACATTTCAAATTGCTGCTGGTCTATGCTGCCTGTTCATTCCAAACCTCTCTCCTTGCCTAAGATTGTCTATTTGTGCCTAGATTTGGTCCAATTTCATGTCTGACTAAGCCAGCCATGAAAACTCTTAAAAAATCATATCATTTTATTTTTTCAGTTGGTTTTCCCCACCAAACTTGGTATTGAACTATTAAGACCATCTGGGTCCAGGAAAGCTTATTGCCTCATGAGGTTATCCAAGATGGTATGAATCATCCCTTCTACATGACCTTTCCATTCTATTAAAATAGAAACACAGTTGCTTTAAATTATTTTTGTATTTCCTTATCCTGCCATTTGGGATTGAGATTGGGGTTACACCAGGTTTTAGTGTTGCCAAAATCACTAGTGATTTGGGTTAATTTACTCCAACTGGCCAACTCAATGAAAACAATTAAAGTGGTTGTTGGATTGAATTGACCTATCAAATTTAATCAAACAGAATTGATTGAATGGTAGTGCTCCAGAACAGACAGGGGCAGCCTATATTCAATAAACATATAGTAAGTGCCTCAGAGGTAAACTAGGCATTGTGGGGTAAGCCATGGGCTTTGATCTCCAGAAGCTCATGGTGGAAAAGGTGGGCCTAGCATCTTTCAGCCGTGTAACTCTAGGTAAGTCCCCTAACCTCTCTGAACTTCACTTTCCTATCTCATACAGTTGTTGTGAGAATCAATGGGATGACTGATATTTATATAATTCTTTGCATATGCTGTCTCATTTGAGCCTCACAAAACCCTGGGAGAGAGGGGCTATTATTCCCACTTTACAAACTGAGTCTAGGAGAGGTTAAATGACTCGCCTAGGGTTCCATGACTAGTAAATGACTAAACCAGGATTTGAACTCTGGTCTTTTTGACTGCAAGCCAAATGTTTTAGCTCCTGCACCACATAGCTACCTAACTGATGAATGTAAAATACTTTGTAAATCTTGTCATCTTTGCTGTGACTTATGTGGTTAATGTTAGCTTGATTTATTATTACTATTATCATTATTCAGATTTTTGCTATTATTTGGATCAGACTAGTCAATAAGTCAGCTGTTCAACAAACATTTATTAGGTACTCACTATGTGCCAGCCCCCGTACCAAGTTCTGTATAGACACAGAAAGACAAAAAAACAGGGTTTCGGCTCTCAAAGGGCTCACGTTATAATGTTAGTGACAAAATACAAATAATTACCTACGTACAAGACAGGTGATCTTAGAGGGAACAAATTAACTGTGTGTGTTGGGAGGGCAGAATTTAGACACCCCTCTGCAGACGGAATAATTGAAGTTGGCTTAACGAAAGCCAAGGAAGGTAGGAAATGCAGGTGAGGAGGGAGAACATTCCAAGAATGGAAGCTTTCATGGCAAAGATAAATGAAAGGAAAATGGTATTTATTAAACTGTTGCTGTTTTCTAGGTCCTATGGGACTTGCTATTTAAATATTTCACTTGATTCTCTACAGTCATGTGCCACCCTTACAACTAAGTCAGACCTAGGATGGAACTTGTCCAAGGTCATCCAGCTAATAAGTGTCTGAGGCTAAATTGGAACTCAGGGCTTCCATACTCCAGGCTCAGAACTTTACCCACTGTGCCACTTAGCTGCCTTCAAAGGAAATTCCCTCTACCTTTGCACATCCACATGGGTTTGATTTTATGACAAGTTGCCTGGATTGAGAGATTCAATGACTTGTCTAGGGTGACACAATCATTATGTATGAGAGACAGGGCTTGAATTTAATTCACCCTGACTGCAGTCAGCTCTCTGTCCACAATGCCATTATTATTGTAATGATCATGTTTTCAATCAAGAGGAGGCAAGATAAATGCACAAATAAATTTAATGCAAAGTAGCTTTGCTAAATTTCCTAACACCCAACTGAACATAGTTCTGTTAAAATTCAGAGGAGATAGGAAATGACTTCCAGGATCTAGGAAAGCTTTGGGTGGCTTTTGAGCTGGGCCTACAAAGGTGGGTGAGATTTTAACTGGGGGAAATGGGATGGAGAAAATACATGAAGGTAGAGTGATATAGGATATGTTTAGGGAATAGAATGTAGGATCATTTGTCAAGAGTGTAGGTGCATGAAGAGGAGATGAGACTGGGAAGATAAGCTGAGGCCAGAAACCGAAGGTTCAAAGGCTACAGACAATGAGTAGTTCTATGGGATTTTTAAAACTGTAATATTTAAGGAATTTACATATACACAGGAGAAAGTCAACCAAAATTTGGGGTCACACAGGTAAAATCTTTAAAGGAAAAAAAAGATTTTTTTTGATTTTCCAGAGAAGTGAAAAATGATTGACAGGAAACCTGCCCAGGGTCCCTGCCTCTGGCAATGTTTTAAAAATGTGCCTGGAAACCAGGGAATGGAGCTACATAAGAGCAACCAGGTGGGAAAAGGGAGAAGGGAGAAGGGAAGGGTGTTTTGGTTTTGTTTGTTTTTTTAATAGAGTGATAATTCAACTCAATGCAAAGGCATGTATTAAATGCCTCCTAAGTGAAAGGGATTGTTTGGTGCTGAGGATACAAAGGTTCAAATAGAACATTCCTTTCCTTTAAGGAGCTTATATTCTATGGAGGGGAATCTCAATAGAACTCACTACTGACTGACCCATATTTGATTTGCTCCATTCTCTTTCTCTCTCTCTGTCTCTCTCTCTCTGTCTCTCTCTCTCTGTCTCTCTCTCTGTCTCTCTCTCTGTGTCTCTCTCTGTTTCTTTCTTTTGTTGAGTTGATGAGAACGTGAACTAGTTTTGAGGTTGCCTGAGTGGAAACAGGATCAAACTCTCTACTTAAGGAAAATTCATTTAGCTACTAGACACTTTGACTGAGGGTCAGAGAGCTGGAGGCAGGGAAGGAAAAGTTAATTGTTGGATATGGTAGTAAAATTAAATTTTGTCGACCAACTCAACACGGGAGCACATGAAAGACAACAGTCAAAGATGATTGCCACCCACATTTTAAGGTAAAGGAAGAAAACAAGATGTCAGCCAAGGAAACAAAGAAGGAGGGAATAGTGAAAGAGTAAGAGGAGAAAAAGTATTGTGAGATGTCCAAAAGACTAACGAGGAGAATGTCAAGGAGGAAGGACACCCAGCAGTGTCATATACTACAGAGAACTCAAGAAAGATGTAACTAGTTGGCACAGAAGATAGGGTGTCTGCCTGAGTTAGGAATTCCTGGGTTTAAATCCAGCCTCAGAGACTTACTAGCTGTGTGACTCTGTGAAAATCACTTAAACCCTGTTTGCCTCAGTTTCCTCATCTATAAAATGAGCCAAAGAAGGAAATGGGAAACTACGTCAGTATCTTTGCCAAGGGAATCCCAAATGGGGTCATAAAGATTCAGACACAATTATTCAAAGAAAAAATAACAAGAAGGATGTGGACTGAGGAAAGGCCACTGGACATATTAGCTAGAAGGGCATTAATGGAATTTGAGAGGGTAGTTGTAGTGGAATGGTGGGAGTGGAAGTCTGATTGCAGAGTGAATGACTGAGTGGCAAAGAAGTGGAAAAGTAGTCTTGAATGGTTCTCAGAATTGGACAATGAGAAGAAGAGGGAAAGGAACAGCCTCTTATAGTCCCACAGTGAAAAGAAGGATTATTTTTAGTACTTGGGAAATCTGGGTGCATTTCAGGCCAGAAAAAAAGGAAGTGCTAGGACGGGAGGGGCTGATCAATCGAGAAAGGCCACAGCAAGTGAAGAAAGATGAGCTCAACAGCACAGGTAGAAGGCTTGACCTTAGATAAGGGAAAGGTCATTTCTTCATTACCACAGCATGAATAGAACAGAGAATGAAAAAAGAGAGACATGTTGGAGGAAAGGAATTGAAAGAATTCTCTTTGGATTGCCTTGTTTCAATACAGTTAATGGAAAGACTTAGACAGGGCTATAGTATCATAAATACAAAGCTAGAAGGAAATTCAGAGGCTACCTAGCCCCACTTCTTGCTTTTACAGATGAGGAAACTGTGACTGTGCATGGTTGTAACTTGCATAAAGTCATAGGGTTGTTAGCATTAGAACTAGAATTCAGCTCAGAGGCCATCTAGTCAAATGCCCTCATTTTACAAATGAGGAAACTGAGGTCCATGTATATTAAGTGACTTGCCCAAAGTTACATAGTTAGTTAGAATCAGAGATGTGTTTGAAGAAATTGGAATGTTTTTTTTTTTTTTAACATTTCTATAGGGAATGCAATTAGAAGTCATTAGCTAAGGCATATAAAGATCTGCCCAGAGACAGGGAGCTACTAGCTTAGGTTGGATAAAATGGCTTTTCCAGGATGCAATCAGCTTTGTGACTTTCACATAACGCTCATACCCTAGAGGAAGGCAGAGAGGAAGAAGATGGTGGATGATCCTCAGGGAAGTAAATTGACCACATATGGGGGTATGACTAAAGGTTAAGTGGGAGAGGGAGTCTAGGATCTTGGTGAGGATACATTTGAAATGAAGTTCAGACTTCATAGGAAGTGAATGAAATGAAAAGGGTCTTAATGGATTAAAAGAAAAAGGAGGGATCAAAGGATCTTGGTGACAGAGAAGAGTGGATCCAATAACAGTATGGGAGTGAGAGAGGTAGAGTCAGAGAGAGGAACCTCAGATATTTGGGAACTATATGAAATTGATAAGGCTGAATATACAACATGACTAGGAATGGCTAAGGTGGAGGAGAGGCGTTAGAGTTAGGGAGATGGAAGAGAAACTAGAAAATGAATATAAGATTTGCACCTTCAGTTGTTAAGAGAAGAGGGAACATCCTTTGAATGTCAGAGGAAAAAGAGAAGAGAGGTATAGTATTGGTTGGTGATTCCCTGCTCAGGGGAACTGAGGCAGCTATTTGTCAATTGATAACAAACATAGAGGGGTTTGTTTTTTTCCCAGGGCATGTATCCAAGACATGACAGAGAATTTACAAAGACTTGTCACACCCAGTGATGCTACTATCTTCTCATAATTTACATGGGCATGAATGTTGCTGTCAGAAAGAACCTAGAAATCCTTTCTATTAATCCCCAAGTCTTGGATAAGAAACCAAAGACGTTAGGGGCACAGCTGGTGTTTTGTGACTACTTTTTATTAAAGGCAGTATAGAGTTGGGAGCTAAACAATCAGTTAATAAGATGGTGTCTGAAACTTCTGGAATGTAGCTTCAAATATAAGAATAACAGACTTATTCAGATCTCAGGGATGAATCAGAACAGTATCTCAACCACATGAAAGTCCTTCAGATACTTGAAGTCAGCTCTCATTGTCTCCCTTCCAAGATGTTAAATTTTCAGCATGAACATTCAACATTGACAAGCATTACAGATCAGGGCTTGGCACAGTTCTGTCGATTGTCCAGCTTGAAGAAAGTGATGGAGAAAATGTCAATAATGCCGATTACAATTTAAAGTGTGTCCATTTTTTTCTTTCAGAAAGATGCTTGTTAAAGATTTACCAGCATGTCCCTATCCTTGTCTCCTCTTCTCTTTCCTACATTCAGCCTCCCCGATTCCTTCATCAGGGCTTCTCATTCTCACTCATGCCCCATATGTCATTAGCCATGTCTGGCTAATTCTATCTCCACACCATCCCCGCCAGCGATGGAGTGCAGCTAATAGGGAGTTGGTATGAATGTATTTGCCTAGACTCTTGCAGATTTAATCCATCTTTTATCTTTATGTCTTTGCATAGTCTGTCCCCCATGTCTGGAATGCAATTCTTCCTTTCTTCTACCTCCGAAGAGCCCTAATTTCCTTTAAAGCTCAGCTCCAGGATTGTCTCCTACACAAAGACTATCTTGATGCCCTAGTCTATAGAGTTTTTCTCACTCCTAAATTAAATTGTATTTATTTATTTTGTTTACAATATTATATTTACTTAGCTTTTTATTTTACTGCCCTCATTAGACTAAGAGTAATCATTATAATAATGAGAGAGTGTAATGTAATGGCTAGATACTAGGCTTTGAAGTCAGGATAACCTAGACTCAAGCCCTGACTCTGACACATCCTGGCAGTATGACCTTTAGGTATTTCACTTAATCTATCAGTGACCAGGTAACTCTATAAGACTTTAAGTAGCCAAAAAGGTGCTATTTCTATGCCAATGAAAACACAGGTAAGATTCTAAAAATAACAACAACTCTAAAATGATAGCATTGAATAATTTTTATTAATAAATTATATACAATAATGCTTATATAGATCTTTGTTCTTGTTGATTTTGGAGTTTCCACTAGGTTATAAAATATAAGCCCAACTATCCCTGCTCATCCTATGTGGCTTATCATTGTCTTCTCAAAAATTTACCACAATGAGCTAGAGTCATTCCTTGATTTCTTCTGGTTTCTTAAAGATACCAGTAGAGTATGCTGGCTATCCACTCTTGCCATTCGACAAGCCCATCTTCTCTTCCTATCACAGAATTCCTTGGTGATATCCTTTATTTCTGCTCTTCAGTTTTTTCATTGGTTATGTGATACAACCTGCTTGAATACACCATGCCTATTACCCTCCGTGTGGTATTCATGTTTGGGTCTATGGAGACAGTAAATGTTTAACAAGCAGCTTTCTGATAAAAACGATGCTTTAAATTTTGATCTGCATCCATTAACATTTTCCCTGTCACTTTTTAAAGGTTAGATAGTCAACAAAACAATAAGTCAAGCCCTGATTTGTAGTGTTTGTCCATTCCTGAGGTGTAAATACTTACATTGAAAATTTGACATCTTGGAAGGGGGATAATGAGAGCTAACTTCAAGAATTATTCTGTTTTGCCCTGGAGATCAGAACTAGAAACAATGGGTAGAACTTGGAAAGAGGTAAATTCTGACTCATGTCCAGAAATTCTAAACATTGGGTGAGAGCTGTCCAGAGTGGAATGGAGTGCCTGAAGACATAGTGTTTACCCTAACTAAAGCAACAGCTGGCTCACCCCTCATCTGATATATAAAAGAGGGGGTATTTGTTCCACTGTGGCTTGGAGGTCCCTTTGATCTCTGAAATCCTCTTTCCATGATTTTTTGACCATCATCCCATCACAGTATTTCGCTTCACCAATCTAATCACTCAGCAGTATGTCAACAGGCCTGCGAAAGTAATTTTTCAACTCCATGTCAAACATGCAAAAATCCAAAGTCAATAAGGATGATCCTTCCCCACAGTGAAGACTTGGGAGTTTTAAAACAAATATACACAGGACTTCAAATTGCCTGTTCAGTCAAACCCATTAGTACTTCACAGTTGTCATATCCCTATTGAGATTTCTTGATATAAAAAAGGAATCATTTCCATCCATGTATGCTTGGAATAATATTTCTAAACATTATGAGTTGCTTTTCATTTTAAATACTTAAATTAGTTGAAGTGGTTTCCTTAATTATCTGGCATATAAACATAGAGAACCACTAGTCTTCCTTTCTAAGTTTTTGATTTTATAAAAATATAATTCCAAGGAAGGCTATGCCACTGCTCCTAGACAGAGGTTTTTAATTTAAATGTTCAAATTTGGGGAGATGTCACATGGGGAGAGTCTGGTTTAATTATTTTGAAGACCACACTATTAGGAATTCTGCATTCCTTTGCAAGGTTTATACTGGCACCTCACTACTCTTGGTACCAGAATAGAGATGAAGCTAGCTCTCACTTGGTTTGGAAAGTTTGAGGGTCAGAGATCACTACAGTATCTGAAGAATTGAAAATGAGAATCACTCAGAGGACAATAGAGATGTACATGTGTGTGTGAGCAGGATACATCATATAACAAATAAGAAACTGGGAAGGAGAACTGGAGGAAATGTATCACCAAAGTGTAGCTTTATATAAATTCTAAGGATCCTTATCCCCAATTTCCACTCCCACTGCAAGTCAGGTTGTCAGAGTTTGGCTACATTTACCTCTCAGGGTTCTACAGATAACCCTGAGGGGCTGGGAAATTTTTCTATTATCATGAGTTCAAGCCCCCACTGGTATCCTTCCTCCAAAATGATCAGTTAAGGGGCACTTAGTCATTCAGCCTTAAGTAGCTTTTAGAAAGAGATGTTTACCAAGTTGATATAATAAGAGCAGCTGGTACAAAACATTTTTCAAAAGTTTATGATGCATTCTCCTACAAGGACACAGGAAGCCCAGAGGAAAGTGGGCTCAAGCTTAGAGATCAAAGTGGGCAAAGGAATAATTCCTGACTCTTGGCTGTTGGAATTCTTTTTCTCCTATCCAAAAGGCACTGAAAAAGTGTCCTTTAGGTACAGACATCAATGTATCTATGAGGTGGGCAAACAATGGATGGCTTGATCTGCCCACATGGGCATAATGAAGGACCACCTAAGCAATTTTGCTCTCTCCATATGTTCTCATTGTTCTTTTTCTAGCCTATTTTTTTTTTTTGCATAGGAAATCCTTTGGGTTAACTAGCATTTAATTTTCATGCTAGCAAAGTGATGAAGATTAATCAAGTTATAATAACATTGATGGAGAAACAGACACACTCATATATTAAAAACTGAGGGATCAATTGAACCCTTCACTCATGTTTAGTAATTTCTTTGCTCTGAAATAGCTCTAGGATATTTTTTAACAGCTAATCCCAGCATTTTACTGAAGTACTTGCCATCTTCAAGGGTCAAAAGGCACAGATTCAATCCAATTCAGTGCCAAAGAATTTGGGCTTGTCTACCTTCTTATATCTCACTTATTTTGGAGGGATAAAGCATCATTTGAAATTAGCAGACAGGAGACTTCATTGTAAGAAGATTTGGTTAGTAGACTCACTTTTCTGGGAAGCCCCTAGAGGATAGGATTACTCACCTGGTGGTATTTGATCCCAAACACTTGCCATTCACAATGGGGGTGGAAGGGAGCAATGGCTATCTCTTGGGCTGGTTCACCTTACACTTTTGCATGACCATGAATACAGACTGTTGTATGCAAGGTTCTTGAGGACAGACAATGTTACTTTTGTCTCTGTATTACCAGTAACTGGCACATGGCCATAGTCAATTTTTAACATATGCTTATCTAGACACTGTGTGGTGCGGTAGATGGGTAGCTGGTTTGGTTTTAATCTTATGTCAGATATTTGTTTTCTATAAGAACTTGGACAAATCACTCAATCTCTCTGGGCCTCAGTTTCCTCATCTGTAAAATGAGAAGGATGGATTTAGTAAACTCTAAGGTCTCTTCCAGTTCAAAGTATATGGCTCTATGACTGATTGAGCATGTGAAAATTAGCTTCCAATACTTCTCCCTCCAGATATTCATCTAATTGGTAGTTGTAAGCATCATCAATAAGGCATTCAGTTATCTCTCTAGGCCAAATAGAATTCTGATCGAGAGACTGGAGAAGTCTGTGTAGACAATAGATCAAATATATGAATAACCAATATGTAAACTGCAAATTGATGACTCTAGATCCCACATTTTACTACAGGTGTGAAGCAGTAAGAAATCCCTCAGGCAATTCAATTTCATTGAGTATTTGCTTTGAAACTGAGATCAAAGACTCAGGTTAAGTATCAGAGGGAGAATTTGAATTCGAGTCCTCTGACTCCAGAGCTGGTACCCACACATTCCACTGTACATCCCTGGGTTCTCCTGGAGGGATTAGTATTTCCATTTGGCAGAGAAGGAACCTGAAATCTAGAGATTCAATGACTTAATGCCATCTAGTTCTTAAATCACATAGTAGGCGCTTAGTCCCTCTTATATTGCATAGTAGGTGGTAGGCTCTCTTAAATCACACTATAGGTTTTAGGCTCTCCTCACTGTGAATCTTGTGTATTTTTTTAAAGATATTTTCTAAAGTCCCTTTTGGCTTCAATTGTTATGATTCAGATATAAAGTTCATAATTTTTGGTTTTGCTTTTAATCCAATGCTTTCACCAACATATCAAGAACATCTCTTTACTTTTTTTTTTTACTGCTTTACAAAATATCTTGTCACAGTTCTTTAAATGGCCAGCTTGCTTTGGTTGATTGACAGTTGTTGCAAAAGTTCACTTTACAGACAACTTTTCCAGGAACATATCTATCTGTTACATCAAGAGAGTCGCCCCTCCTTTGTAAGTAATTCTGTTACTAACACATGAGCATTCTGGACTAGAGAGTCTGCATGTGTAACACAGATAAACACAGTCCACTTGAGGGCTTCTAGCACAGGTTCACTCTTGATTTGGCAAATAGAAAAGACACTAAGAAGGGCTAATAATCTTACTTTATTCTAGTCTAGTTTTCTCAGAAGAGGGTTGCTGATAACGGGAGCATAACTCCTATGGAATTTCCTAATCACCCTTCTCACAGGGGCTGGGGAGAAGGAGGCACAACCACCCCTCCATCTGGATGGGGTCAATAGAGACACACACAATTTGTGCTTCCCCTAAATCCCCCCAAGTCTTGATGGGGGTCAGTTGAGGCAAACATAGCATTTGTGCATTCAACCCTAAGGGTCTAGGGACCACCTGTTTTATAGGGCATCAGACAAAGAAGGCGTATTGACAGCAATAGCCTCACAAGTTTACATCACCTCATCACCTCATCCCTGTATCTCACTGAGCAGTTGCAGTGGATGTTTATATTATATAACATTATATACTTCTGCACAAGCGTGGTGGAAATGTTTTGAACCATAACTGTGGGAACTCATATCTAGTACTTGGGAACTGTTGATTGTTGTGGCTATGGATCCTGGGAAACTGAACTCTGAGAAATAATAACAAAAATTTACACACACTAAAATCCACTTTACTTACACTAAAATTCACCTTACATACAGCATGCCTGGAGAATGATGTCCCTGTAACCTTGGGTAAGTCACTTAATTTCTTTGGTCTCAGTTTCCTGATCTGTAAAATGAAAGCATTATACTAGATGGCCTCTGAGGGCATTTTCAACTCTAGAACTATGATCCTATGATCTTAGGAACTACAGATAACATGAGCTCAATGGGGCTTTGTCCCAGGATGATGGCAGTGTTTCAGGGTTGGTGTGAAGCTCAAATGAGATGAGTTAGAAGTTCTTAGCATAGTGCCTGACATGTTGTTCAGTTGTTTTTCCCAGTTGTATTCGCCTCTTTGTGACCTCATTTATGGTATTATTGGCAAAGAGACTGGAGGGGTTTGTTATTTCCTTCTCCAGCTCATTTTACAGATGAAGAAACTGAAGCAAACAGGGTTAAATGACTAGCTCAGGGTCAAACAGCTAACGTTTGAGGTTGGATTTGAACTCAGGTCCTCCTGACTCTGTGGCTGGCACTCTATCCACTGCACCAACTGGTTGGTCCCTGACATAGAGTAGGTGCTTAATTTATGTTTATTTCCATTCCCCTTCCTTTCTTCCATGGAAAACATCACCACTTTCCCTTTTACCTTTTGGTCCCCCACTTTTTAATGCCTCCTCAGTGTCCTCTTGCCAAACTCCAATGTGTGGTATCTTGTACCTTCCCCTCCTCCTTACCCCATGCTCCCTAACTCCTCCAGGTGTGAGAGATAGATTGCTTTCTCTCCTCTGCTATATCCATAATGAATCCTCTGTGCTGCTGTTTCCTCCCTACCCCATCCCCCGCAAACCACCATCATCAACACCAACAAATCAACAACATCTGTTTTTACCCCAGGTGAGAAAAGAATGAAGTTACAGCTCTCTCTGGAGTGTCCAAACAACTCAATGAGTCAGGTGAAATTCATGGTGGAAGTGGTTTACTATAAATTGTAAGCCCTGGGTAGCCTGAGGAAGTCTCTGATGTGCTAATTCCCAGAGAGAGCAGAAGTTACTGAAGCTTTCTTAGGGCTACAGGGAGTAGAAGAGGGGGCAAGTGTTAAAAACAATTACTTGTTTGCTATCTCCATAGAGAATTCCTGGGATTCACATTCGTTTCTCTTCTCCTGAAAAGTCAAGTCGTTAGGTTTTAGCAATTCAGGATAGAGACTATAGAAACTGTTATGGAGATTGTTGAGAAAATTATACAGTTGTAGTGTTTCTTAAAAAATTTCTGTCCAAGCCCGTGCATAGGAATGGAGTATGGTATTAGCCTTTTCTCTTTGTCTGTCCAAAACTAATTTTTTCAACAAATTTGCCTCTCAGTAATGCACTGGCAAAGATCTTTCATACGGCAAATTTTTCATGTATTGAAGTGGTAGCAGACTGGTTTGTTCTGCCTCAGAGAGGCAGAGTGCTCAGGTTTAAGGAGTCAGTAGTTCCACTATACCTTGACCTGGGGAGACCACTTGCAGAATATTATATTTAATTCTGGGCACGACATTTGAGGGAGGTCATTGATAAGAAGGAGAGCATTCACAGGAGGGCAATAAAGGCGGGTAAGCCCATGACACTTGGGAATCAACCAGAGAAGAGAAAACTGGAGGATCGCTGCCTTCAAATATGTTAAAGGTTATCATCTGGTCTCCATGGCTACAGAGGACAGAGCCATGAGCAGGGAGTGGACACTGTAGAGACAAACTTCAATTTGATATAAAGAAAAATTCCTAATGATTAAAGATGTCCAAAAAGGGAATGGGGCACTTTGAGAGGAAGAGGACTTCCTTCAATGGAGATCTTTAGCTGAAGGGTTGATGATCATTTCTTGGAAATGTAGTAGAGGGGAGGGGATACTTATTCAGATATGGTTTGGATGAGATAGCCTTACAAGGTTCTTTCCAACTCTAATGATGCTGAGTAACCTAGATGGCATCGGGCCAGATGCTGTGTATGTGTGCATGTGCACTTGTACACTATTGGATTTGCTAGGAAAGTCATATGACCATCACTGGTAAGATATGAGTGTCTTGAACACCTTGGCCACACACATTTATGGAATGTCTCCTCCCCAAGTAGGCTCTGCTCTTCATTAACAACTTACTTTCCAGATGAGTTTGGTTCTTTGTTTATGCTTTCTCTTAAATTTAATCATGAAGGGCTTTTTTTCTATTCCACTGTAGCTATTTGGTCAAATTTGACTGATATGAGTGATTTTAATACCAGGAGAACATCTACAAAAATCAGGGGTTCTTAACCTAGAGTCTGTGAAATTAAAAAAAAACCACACAAACACGTTTTAATAATTTTATTTCAATGTAAGAAGAAGCTAAGTAGTACAGTCTATAGAGTGCTGGACCTGAAGTCAGGAAGACTTATCCTTTTGAGTTGAAATCTGGCCTCAGACACGTACTACCTGTGTGATCCTGGCCAAATCATTTAATCCCATTTGCCTGATTTTCCTTATCTGTAAAAATGAGCTGGAGAAGGAAATGACAAACCACCCCAGTATCTTTGCCAAGAAAAATCAAAATGGAGTCACTAAGGGTTGGATATGCCTGAAAATTATTGAATATAATTTCAATATAACTGGTTTCTTTTGTAATCCTATTTTATGCATGTAAAAACATTATTCTGACAGGGAGTCCTTGGGCTTCACCTGATTGGCAAACACAAAATAAGATAAAATAAGGGAGATAGAATGCCAGACTTGGAATTATAGGACCCAGTTAACTTTGCTCCTCTCCTACCCTTCTTTGAATGGTGATAGGATCTGGCAGAGGGTGGTGGCAGGGAAGTCTAGCTTTGTTGGAATGCAGCCACAGGGTCAGAAGAGACTTTGGGACATCACAGTGATGCAGGCTGCCAGATTAGTTGTTGATGGTAGAGATAGGATATGCCTGTCAATGTGCAGAGAGTCAGACCTGAGTTCCATCCACGCCTTGGGCTAGGCTAGGATTTGGAGTGCAGCCCAACATTGATCTGAGCCTCACTGTGCTTGAGTTCCAGGTCCAGGGTTCCTTCTGAGTTTTGGTGTCAACAGCTGATAACTAGTCTTAGTGAAAGTGAGAGTCAAATAGCCTGTAGAAACTTAAGTTGTTATGCTTCTTTGACAACTCAAATTGTACATTTTTTAGAGAATTCTTTGAATTTGGAACAATACTAAATCTGGGGATCTCCTGGGACTCAAGAGGGTGACAGGCTTATAGCTAAGATATTATCTTAGTATACATTATGAGCTAGCTGTGAGATCCTGCTACAGTTATTGCTTCTAGGTTAAAAAAAATGCTGCATCTGGGCATGTTTATTTACTCCTATGAGGATCCAGATCCATTATGCCAAGGTCATGTGACTAGTACCTCTCATTGAAAGCTCAAAAAGAGGTGGGTTTAGATCATAAAATCAGAGATTTAGAACTGGAAGGGATCCTGGAAGTCAGAGGATCAAAGATGAACAGATAGAAAGAATCTTAGTAGAATCATCTACTTCAACCTCCTCATTCTATAGGTGGGGAAACTGAGGCTGAAGGAAGTTAGGGGACTTGCCTGAGGTCACAAAACTAGAAAGAGTCAGATGTGGGGTTAAAGCACAGGCCTTATTCCAAATCCAGCATGGAATCTTGATCTAAGCTCTAATTGGATGGATCTTCAAATTTACACACTCCTTAACAATGAGTTAGTTGGTTGGTTCGTCTTCGAAGAGGACCAAAATGACATCACCATGATAAAGTGAAATTTCAGTGTGTCCGACTGTGGCTGATCAGACCAACACAAGCTCAGAATGCTCTACCACAGGTTGGGCACAGATAGTCCATGTGAATATTTGGGGTGGATATCCCAAATTTGCACATCTGACATTTACTTTGTGTTCTCTCAATTCCACTTTGCTCAAAGAACACAGCACCCTTTCTGATGTGGGCACACCATGCTGAGCAGTCCTGTGCCAGTGTCTCCCATGTTGCACAGTCAAATCCAAAGTTCTTGAGAGAGATCTTGAGAGTGTCCTTGTATCATTTCTTCTGGCCACCATGTGATCGCCTGCCCCATGCAAGTTCTCCACAAAATAGTCTTTTTGGCAAGTGTACATTTTGCATTCGAACAACGTGGCCCATTGGAGTTGTGCTCTCTGAAGCATAGTTTGAATACTTGGTAGTTCAACTTGAGCAAGGACTTCATGTCTGGGACCTTATCCTGCCAGGTGATCCTCAGAATCTTCCTAAGACAGTTCAAATGGAAGCAATTCAATTTCCTGGCATAGTGCTGGTAGACTGTCCATGTTTCATAAGCATATAACAATGAGGTCAGCACAATGGCTCTGTAGACCTCAGTTTGGTAGTCAGTCTAATACCTCTTCTCTCCCAAACTTTTCTTCAGTCTCCCAAACGTTGAGCTAGCTCTGGCAATGTGTGTGCTAACCTCATTGTCAATGTGTATATCCCTGGAAAGTACATTACTAATGTAAGTGAACTTATCCACAACGTTCAAAACTTTTCTATTTGTTGTAACCAATGGTTCCATGTATGGATGGTGTGGTGGTGGCTGATGGAGCACCTGTGTTTTTTGGTGTTAATTATTAGGCCAAAATTAGCACAGGAAGCAGAGAATTGATCCGTATTTTGTTGCATCTCAGCTTCAGAGGCTGCATTGAGTGCACAATCATTTGCAAACAGAAAATCATGCACCAACACTCCCTCCACTTTGATCTTGGCTTGTTGCGTTACCAGATTGAAGAACTTACCATCAATATGGTAGTTGACCTTGATGCCATGTTCATCCTCATTGAAAGCATTTGATAATGTGACTGAAAACATCATGCTAAAAAAGCATGAGAGCAAGCACACAGCCCTGTTTCACTCCACTGGTGACTGGGAAGGCATGAAAGCTTTGTCCATTATCCAGAATCTGGGCAAACATGCCATCATGAAATTGATGTACAATATTGATGACCTTCTCTGGGCAACAAAATTTTGACATAATTTTTTGGAAGCCCTCAAGACTAACAGTGTCAAAAGCCTTGGTCAGATTTACAAACGTTGTGTACAGATCTCTGTTCTACTCCTGGTATTTCTCCTGGAGTTGTCGGGCAGCAAACACCATACTGATTGTTCCTTGGCCCTTTCTGAAGCCATACTCGCTCTCAGGTATAGGACCATCTTCCAGGTGAAGGATCAGCCTATTAAGGAGGACTCTGGCAAGAATTTTGCCAGCAGTGACTAAGAGAGAGACCGCCTTGTGATTGTTGCTGGACAATCTATTCCCTTTGCCTTTATAGAGACGGACAATGGAGGCATCCTTGAATTCCAGGGGGATAACTTCCTCTTGTCATATAACCTGGAAAATTTCAGTCAGCTTTTGTATGAGCAATGGCCCCCTTACCTTGTAAATTTCAGCTGGAATAGACTCAGCACCAGGTGTTTTGCCACATGAAAGGAGCCTAATGACCCTCAAAACGTCTTCTTCAGTTGGAAGTTCAGCTAAGGAGGGATTGACTTTAACCCAAGGTAAGTGATCAATGGCCTCAGCATTGATTGATGATGTCCTGTTGAGAACACTATGGACGTGTTCAGCACATCTCTCTAGGATTGTGTCCTTATCACTAATCAATGTGGCTCCATTAGCACTGAGTAGTTGTGAAACACCATAGTTTTTTCATCCATAAATAGCTTTTAGGGAAACATAAATGTACTTTGAATTATTACTATCAGCATAAAACAGAATTTCACCTGCCATGAATTATTGAATCAACTGAACTATCAATGCCACCTGGTGATTAAACTCAAGGAGAACTCATTTCAAATCCTGCTTTTATTTTAGAACTACAAGGTATAATAGAAATTGAAAAAATTCACAATCTCTGCTGGTAAGAGATTCCAAAATGGAAACTCACAGGAACATCATAATTATGTTTCAAATCTCCCAGGTCAAGGAGAAAATATTACATACCACTAGAAGGAAACAATTTAAATATTGTGGAGCCACAATAAGAATAACACAAGATTTTCATGCAAAAGAGGTATGAATGGACGAACTGTTACATGGGAGGGGAGGGGAAGGTGGAGGGTGAGTAATGTGAAGACATTTTCATTGGAACTGGGTTAAAGGGCAAATAACAGACATTTAGTAGGTTATAAAAATCTAAAAACAGGAGATCAAGAGGATAGGATAGGGGATGGACTTTCAGAAGGACTTGTGGATTAGGGATATAGTGGTCAGAAGGAAATTAGATGTCTGAGGAGGGATAGGGTAAAAAGAGAGAAGGATAAACAGTGAGGAAAAATAGAATGGAGGGAAATACAACACTAGTAATTATAACTTTGAATATGAATGGAATGAACTAACCCATAAAATGGAAATGGATAGCAAAATGGACCAAAAACCAGGACCTGATAATATGTTTACAGGAAATACATTTAAAAATGAGAGACACACATAGAGTAAAAATAAATGGCTGGAGTAGAATTTATTATGCTTCAATTGATGGAAAAAAAAACAACAGGATTAGTAATCATGATTCCAGACAAAGTTAAGGCTAAAATAGATTTAATTAAAAGAGATGAACAGGGAAATTACATTATGTTAAAGGGTATCATAGATAATATAGTAATATCATTATTAAACCTATGCACTAAATGTGAGAGCATTCAAATTTTTAAAGGAAAAGATGAATGAATTAGAGGTGGAAATATATTGCAAAACTCTAACAGTGGGAGATTTCAACTTTCCCCTCTCAGAACTTTATAAATCTAACAAAAATAATGAGAAAGAAATCAAGGAAATTAAACTAAATATGATAGATATCCAGAGAGAACTGAACAGAAGCAAAAAGGAATATACCTTTTTAGTGGTATATGACACTTTTACAAAAAATCAACCATATAGTAGACCATAAAAACTTTATAGTTAAATGCAGAAAAGCAGAAATATTAAATACATCCTTTGCAAATCATAATGCAATAAAATTATAACTAATAAAGGATCATGGAAACAGGTTAAAAGTTAGTTGGAGACTAAACTACCTATTATTAAAGCAGGAATGGATTTTAAAAATCAGAGAAACAATAAATAATTTTATTAAAAATAATAAGACAACATCAAAACCCATGGGATGCAGTAAAAGCAGTAGTTAGAGGAAAATTTATATCTCTAAATGCTTACATCAAAATCGAAAGAACAGATCAATAAATTTAATATGCAATTATAAAAACACTAGAAAAAAGAACAAATTAAAAATCTTCAATTAAACACCAAATTGGGAATCCTGAAAAGTAAAAGTGAGATTAATAAAATTGAATGTAAGAAAACAATTGAATTAATAAAACTAGAAGTTGGTTTTATGGGGAAAAAACTAATAATAAATAAACCATTGGTTCATATGATTTTTAAAAGATAGAGTATACAACTAATGAAGAAGAAATTTCAGCAATAATTAGGAGTTATTTTTCGCAATTATATATCAATAAGTTGAATGATTTAAGTGAAATGGAAGAATATTTACAAAAAAAACCCAAAACCTGTCCGGATTAACAGAGGAAGAAATAGAATGTCTAAATAAACCTATTGTAGAAAAAGAAACGGAACAGGCTGTAAACGAGTTTCCTATGAAAAAAGTCTCAGGACCAGAAAGATTCATAAATGAATTCTACCAAGCATTTAAAGATCACCTAATTCCAATGTTAAATTATTTGAAATAATAAGCAAAGTAGAAATGCTACTAAATGCCTTTTATAAAATAAACATAGTGCTTATACCTAAATCAGTAAGAGAAAAATCAGGCAAAGAAAATCATAGACCAGTTTTACTAATTATTATTGATTCAAAAATGCTAAATAAAATACTAGCCAGGGCACTACAATGACATATCACAAAGATTATACATTACAAGCAAATGAAATTTATGCTCGGAATGTAGGGTTGGTTTAATTAACACTTGAAAGCAAAGGTATAAATGGATTTTTCCTTAAAACAATAAGACATCTTCCTAAAAATATCAGCAATTATTATATATAATGAAGACATGACAATGAATAAGCATATTATATGTAATGTGGAAGCTTTTCAAATAAGATCAGGAACGAAACAAGGGTGACCATTATCACCAGTATTATTCAATATTGTATTAGAAATGCTAGCAATAGAAATAAGAGAAGAAAAAACAACTGAAGGAACTAGAATGGACAGTGAAGTAATAAAACTATCACTTGTAGACAATATGATGTCAGTGCCATCCCAATTAAATTAACAAAAACAATATTTTATTGAGCTACAAAAATAACAATTCATTTAGAATAACAGGTCAAAAATATCAAAGGAATTAACGAAAAAAGGCAAAGGAAGTCAGTCTATCAGTGATAGATCTTAAACTGTATCATCAGGTGGTAGTTATTAAAATTATCTGGTATTGTCTAAGAAATAGAATGGTGGATCAGTGGACTAGCATAGATGTACAATATGTACTAGCAAATGATTATAGTAACCTTTTGCTTGATAAAATGGAAAGATTTAAGCTTTCAGGATAAGAATTCATTGATAAAAATTGTTGGGAAAACTAGAAAGCAGTCTGGTAAAAACTAAGTATAGATCAGTATCTTACATCATTTACCATGATAAGGTCAAAATGGATATATGACCTATATAAAGGGAGAAAGTATAAGTAAATAAGAATGATATGGAGCATGTTACCTACCAAATTTATGGCTAGAACAAGAATTTATAAATAATCAAAAGATAGAGAGCATTGTGAGATCAAAATTATCCATTTTAAATTACATTAAATTAAAAAGGTTTTGTGCAAATAAAACCAATGTAACCAAGATTAGAAGGAAAGCAGAAATTTGGGGAAAATGCATAGATAGTTTCTTGGATAAAGGCCTCATATGTCAAATATAAAGAGAACTTTATCAAGTTTATAAGAATACGAGCCATTCCTCATTTGATAAATGGTCAAAAGATATGAACATGCAGGTTTTGGATACAGAAATCAAAGCTATCTATAGTCAAATGAAAAAGTGCTCCGAATCATTATTGATTAGAAAAATGCAAATTAAAACAGCTTTGAGATACCGTCTTACACCTATCAGATTGGCTAAAATGATAGAAGGGGAAAATTACAAATGTTGGCGAGGATGTGGAAAAATTGGGAAACTAATGCACTGTTGTGGAACTCTGAACTGATCCAGCTGTTTTGGAATTATGGCCAAAGAGTTATAAAACTTTTGTATACCCTTTGACTGAGCAACACCAGTATTAGATCTGTTTCCCAAGGTGATCAGGGAAAAAGAAAACAAGCCTATATATTATAAAAATATTTATAACAGTTCTTTTTGTGGTGGCAAATAACTGGAAATTGGGAAGATGCCCATCGATTGGGGAATGGCTAACCCATTGTGATATGTGATATTACTATGCTGTAAAGATTAATGAGCGGGTTGATTTTAGGAAAACATGGAAAGACTTGTATGAAATAATAAAGTGAAATGAACAGAGCCAAGAGAACATTGTATATACCAACAGCAATATTGTTCAAAGAATAAATGTGAATGACTAAGCTGTTCTATTGTAACCATTCAGATCATCTACAAAAGATCTACAAAGCAAGATGCTATCTACCTTCAGAGAAAGAACTGATACATGGTGTTGTTGTTGTTCTATAGTGTTGTGTAGTTGTATGTTTTCGCATCTCTCTATCTCTTCTCTCTGTATCAAATGTTGGCCTTCTCTAGAGCGAGGTTGGGAGGGAGGGAGACAGCTTGGAACTCAAGTCTAAAAGAAATTAAAAAAACCTAAATCTTTTTTGGTATTACTTTTCAGCCTCTGGCGAGCTGTTTAACTTCTAACTCAGTTTCCTCATGTGTAAATTCAGGGTAATGAGAGCACCTATCTCAAAAGTTGTATAAATTAGATGAGATCATGTGTGTAAAGGACATCGTAACCCGCAAAATATTGTATCTCGAAAAATGCCTTAAAAAGAAAAAAATAGGCTATATCCACTCCCCTAATAATATCCATGGGGAAATGAGAATATTTTTAATTTATCAAGAATATCTTTGTATTGCCATGAAGTATTGCTTAGGCTTATCCTATAGTATCAGCTATAAGGTAGTCTTGAACTATCTGGAGTCTGGCTCTTAAAGTGTTCTAGTCTGACTACCAGGCCTGTTTCCTGTAATAGAAATGCTAATTATTTAGGTATTTGTGAACATTGCCCTTATATTATTGTCTGTCAGTAGCTAAATACATAGTCATGTCCCAATAGCTCAGAATGATGTAAAACTTAAGCTTCTATCATAAGGAATATCAAGGGGGTGAGTAATTAGTTGACTGGAGGGGAAAAATCAGTTTTGGGGTAATCTGAAATGAAACAATTCAAAAATAGTGCTTTGTGGCCTTCACTGGTTCCCTCTGAACAAATAAAACAATTTTGAACATTTGGAATAGTGAAGTTGATTGCTAGAGGAAAACATCTATATGTCAAGACAATTGTTCCCAGCTTAATCATTTTTCCCAAGTGACCTAAGTAGTTAACTGGAACCAGTTTCTATTTTTCCCCCTTCCTATTTATTTCTTAAAAGCATTGGAAATCTTTTTTTTGGAATTCCAGAAACCAGTTCTAGTTCTTAACTAAGTCTCTTGTAATATGAATGTAACCCCACTTTTTTCTAAGCTTAAGGTAGTTTTTCTGAAGGCCAGCTTTGTGAGTTACATGCTATGACTCCTGATGGGTGGCTTGGTAGTCTGCCTGCCTGCTTAAGTGGGTGGAGATGGAAGACACTTGAGATTGTTGGAGGACTGCAGGGAGACAAAGGTGGACCCTTGAATGGTGGATTGGTGACTCCCCATTGTCACCAGCTGTCCACCATGTCACTGATTTCCAAGTGGAACCTTTTGAGTAACCTGGTATGGTGGGAAGGAACTAAACTGGTGGTTATTACTACCTTTCTTTTTTATTCAATCAGGGAAAGCAGTATTTGTCTTGTGCCCCAAAGTATCGTACCTCTAGGTCAGTATTTGAGGTGGTCCAGATATAATTTCATCCCAGTATTCTCTTGGAGATGGGTGAGGGAAGGAGCATGGAGTGGGCAGGATTCCATATCAGATCTCTATCCTTACCCTACTTCAGACAGCAGCCTCTATATTTACATAACCCAGCCACTAATCTTACATAAATATCATATTTTATTTCTGGTCATCTTAAATATTGACATGACTGAAGAGAAACATTTTCACTAATTTATCTTATTGAGACATTTTGAATATCTTTTTGTTTTTTTCATATCTACATCATCTCACGATGCACTGTCACTCTACCTATCTCTTCTTCTATCCTTCAACAATTCCTTGTAACAAAGAGAGACAAGTAAGCAAAATGAAATGAAGACGCATCCATGGAAAGCTGCAAAGCCAGCATTCTGTATCACTAGGCTACCACCTTTCTGGTAAAGAGAGGGAAATACATCTGAGCATCATTTCCACCCCAGAATGAAAATGGGCAATTACATTGATTTTGAGCTCTAAAATCTGTTCATGTTTTCCTTTACATTCCTGTGTATATTCTGCTTCTCAGCATTTTTCATTTACTCTCAGTTCATAGTCTTCACATATTTCTCTGAATTCTTCATATTATGGTTTCTTCCGTTGTTATATTACTTTACTACTCTTATAGAGGACTGCTGGTGAGGAAACTCCACCAATATAGGTCTTCAACTTACATTCTTAGAGAGTTGCTTAGGACCTTGAAAATTTAAGTGACTAGTCCAGGATCATATAGTCAGGTGGGATTTGAATCTAGGACCTCATTTCGTTGAACTTAGCTGTCTATCCCAACACGCCATGAAACCTCCCCATTACATTTGTATATTCAGTCATTCCTCAACTTATGGGCAACTGCTTTGTTTCCAGATTTGTGTTATAACAAAGAGCCATTTTCTATCCTTATTGCTTCCAGGATCAAATACAAAATCCTCTGTTTGGCATTCATAGCCTAATCCCCTCCTACCTTTCCCATCTTCTTATTCCTTCCTCCCTTACTCTTTGAGTGAGACTAATCTCTTAGCTGTATCATGAATAAGACTCTATCTCTCAGCTCCCTGGGATTCTCACTGACTGTCCCCCAAGCCTGGAATATTTTGTCTCTTCTGTTCCAACGACTGACCTCTCTGGCTTCCTTTAAGTCTCAACTAAAATCCCACTGTCTGTGGGAAGTCTCTCCAGCCCCTCTTAATTCTAGTGCCTTCCCTCTGTTAATTATTTTCTATTTGCCCGCACCCAGCTCACTTTGTATATATTGGTATATGTACTTGCTTAGTATATGTTTGTTTGCATGTTGTCTCTCCCTATAGACTCTAAGCTCCTTGGGGGTAAGGACTGTCTTATGCCTCTTTTTATATCCCCAGTGCTTAGTCCAGCCCCTGGGACACAGTTGGCACTTAATAAGTGTTCATTGATTGATCACCATTGTCTGTTTTGTTTCCTCTGAGTTTGTGTTACCTTGCAGAGTTGTTACCACCTTCATTGCTGTAATCACTGGCTTTATTATTATTTCGACTCTACTTTCTTTGCTGTGCATCATTTCTTAAAAGTCCTTAGTTTGAAAAAAATTCTTCATATTTGTCTTTCCTTATTATACAAAAATCCATTATTGTTGCATATCACAATTTGTTCCGCCATTACCTACTTGTTGGACATACATTTGTTTTTAGTTATTTGTTATAACAAATTGTTCATTCTTCATTTTTGAGGAGAACCAATGATATCATGAGGTGATGTCTCAAGTCATGCATGAATTGGATTTAAGTGAGGCAGAGTTGTTTGAAGTCATTAGCCTCACTCTCTCCTAGAGTCATTGAAGTCCAGTGGCAAGACACAAATCAAAATGGCTGGCAATGGCCTGGGATGCAGTGGATGCCCTTGGCATCTTCAATGTCTCTAAGTGCTCCATAGTACCTGCTTTGTCCATCTTTCATGACCATTGGAACAAATTGTGCCCATTTCACAGGAAGAGTTTCACATGCTTGGGGTAGAGATACTTTTCTAACTCGCCAACGGATTTGAATCAGAATCCAGGCTCTATCCAACCTGGATTCTTCTACCTCTTCAGTGTGGGCCCAGCTCACTGTGTGCAGTGTTTGTCCAAGATGTATATTCTGATGGCTGCTCATTCACCTACATATCATTGTCAGACCAGTAGGTCTTTTTCATCCACTTGGTTTTTCCCATGTGGACAGTTGAGGCAAACTCTTGAGTAGTTATAGATCTTTTCCAAGGGGAGTCTTCTATGTTTCAGGACTTGATGCAGTCAGTGCAATGTCACCTGCAAACAGGGACACCCAGAAGAGTTTCACCATCTAGACGGGCACAAGTATCCTAAAGTGACAGCCTCCTCTCTTCCCATCAGACCATCAGTCCTGTTTCCAGCCCACCCTACACAGCTATCTTCTGGAGAAGCAACTCTTATGGAGAAGGGGCCAGTCATCCCCACTGACTGCCAACCAGCTGCCACACACATGGTAGGTACATCAGTTTAACTGAAGCAGCAGGATACCCTGAGGGAGAGACAAGAGGCAGCATATCCTAGACAAATCAAACCACCACCACCACTGACCACTGTCCTCTCCCCTCAGGACTTGATGGAGACTGTCTAGGACCCTGAACCCAAGAACCCTGGGAGGAGCTACACTTCCAGCCCAGTACCATCTGCCATCATCCTGGAAATCTCCTGTGTGGAGATTATGCTCCATCCTAACCACTGAAGACCTAGAAAAGGAAGTTCTTTCCACCTAAGCCTCTGGAAAGGCCAATTGCTCAGAAACTGATATAATTTTATTAGTGGAAATTCCTTTACAGAAGTTACTTTTCTGCTTTGTCACTGTAACCTGAGGGCCATGGGACTCTGCTATCTGACTAGCAGCTGAAATCTTCATCGTGCATTGTCTCACCCATTCAAATGTGAACTTCTTAAGAGCAGAAGCTGTTTGACTTTTCTATTTGTATTTTAGTCTCCAGCACACAGTAAGTGCTTAATAAATGCTTGAATCATTTATTCATCTTTAGGGAGTACCTCGTCTTGGACCAACTCTTTGACAGTGACAAAACCTTCAGTGAACAAATGCTTCTCTGTTATACACCTTATCAGAAACCAGAATAAATTCTAAAAACAGAATATGGTGAACAAGCCCTAGGATGGATTTTATAACTTACCAAAGTAAGGGACTGCTGTCTCAGATCATGCAACCTAGTGTAGGAGAGCATAGGGTGTTTGAGGACAGGGACTTAAAAAAAGTCTTTGTATGTACAGTACTCAGTACATGTTAGGTGTTTAAATGACATGGAATTGAATGTTTAGCCAAACTGGACCAAGAGTTTTAATGTTTTATTATTATTTAAAATGTAAATACTATTAAACATTAATATTTTATGATTTATTAAATTCCTTAATATCACACAAAGAGGTCTTCTCCAGAGGTCTTTGGAAGCAAAGGGTGCCTGCCCATTCCAGGAGAGGAACACCATTGGAATGTCTCTACTGCAGAGTTTAGAAAAGGAAAAAAAACACTAGGAAAGAAAAAGAAATGGAGAGTAAAATAGCCACAGGAAGATTCATCCTGTTCGGTTCATAGCCACTGAGGTTTCACCTCTCTATTATGATGCCAGATTGGACTTTGAAGGCTGCAGAAGTAGCCCATCCTGGGCAGACTTCTACCCTTCTGGGAGCATTGCTACTGGAGAAGCTGCTGATTCTTCAAGATGCAGCATTCCGGTGGCAGGAAGATTCCTGGGTCTCAGCATTCCTGTGGCTTGTAGCAACAGCCACCCAGACATCCAGATTTAATGCCTTTTGTGATTGTGAAGGTCAAGTTATTAACCTAGCATCTCCTGTGCCTCTATGGAGGGCACTAGGCAGATAGTAGGAGCTTGGGGCTAGGATTAACCATGGAGCCAATTACTGAGCTGGGTTCAGCCTTTTTGTCCCTAGGGGGTTAGGAAGTTTGGTTTGGGATATGGGGATCGAGTACTTGCTGTTAATGTACTTTTCTAATTTTATCCTGGGTATGCATTTTACGTATTTCTCTGCCTCCTTCTTTCCCTCCTTTCTCTCCCTCCTTTCCTCCCTCTTTCCCTCCCTTCCCTTCCTTTCCTTCTTCCCACCACAATGTGATGTGATATATGATGAATACAATGGCTAATGATGGGGGAATAAAATTACAGGGAATGGGAGCTTCCAGTGTCAATTGAAGATGGGAATCTAACACCAGGCTCTAGGGACCTAGTTATAAGAACAAGCTGCTATAATACTTGCATGTGTACAGTCAAATGGCATGGATTTGGTGTGAAGACCAAGGTCTGAACTCTGTCTCTAACACTTACTATTTATGTGAAAATAGGCAACCAACCTCACTAAATCAATTTCTCCACTTAAAAAATAGATATAATAATACTTCACTTTCTTACCTCACAGGGTTGCTAGGAGTAATGTGCTTTATAAATTTTGGAGTACCATATAAACGAGTTTTTATTATTTCCAACCAGGATAGCATAGAGACCAGAGCAATATATTGGGGGAAAAGTGCTGGTTTTAGAGTCAGAAGGAATTGCATTTAAATGTTCTGTGAATATGGACAAGTCATTTGACCTCTAAGAGCCTCAGTTTCCCTACTTTAAAATGGGCAGGTTAGCACCTTGGTTCCTACCTCAGGTTGTTGAGACTCAAATGAGATAATATATGTAAAAGACCTGCCATAAAGTATGTTTGAGCTAAGGTAACTAAATGGCTTTGCAAACCCTAAGGGCTACAATAAATATCAGCTCTTGTTAAAAAGTCTGTAAATGCCTCTACAGCAGGAAACATACCTTCTTCCTCACTTTCCTTAGTATCTGGCTACTACTTTGTACACAAGAACTCATCAATTAATCATTTCCGCTAGGCAGCTTCATAGGTGGAAGCCAGAACTCACATCCATTCAGCAAACGTTCATTTAGAGCCTGTTATGTGCAAAGCACACACTGAAAGACAAGAGCAGTTCCTGCCTTCAGGCTGCTTATAGTCCACAGATGTGCTTGGGGGAGATATAGCAGATACATAGATTAGTCATTTTAAGAGGTAGAGCTAACTACGTGGGAGATGGGATGGGATAATAATACAGTAGTATAATAATGCAAAATGTATGTAGTGCTTTAAGTTTCATAAAGCATGTTACAAATATCTTCTCATTGGGTCTTTTGGGATAGATGCTGTTACCTCATTGCAGATGAGGAAACTGAGGCAGATACAGGTTACCTGACTTTCCCAGGATCAATCAACATCAGTCAATCAACAGACATTTATTAAGCACATTCTGTGGGCCAGGTACAATGCTAAAAATGGAAAAGAGAAAGGTAATCCTTGACCTCATAATAGTAATAACATCTAATAATAATTAATTAAAAGTAATAACATTGATAATAACTTTTACTGTGTGCCAGGCATTTTACAATTATTATTTCATTTAATACAACAACTTTGGGAGTTAGGTTCTATAACTCCCATTTTACAGATGAGGAAGCTGATGCAAATAGAGGATAAGTGACTTGTTCAGACATCTGAAGCTGGCTTTGAAAATTCAGGCCCAATGTTTTATCCAAAATGGAACTTACAATTTAATGAGGGAAAGAACACACAAAAGAAGTTGAAAAGGGGAAGAAGATATAGTAGAAAAATCAGATAGCTGCCAAACTAGTGCCAGGAAATAGGAAATGAGGTCACAAAACAATCTGAGGTTAGATTTGAACTCAGGACTTTCTGACTCTAGGCCCAGCCTAGGAATTTCTGTGCCACCTAGCTGTCAGTAAAGGATAAAACTTGTGTGCTGTGATTTGGGGAAAAGAACGCCTCAGAAAATGTAGTAGCCTAATAGGTCAAAGAAAGAGAGCTAGAAGGTTATGTAAAGACAGAGGAAAGGTCTGTATTTTATTCAACAAGAATATAAGCCCACAGATCCTAGATACCCCCTCCCCCACTCCAGGCTTTCTGTATCTTAGAGACCTCCAGTTCTACCTGGATATTCTAATGAGATCACTCCCTGCCCAGCCAAGGTAATCTGATGAGATTAACTACGGGGAAACATATTCACCAGAAAAGACCTAATTTTAGACTATCCCTGAGACCAGGAGGTTAACAAGGTACAACCCCCAAAATGAAGACTTTCTCCTCCAAATCACCTGACAGTTTTTCCCGAATAATGAAAGCCTCCCAAATAATGAAAGTGGCTAAGGTGGCAAAAGGAACCTCTAATGTTGCCCTAAGGACAGCTAGGTGGCACAGTGGATGGAGTATTGGACCTGGAGTCAGGCAGTCTCATCTTCCTGAGTTCAAATCCAGCCTCAGATACTTACTAGCTGTGTGACCCTGGGCAAGTCACTTAACCCTGTTTACCTCAGTTTCATATCTGTAAAATGAGCTGGAGAAGGAAATGGCAAGTCACTCCAGTATCTCGTTCAAGAAAATCCCAAATGGGGCCATGAAGACCCAGATACAACTGAAGACAGTGTAGTACAGGAAGGATGTGAAGAGAAAGCCCTCTCACTGAAGTGACATGTTTTCTGATCTTATCAATCAATAAACCAGGATTTATTAACGGTCTACACTATTACAAAGACTAAAATGAAATAGAGATTACATTCTATGGGGGAGACTGCATATGTAAGGATATACAAATTACTAAATACAAGGGAGTTTGATGAGATAGGATGCTAGAAGCTGAGGTAGGGGGTGCTTGGATCAGAAGGTAGTACTTCAGTTGTGTCTCAAAAGAAGTAAAGGATCCTTTGAGGCACAGGTGAGGAGGAAAGGCATTCCAGGCATAAGCCTGGAGATAGGGCACTATGGGTAGAGAACAGTAGGAAGGCCACTTTGGCCGACCTATTGAGGGCAGAAAGGGGAGAAATGTACGTTGAGGCTAGAAAGTAGTGTGGGATAAAGTCATAAAGGACTTTGAAAATCAGGCAGAAGGGTTCGTATTTTATCCCAGAGACAACAAAGCACTGGAGTTTATTAAGTGTGGGAGTGATATGGTCCTATCTGTGCTTAAGGAGTATCACTTTAGCAACCATGGTGAAGGGAGAGTTTGAGTGTGGACAGACTTGGAAATAGGAGACTTTAGGAGGCCACTGGCTAAAAGCCTGTACTAGGATGGGGTTTATGTGAATAGTGAGATGGGGCTGGTTGTGACAGAGGTAAAGGTAGAAATGATAAGGTTTGGCATCTACTTTGATGGGGCACACAAGGTTGTGAATTTGGAAGATTGAGAGATGATGGTGTGAAAGTCTGGGTGAGGGGAGGAGGAAAGGTAATAAGCTTTATCTTCACTAGGTTGAGTTTGAGATGTTTCTGGGAAATCCAGTTTGAAACATCTAATAGACAGAAGGTGATGTGGAGCTGGACCTCTGGAGAAAGATGGGGATGGGTGACATATGAGTCATCTACCTAGACATGATAATTAAACTCAAAAGAACCAGTGAGATCACCAGGCAAGACAATGCATAGAGAAAAGAAAAGGGATAAAGATAGAACCTTGTAGATAGAGCCTCTTCAGTTGGGGGTGAAGCGATATAGATGACAAACCAGCAAAGGAAACTGAGGAGGAGCTGTCTGATAGAAAAGAGAAGACCCAGGAGATAATTGTGACCAAGAATAAAGAACACCCAGATAGTGAAGGCAGTCTAGCATCAAATGCAGCAGGGTGGTTAAGAAGGAGAAAGATTGAGAAAAGATCAGGCAGTTAAGGGATTGTTGGTAACTCTGGAAAGAGCACCTTCTGTCCAGTGATGAAGTCAGACAGTAGATTGCAATTTGAACGAGAAGACAAAGAGTTTAAACAGCTTTTTCTTGGAATTGGGTGGAGAAGGGGAAGAGAGAGATATAGGACGAAAGATTAAAGAGAGGAGGATTCTTAGGAATGGGGCATACTTGGGCACATTGTAAGACAGCTGGGAAGGAAAAGGAATATAGGGGGAGGTTGACCAGTTAGGATGGTAAAGACAGTAAATGCCTGTCTAGGGACTCCAGTTTGAAAGTTCTCAAATCAGCCTTCTGGAGAGAGAAGGGAGAAATGGATAGTTCCACGCTGGGGATGGAAGCTCAATTCCATGTGGACAGTCTCGGGCGGGTAAAGGTGGGAACTTCTAAATCTTAGAGTTCTCATGAGGCCCCCCATAAACGGCTGGGAATCAAGGTGAACCGAGCTATCTCGTGTATTTCCGCCTCTTCCCGTGAGAAACGTGATGGGAGAGAGCTCTCCCCGCCCTCGAGATTGTCCCGGATCTGGGCACACCTATTGTTATCTAACAGGCACGGTATTCAGGTGCAAACCATGCGGCTGGAGAGCTTAATTAGGATCAGGAAAGCCTGAAAGCGCTCTTAGTGCGGGAGGGGCGCGGACAGGACAGAAGGCTCCGCTTTTCCTCTCTTCTCTCTTCCCTCCCCCTCTCTCCCCACTTACACTTCTGCTTCCAATCTCTTATTGTAAGATCTTTGCCTCCTTGGGAGATTCCTCACTCCCTCCTAAGGAAGAATTCCCCTGCACTTGTAACCAGAACCCTGAATAAAAGCTTAACCCTTGTTCGACTCTGGGAGGTCTCTTCTCTCATACGACTATCCGGTTTGGCCAGCCGAAGACCTGCGAGAGGTAAGGTAAGAAGACTCTGGTAGCCCTCAGGCCTCTAGGCCTGGCAGTTCCAGTCTCTTTAATTTATTTTTACTTGTCAATTTCTATTCATAGCTTTTATATCACTTTCATTTCTTATTCTGTTTCTTCCTCCTCCCTTACCTATTGAGTCATCCCTTTACCAAATGGTGAAAAAGAAAGAAAGGAAAAACATTTCAGCAGAACTAAGTAACACATCAACAGAATCTGACAGAATATACAATGTTCCATGCCCATAGTTCTTCACCTTTCTTATAGAAGGGAGGGAGAATCATTTTTTCATCTCTTTGCTGGGGTTGTTTGGTCATTACAAGTACACAATTTTCCATTGCGGTGTTTTTGTTCTCTCCATTTATTCTATTGATTGTGTACGTAATATACACATACGTGACAATATTATGTATAACATTCTATTCTATGCATTTATATAGTTTTCCTGGTTCTACTTACTTTATTGTGCAGCAGTTCATGTTTCCCCTGCTTCGGAATTCTTCATATTTGATCTTTTTTTTTTTTTTACAGAGCAGTCATATCACATACTTCTAAACTACAATGCATTTAGTCATTCCCTAGTTGATGGCTACCTATTTTGTTTACCATTCTTTTTTTGCCACAAAAAGTGCTTCTATGAATACTTTGTTGTGTACAGAACCTCTCCTTCTGTCTTTGAACTCCTTGGGATATGTGCCTACTTATATGATTTCTGGGTCAAAGTATGGACATTTTTGTCACTTTTTATAAAACATCATTCCAAATCATTGTCCAGAACTGGGGTAGAATAGTCTCTCTAGAAAGGAGATTGCCTCTCTAGCCACTAGACAAAAGGTAGATTTGAGTGATATTGTAAGATTTTTCTAAAGGCTCATTTTGGTGGGGGCAACAGGAGACAAACAATGATTTTGGGGTAGAGGGAGTAAAAAGCTCCTAAACCTGGTCCTTGTAAACTCAGAGCCTGGAATCCTGGGTAACATGATATCTAAAAGAAAGTCAATTGAATATCTATTGATTTAATCTTCTTATGGAAAAGTTTTAGTAGGAGTGGGGCACACCATCATCCTGTCAACACTGTGTTTCTCTGGAACTGAAGCTAAGGAAATCTTTTTTCTAAATTTACTTAAGATACATTCAAGTTAAGTAAAATGCTAAGGAGAACACACTCTTTTTTGGTCCCAACTTCACGCTGATTGATACAGTCATGCTCAAAATCAAACCAGGCAGGAAGGGCAGCCATGACTCGAGAGCATCTGCTCTGCTTTCTCTTCTGTCTAGGACTAAATTAACAAAAAAATGAAGCCCATCAACATATTGCTGTTTTTCTTGGAAAGTGATCAGTGGCTCTAGCCAGATAGGAAGTGTGGAGATTGATTAAGGAGTTCTGTCCTGGAAATGGAGGGGAGGAGAGGAATAAAGCCCATCAGGGTGAGGTTGGCAAAAGAAAGATGAAGCTGGGAAGTGAGGAAATTCATTAATTCCAACAAAAAATAATTAAGAGAACACAAAGGGCTTCAGGGAGCATGTTTGGGCAATAAGATATTTTTCGAAAAAAAAGATAACAAGTGAGGAGAGTTCAGGCATTATTGAAACCTGGAAAGTACAGATAGTATTTTTCTCTTTCCTGTTGTTTCTAAAAAACATAAAGAAGTAAGTTAAGAAGCTATAAAGGTTAAGAAGCAGAAAAGACAAGGTAGAAATCTCTGAAACTGACAAACTAGAAGGAGAAAATTTTCAGATCAGCAAGTCCACCTGAGCTGGATTTCTGGCAAATGTACTGAACAAGGCCAGGAACATGCCTGATGAAGGTATTAAAATAAAAATCATGGACCTCTAGGTAACTGTTAGCAGACTAGGCATTTTCTCCCAAAGCAGGGGGACTATGAAAAGGCCTGTTGACTGTGTCAGATGAGTACTAAAGAAACCCAGGAGAGCTAGATTAAGAACTCCCTGATACAAACACATTGGATGGTGAATCCCTGGAAACAAGCAGCAAGGGATCATCAGGAATAAGTGACGTTGGACAATTTGATAGTCCTTTAAAAGGAGAATTTCTCGATTGGTAAATGAAAAGACTACATGATGCCATGCATGTCCACAACTATAGAGCTCATAATAGACAGCTTTGCTCTGAGCCTTCTTTCATATAGGCTATGTGGTTTGGGGGAGCTTGGAAAAGTTACTTAAATATCATAGAATGACAGACTCTATCAACTGGAAGGCAACTGAGCCATCAAACCTAATTTTCACCTGAACAGGAGTTCTGTCTACAAGTGGCAAGTGGTCATATAGCCTCTGCTTGGAGACTTCCCATGATGGAGGCAGAGAGAGCCTTCACAGAATGTAGAAATGTTTACTAGGTTGACACTGGAGTTGGCATCTCATCAGTCATCAGTCCCTACTTCCTCCCTTTGTGGGGGGGAGGAGATGGGGAACAGACCAGTGATTTCAATATTATGGGGAACTTCCAGTGAGAAAAGCCACTCTACTAATATAGGTCTGCCACTTAATTTTCTGGGGTCACTATTAAGTGACATGTCCCAGGTCCCGTAGGCTGTATATACCAAAGGCAGTCCTTGAACCCAAATATTCTTGACTGCAAGGCTGATTCTCTATCCTTTACATCAGGCTGTCTCTTCTTAATTATCCAAATTACCTAGGATCAATTTTGTATATTATTTACTACTACACATCTCCATCTAGAATGTTTAAGCTGCTCAGGGGCAGTGCCGGCTTCCCCACTTATGGAATAAGTACTTCCTAACTACTTGTTGACTGAACAACAGATGGGTGAGATTGGCAAGTGAGGTGTTAGGGGTGCTATGGAGGATGAGAGAGCTAGAAGTGATGCTGTCAGAAGAGACAAAAGTGACCTCAACTTGATGAAATGGGACCCGGTCCATCTAGGGGAAAAGTGATCCCAGATGCGGTAGGTTTTTCAAGCAGCCGGAAAAGATTTGGAGATATAAACTGAAGAAGGGCGGGAAATGAGATGTGAATTTGTAAACTGATATGCCAGCAAAAAAAATGTCCTCACCTTGGGACTATTTGGGGGTGACCAGAAGTAGCCGAGCAAAGAGGCCTGCTTTTCTATCACTGGCTGCCTGGCTCCTTCCTATCGGACTGTCTCCATTCCCATCTTGTATCTGACACAATGAAAGATCACCCAGGGCCAGGCTCACGCAGCCACCCTCCTCGGTCTCTTTTTCCCTGTGGCTAGGGTGCCTTTTAAAAGCACAATTTTCCTTCTGTCTTAGCAATTGAAAAGCTGAGCACTCCTCCCAGAAGCCAAGTCCCTTTCTGCAAAGAGCCCTCTGGGGCTGCACAGATGTTTTCCCCAGGCAGCTGAAGCTGGCCCCAGACATAAAACATTTTTATTAATGCTTCTAGGAGTGCTGATATAAAAAGAGAAGCAAAGCAACTCAAACTAGACCAATAGGCTTGTAAGGATCGTTTTCCTAGGCTGTTCTTAAGCTGTGATTGGTTCCTTACGTTATAAGCAAAGACCAGAATATTCTCTCTCTCTGTCTCTCTATTTCTCTATGTCTCTCTTTACCTCACTCTCTCTCTGTCTCTGTCTCCTTCCTACTAGATGGCCTTGCCTGCTGTTAAATTTACTAAACATTTGGGAAGAGTACTATAGGCTGAGCCCTTGGGACAAAAATAAAACAGTCCTCGCCCTCAAGAATCTGAAAATAGCTAACATTGACAGAATTCTTTATGGTTTGCAGAGAGTTTGACAAATATTATTTCCTTTTATCTTTACAACAAACCTGGGAAAATAGGTGCTATTATAATCCTGTTTTATAGATGTAGATACCGAGGCTTAGAGAGGGTAACTGACTTGCCCAGGGTCACACAGCTTGGAAGTATCTAAGATCAAATTTGAATTCAGGTCTTCCCAACTGTAGTATCAGAGCTCTGTCACTGTGTCACTTGGTTGGCATATATGTACATATGTATATGTGTATAAACACGCAAATGTGTAGCTAGATCATGGAATACGTGGAGAGGAGTAATGTACGTGGAAGGAAAATGACATTCTGAGAACAAAGCTCTCCAGAAGGGAAAAAAGAGGTAGTGGTGGGGGAATATGTATATGTATATGTGTGTGTCTGTCTAGCCATCTAATATATATATGTGGAAACACAATATATAAACATGTTATATACTTTATGCTATATAAATATGTAATACATAAATTATATAATTAATAAACCCTATAGATTATTATATAAATGAATACATGTGTACATATATTTATGTATGCATACACACACACACACACATATATACATACACAATTATTGACCTGCTGGTTATTCCTCACACAAAGCATTTCATGTCCCATTTCCCTGCTTTGCAACGGCTCTTCCCAATGTTCAGATGTTCTTCCTTTTCATTTCTACCTTTATCAACTCCCTTCCTTCAAGATTTGGATCAATTAGGACCAAACAAGATATAGAAAGTATACCAAACAAGTATAGAAAGTATTAAATATAAAACAGATATTTTGATTCTATAAAATTAAGAAGTTTTTACACAAACAAAATCAATGTAACCAAAATTAGAAGGAAAGCAGAAAGCTAAAGGGAAAATTTATAGCAAGTATCTCTGACAAAGGCCTCATTTTCTCAAATATATAGTGAACTGAGTCAAATTTATAAGAATACAAGTCATTCCCCAATCGATAAATGGTCAAAGGATATGAACAGACAGTTTTCAGACAAAGAAATCCAAGCTATTTATAGTCATATGAAAAAGTGCTCTAAATCACTATTGATTAGAGAAATGCAGATTAAAACAACTCTAGGATGCGATCTCACACCTATCAGATTGGCAATACGACAGAAAAGGAAAATGACAAATTTAGAGGGGGTATGGGAAAATTAGGACACTAAAAAATGAAGTTGTGAACTGATTTAACCATTCTGGAGAGCAATTTGGAACTATGCCCATAGGACTATAAAATTCTATACAACCTTTGATCTCACAATGCCACTATTAGGTTAATATCCCAAAGAGATTAAAAATAAAATGGAAAAGAATCTATTTGTACAAAAGTATTTATAGCATCTCTTTTTGTTCTGGCTAAGAACTGGAAATTGAGGGGATGCACATCAGTTGGGGAATGGCTAAACAGCTGGGGTATATGATTAAAATGGAATATTATTATGATATAAAAAATGATAAATAGGATGATTTCTGAAAAACCTGGTAAGAATTACATGAAGTGATGCAAAGTGAAGCGAGCAGAACCAGGAGAACATTGTATACAGTAACAACAAAATTATACAATGAACAACTATGACTGATGGCTATTCTCAGTGATACAATGATCCAAGACTATCCAAAGGATTCATAATGAAAATGCTACCTACCTATAGAGAAAGAACTGGTGTAGTCTAAATGAACATTGCAGCATACTATTTTCCCCTTTTTGTTTTTTTTGAGTCTTCTTGTATATAGTGACCTATATGGAAATGTTTTATATGACTGCACATGTCTAACCTATATTAGATTGCTTACCATCTCAGGAAATATGGAGGGATAGAAATTAGAACTCAAAACTTAAAAAACAACAACAAATGTTAAAAATTGTTTTTGCATGTAATTGGGGAAAAATATAACATTATTTTTAAAAAAAGGTGGATCAATAGCCATTTTCTCCAGAAGCTCTTCCCCAATCTCCCCCGCAGCTAGTGCATTTCCTTCTAGTGTTCCCTAACATTTACTCTGTATTTATCCTGAATTTACCTATGTAGTAAAGGTAGGAGTCTGGCCCAGTCATTATAACTTGAGGTCTATTCTCTTCTAATTGCCATGTACCAGGTGGAAGCTTGGTTAGTGTGCATGTCCCTTCCCCCAGTTTCGGATCACATACAGGTACTCTATGTTTCTTATTGGCTCACTACTTTGAGACAAAAACAAAGCCTTTTAATTAGCTGCCAAGCCAGAGCTGAGTGAGCTTACAAAAGGTCCACATGGAAAAATTCTTCCCTGGTGGCAAGCAAGGTAAGGACTTTTATGGGCTTCTAGGTTAAGAAGGGATATCCAGTTCTCTCTCCTGCCCAGCCACCACAGGTCCATCGGCACATAATGCCTCTGTCATGTTTACTCATTCCTGATCTTAGGTGAATAAGTATTGGATATGCAATGCACCAAATTATGACCTTGTGAGTTTGGAAAGGTGGGAAGAGCCATGAACATTCCCTTCAGCAACTGGAGCTAGTAGTAGCAATAGCCAAATCGAATCATTCTTGAGGAACCACCTGCTTGACCTAGCCCAATAACGAATTAACCTCACTGCTGAGAATTCTGTCCTATAAGCAAGGAAACAACTCATTTATCACCTATGCCATATTCAGAAATAAACTTTATGGGACCCCTTGAAAGTAGAAAAGAACTTTCTGGGCCAAAAAGCGTCCCTCCCCTGCCAAGATGGTGGGAATATGTTTTATAACAATCACTTTAAACCTTAAGCCACTGTCTCCAGGGACTATCTATGTAGTGTCACAAATTCAGGGAGGAAAGGGGGACAGTGTACTTCTGTTCTTGACACACATTCTTCGTAAATATTCCTTTGTAGAAGCTAATTGATATTAATAGGTTAATTGATAGTTGGAAAAATGATATTTCAGGGAAGCACACTAGATGGGGGTTCATAAGTCCCATAGAATAAGGAGGTAGAAATGCCAGCTCTTCATGGTTATACATTGAAACTTGAAGGGGAAATCAGCAGCTCCCTCCAGGGACCCAAAATGCCAATTTGATGGGGGAGGGGGTGTAGTTGAAAAAGTGACCTTGGAGTTCACACTTCTCCTATGTTATCCTACATGTTATTTCCTCTATTAGAATGCATGGACTCTGTCAACTTTGTATTTGTAACTTTGTACAATGCCTGGGACAGAATAAATGTTTAATAAATTCTGGTTGGTTGATTTCTCTCACTGTTGCTTTCTTTTCCTGTCTCAGTTTAGTCATCTCTTTCTCACATCTACATACTTTTTAAATACTCTTTAATCTTATTTATCCTTTCCTTCCTTTCCTTAAAATGTGCTTAGTTATATCTGGGGAAAAAAGCCTTTCTTTTAATTTTTTTCCCTCTTTCCACTCTATTCTTGAGCAAATAAAAATCTTACTCTTGACTGAAAAGCTCAAAAATAGCATTAGTGATACACCCATGATAAGAAGAAAGCAAGGAGAATTTAAATGAAATGAGGAATGCCAGTTCTATTGACTTCTCTAGCCATTGGCAGGGCTGGAAGACTGTTCTCAGTGTCCACAAAACTTGGCATATGCCTCTTCATGCTTTTCTCATTAAATTTTCTTTCCTTCTGAAGCACCAGTGACAAGCCTCCAGCGTGGCCAACAGGCAGTTTGCCACAGTAGTTTACCAAGAGAGTTGGCCATAAGAGCTACTGACAAATATGACAGAATGTTGAAGATTGAGGCTCTTGCTTCCAGCAAATATGGAGGGCAAAGGAAATTTTTTCAGTGACCTGCAGAGAATGCCAATGTTTGCTTTTCTTCTATCACCAAGTAACTGCTATTGATACTCAAAGTGCATTCTCCCTTAAGAAGGTGAAGGGGCCTGAGAAACGCTTACCAACTCTCCAAGTCATCAGTATTCCTTTAAAAGAAAAAAATAGAACTTCAAGGGAAAAAAATCACAAAGAAAATCCAATGGGGAGGCAGAAAGAAATATTGACCTGACACAGGAAGCTTAAATATAAAAGAATATGATACAGAGAAGGAACAGAAAGAGAAAGACCAGGGACTATGGTGAGATATGTAATGGATGTCATAGCCTCCCTAGAAAGGAGAGAGCTGCTTACATTCACCAGGAATAGTAATGTGACTCCACTGGTACCATATGGAGAAAGAGCATCCATAGAGGGTGAAGGGAAGAAGACACAGTTAATAGTGGTTGGTGACCACCTGCTGAGGAAGTATGGAGGCAGCTATTGGCCAACTGACATTAACAATAGAGATGATCATAGATTTAGAGCTGAAAGAGACTTTAGAGTCTCTGAAGTCTTGCCCCTCCTTATCCTGCAGTTGAAGAGACTGAGGCCCACAAAGGTTGAATGAAATCATACAGTTAGCAAGTGTCTCAAATGGGGGTCAAACCTAGGTCTTTCTGACTCCAACTTTAGAAATCTATCCACTAAAGCATGCTACCTCTCATGGAGGTTTACTGTCATTTTGTCATGGAGATTTATCAAAAATGATAACTGGTACCCACATGTGGTAATTTACATGGAGTCAAATGATACTGACTGAAAGTACCTATAAAACGTTCCTAATATTTGAGAAATAAATAGAAAATTTTGTGGCATATATGATCGTTTTATTATTACCACCAAATGAAGAAAAGGTTTTTGGGAAACAAAATGAGATTTGGGATGTAAATTGATTAAAAGATGATATCTGAGAGCAAGATTTGGACTACTTGACTATAGCTTAAATGATAGAATTATGAGATCTTGTCTAGGAATGGAGTACTCCTAACATTGGTTGATAAAAATATGTTTGCTTGAAGTCTTGAAATAAGACAACTTGGAACTGAAAAGGAAGACAGAAGGAGAAAGCTTGCCGATGGATATCGACCAAACTAGACATCATCACGTTGTAGGAAGATGAAGAATGGTGGAGATGCCTAGAAATTCACAGGAGACAAAAATCCAAGAGAGGAGGCAGTAGGGAAACTTGTGGTCTCCAATATCTAAATATAAATACAAAAAGTATGAGCCAAAGAAAGTCAGGACTTTGAAATTCTAAAACAAAAGGGTAAAGATGACTTTGTGTTTGTCCCTGAGACTTTCTGTGATAGGACCCATGATTAGAATATGGTTCTGGTTGGTTATCCAGTATTCACATAGAGTAGGAATGCAGACTATAACCAATCATTTCTTATTAAGAAGATACTTCTGTGAAGAAATTTAGAAAACAGAAAAGGGAAACATAGGGAGAGATTTTGGGTGAAAATAAGTGGCAGAAGAAATGCAAGTGGTATTGTTATGAGTGTATACTATAGACCACCTGGACAGAAGGAAGAAAAGGAGTTCAGGAAACAGAAGATACACCTGGCATACGATAGTAGTTATGGGGGACTTTGATCTATTGAATCTCTTTCTCTGCTGAAATAATTGTTAGTAAATTCTTGGCTTGCCTTGATAATGATTTCATCTTTCAAAAAGTGGATGGGGAGACAAAAAAGAGTGTTATTCTGGAACTGATTCTGACCAGCGAAGAGAAATTGGTTGCTGAACATTTTCAGTGACTTGGCTGAAGACATAGATGACATATGCATAAAATTTGCAGATGACACAAGATGGGAAATAGAACTAACACTTTGGATTACAGAATCCAAAGATGACACATTAGGTGAGACCAATTTGCCAAACCTATTAAAATGATCTCTAATAGCAATAGCTTGTATTAAAAAGAAATCATCTTTGTACGCAGAAGGAGAAAACAGTGAGAACAGTATGTCTGAAAGATCTGGCGAATTTAGGGGGCTATAAGCTCAATATAATTAATAGAGCGACATGGTAGTAAAATAAATCTAATGTGATTTATTTTCATCTTTTGATGAGTTTAACAGCTACCGACAAACAAAAATATTTCAATATATAATGAACAGAAAAAAGATTGAATAAGAGACTAAACGATAATGACACATGATTTTTAAAGACTACCTTAAATCTATAATAACAATTTCCTTTGTCTTGTGTTTCCCTTTATGAATTTCTTTCTGCTCTCTTCTGTGTATTTTTTTAAATGTTCTATTCAATGCCCTTTTCTTTTCCTAGCATGGCCTTACACTGATTTAAGAAGTGTGTACTGGCCAACAGAAGGAATGGAATAGTCCCATTGTACCATGGACCCATCAGACCAGAGTTGGAGAACTGACTTCAGTTTTTGACTCCATATTTTAGGAAGAATATCAAAGAGATGGAGATTTTCTAGAAAAGTGATTAGGATGGTGAAGGACTAGAGAGAATTTCTCATTAGAATCCACTGAAGGACCTGGGGATATTTAGCCTGGGGAAGCCATAACTATTTCAATTGTTTGAAGAGCTGTTATCTGGAAGAAGGATTAGACTTTCTGTTTAGGCAGAGAGGACAGAACTAAGGACAATGAGTGGAAAGTGAAGATGGGCAGATTTATGCTTGATGTGAAGGAAAATAATCATTAGAATTCTCTATAACGGAATGGATTGGCTTGGAAGACAGTGGATTTCTGCTCCTTTGAAATCTTCGAGCAAAAGTTGAATGATCCCTTAATTGCTGATGTCTTAGAAGGATTTTTTTCAGGTATGGCTTGGATTCAGTGCCTTCAGGGCTTCTTTCAAACTCTCAGGTTCTGTCAAACTCTGAGAGAAATTAAAAATAATCTGTCCATTAAAAATTAATTACTTGAATTGCTATAATACTTTTAGTTACTATTTTCCCTGGCAAATATACATTATTTCAGATATATTTGAGCTTAAATTGACTTTGGCCAGCTGGAATGGGTTAGCTAGCTAACTGTTATTCACAACATTGTCTTTATGGGGAAATAATAATAGCTCACACATAATGCATTAAAGTTTGCAAAGCACTATGTTTATTGTCCCATTTGATTCTCACAACCCATAATGTCCACTTTATAGATCAGGAAATGGAGACCCAGAGAGTTTGAGTTACTTGCCTAGGGTCACACAGTTTATAATTATCTTTAAAAAGATTTAAACCTAAGTCTTTTCAACTCCTAGAATAAAATTCTTTCCACCATGCCTCAAAAAATCCATTCTAAGTTCTAAACAACAAACTAGAGAAAGAATTTTTAGAACAAAGTCTATTTTTTATCCTAAATCCAAGTTGAAGATTCCCTGTAATTTCAATACCTGTAGAGAAAGAGTAGGGTTTTTTTTGGGGGGGGGAGGTCGTGGATGGAGAGAAAGCCTCCTTGGAGGAGGCAGGACTGAGCTAGGTCTTGGAAGGATAGGTAGGACTTGCACACTCAGAGAAATGGCAGGATAGAATTCTAAACAAAGGGAATAAATACTATGGCTGGATTGAAAAAGGAGTTCCATTTGTCCTCCATGAATCTTTTTTTCTACTGAGTTCATTGTTTTATGTTTCATGTGTGAATGTGAGGTTTAGTGGATAGAAAACTGGGTTTTGAATCAGGAAAGTCTGGGTTCACTCTGTCTCTGACACTTGGTAGCTTTGTGACAAGTTTATGACTTTGTGTGGCAAACCCTTATGTATCTCAGATACTAATCTAATAGGAGTTAGAAGGGATGAATATTTAAGTTGGTGGAGACAGTTTCCACTCTGGAAATTCTCCATTGACAAACTTAGATTCTTTGCATAATCAAAAATGCCAAGTGATTCTCCCCAAGATCACAATGTTCCTAATGGCCTAGAGAAGCAGTGGGATGTGGCATAAGAGATATAAAGCTGTATTCTGCCTCAGGAAGTCTTGAGTTCAAGTCCCCTTTCTGATACATATCCACTCTAGGATCCTGGGTCAGTACTTAATCTTTTAATGTTCCAGGAAATTCGGTAAGACTATAAACTGTAGAGTTGGTGCCTCTGAGTTACATCTGTAAAAGGGACTCCCTTACCCCACACACCTCATGCCAATGGAATCAAAGGGCATGAATCATAGCGTTTGGCAACAAACTGCATGTGGGATATCTTAAATCACAGAGTAGTAGAGAAAGGGAAAGATGATTCCAGGTGCCACCTAGTCCAACAGTTTGATTTTATAAATGATGGAACAGAGATCCAGGGAAGAAGATTCCAGAACTCACAATCATAGAAGTAATAAGTGGTGGTGCCAAGATTCAGACCAGGTGTTCTATATAGCCAACGATGATACTGAATTAATAACTGACCTTATACAATCACTCAACCTGTGAAAAACATCTAAAGACATCAGGAGGACTATTAAGTATCAGTTAAGTGGGGAGTGGGGACGGAAGAGAAGTCCCCTTACCAGAAATTATAGTTCATCCATGAGTGGAGCTGCTCTGGCCAAGTCTGGGAGTTTTGAACTGGGAATCAGGGTATGAACAGATGACCTTGCTACATCTTTCCTGTTCTTGTTTTCATTCTGATGAGAAATTTTCAGGTGAGATTGGACGCCAGCACTGGGGCTAATAACCCTGCCCTGGCAGTGATGGATTATTGCTCCTAAGAAATCACACCTGAAATAAAGGTGACAAGACAAATTGGAGGACTCTTAGCGTGCCACAGAGGGATATTATTTTCCAAGGAAATGAAGCAGTGGAAATCAAGTTTACTTGGAGTATTTCAGTATATGTTTTGAATTTGAAAATATTTTGCAGAAGGAAGGAAGGAAAATAGGACTTAGCTGCCTACTTTAGGAACTGTGTGGAAACATGCGTGTAGAAAGAGAATTCAATTAGAAGATCTTCCGGTCCTATCTATGTGTTTATATCACCTTCTTCCAAAGGCCAGAAAGGGAAGCTGTTCAGAAGAGTCCCAGATGGAGAAACATTTATAGGGAGAGAAGTATTTTAATTCACTGTTTCTCAGTGGACATCCATTTGTTCACCGAGAGACCAAGATCATAGACTCTTTGAGGAGGGGACCTCTAGTTCAACCCACACCTCAAAAAAAAACCCCATCTACTACATTCCTGACAAGTGGGCAATCCAGCCTTTACTTGAAGACCTTTATTGATGGGGAATCCACTGCCTCCTCTTTTGAATCATTCTAATGACTAAGAAGTTTTTCTGGACATCAAGCCTACATTTGATTTTCTTTACCTTTGCAAATTTCCCCTTCTTCCCTTTGGAAAATCTAGTTCTCTTAACATCTGCTAACTTTTCAGGTACTTGAAGACAGTTTTCTTGTTCTTCCCCAGTGTTCTCTTCTCTAGGCTAAATAATCTCCAGTTCTCAGGACTAGACCTCATATGTCTTGAACTCTAGTGTCTTAGCTAGTCAACTAGACTGGGGCTTCTCCAAATCGATTCAGAAGACTGTCTTTTCTAGGAAGAAGAGGGTCGCAACTATAGTTTAACTTTCTTCCAGTATGTTCTGTAGGGACTCAATCCCTAGCCAGAAAGCTGAGACCAAGAGCTTATCACTATAGAAACTTCTTGGAGTTATTAGTTACCATCGTTAACAGAGGAATATCGTGATCTCACCAGGATTTGCTTGTACCCACACTCCTTTGTTTTCCCAGGTTTTTTTTTTTGACATGGAAATTATCCCCTGGAGTAACAGCCCATCTTAACCAGAATGCAGGTGGTTCATTAGCTCTTGGCTGGATGCCCTCTTCACTCTGTAAACTCTTCTCTCAGACAAGCAGAGGATTCAGAAGCACACAAATAAGGGATATTCTAGATTATCCTGTTTAACCCAAGCATTTTGTTAAGCAACAACAACGCTTTTATTGATACCTTTTGTTTTTTAATAATTATTTTTTCAATTAATATGATTTTTTTCCCTTATCCTCCCCCTCTCCAACTTGGAGGAAAAGAAAAACAAAGTCATTTTAAGAAATACACAGTCAGACAAAACCAAGTCGCATGTTGGTTATATCTAAAAATGTGTCACCTTGCATATTAGTCAATCAGCTCTCTGTCAGGAAATGGGTAGCATGCTTCTTCATAGACCCTCTGAAGTTGTCATTGGTCATTGTATTTTTCAGAGCTTGAAAATCTTTCAAAGTTTTTTTTTCTTTACATTGTTGTTGTACAAATTGTTTTTTCTGATTCTGCTCCCTTCACTCCATATCAGTTTATACCAGCCTTCTTAGGTTTCACTGAAACTATCCTTTTTATCATTTGTTATAGTGCAGTAACATCCTACTATATTCATATTTATCACATTTTGGAAGCCATTCCCTAATTGATGGGCACCCCTTTCATTTCCAGTTTTTTTGCCCTGACAGAAGAGCTGCTATAAATGTTTTGGATATACAGGTCCTTTTCCTCTTTCTTTGATCTCTTTTGGTATTGCTGTGTCAAAGGGTATGGAGAGTTTAGTGCCTTCAGGGGCATCCTTCCAAATTGTGTGGCAGAATGCTTGGACCCATTCATAGCTCCACAATGCACCTGAGGTTCTGTTTTCCTGCAGCCCCTCCAGCTTTTGCCAGTTTCTTTTTCCTGTTAACTCAACCATAGACGTGATAGACATGAGGTAGGAATTGAGCACAGAATTGCTTTAATTCACATTTCCCCCCACCCTTGACACTCCCAGAAGAAGAAGCTGTGCAATGAGCATTCTGAATCTTTAGCTTTTTACAAACGAAGAGAAAAAACTACAGAATGGAGACTTAGAGTTGGAAAACAGTGATGGCCTGGGATCTGTGCATGCTATAGAGATACAGAGCATAAAGTGATAGAAAGGAAGTTCCCCATTCTGCTTAAAAAGGTTTCTGACAAGTGAATGTTGGTAGGAATGATAGGTCTAGCTAGCAGAGATGATAGCGCCTTACCAAAACGTTCTAGCCAAGACTAAAAGTTTGTTAGGCAAGCACAGAACATTCATTATTCATACTCTATGGGGCACTAGGGAACACATACAGTTGGAAAGTAGTCAAAATTGCCTGTAGTATGTTCCAGAGCCTAGGTATCATCAGGCTGATCTAGTTGTCAAAAAGAAAGGAAAGGAAAAGAAAAGAAAGACAGTTGAATTCAGTAACAAAAATTTTAATTCTAGAAGGATTCCCCTTCCTCTCCTCACCCGTATTCTTTAGAACTACAGGTAATCCTGAACAGCCTTTCTTCCCTTTGTGAAGTTCTAGGGACTGAGGCTGCTACTTGATCTTTGGTTGTACACAAGCTCAATTTGATTCAAGAAAATTTTGATTAAGCTCACATTCCCTTTGATCTATTAGGTGCCAGAATCTAGACTCTGGGGGATAAAAGATAAAAAAAATTTCCTGCCCTCAAGAGACTTATGTTCTCTTGGAGGGATCCAAAATACACATAGAAAAGTAGGTAGAAAGAATGTATTGAGTAATACCAAATAATTTGGTGAGGTAAAGTGTAGTAAGGTGTAAAATTTAGAAAGGCCTTAAGAAATGTGTAGGTTGCACAGGAATTACAGGATAATTTTATCTGAAGGGTTAGTCTACCTATAAACAGGTAAGTGGTAAAATAAGTTTGTTGTGAAAAGGCCTTGATAGTAGCTTTTTGTGACTAAAATTCTTTCAATTTATTTTAGTTGTCCATACCCCCAAGGACTGGGATAGTGATGGAGTGGTTTCCAGAGATGGTAGACAGGGCCAACCTTTAGTATGCTTATTGGGGCCCCAGATTATTTTAAGCAGTCGTTAGCTTGGAACATAATCTGCCAATCCTCTGATTCCGAGCAGACAATCACCATTTTTACTCTTTTGGCCATTTGGCGAAGACATGGACCCTTTCTCAGAATAATGTTTTTAAACACATAAAACAAGTAGGATTATAAAGGAAGCCAATTATATTGAAATACAGTAATCAAAAATGTTTTTTTTTAATTGATAAATTTCAGGTTAAGAATTCTTGAACTAGAACATTTTCTTGCTTCTAAGAGCTAAACTCTTCAGGGTGGATGGTCATCTCTTTCTCAAAGACCTCCAGAAAAGGATATTTCCTAATCACCACTAATAGCTTCTTCCTCTCTGATAATTCTAACAGTCAGCAAGCTCTTCCTCGAATCTGATATGAATCTTCCCATGGTAATGTTAAACTGATCTCTCCCTGTTCTATTTTTATTGGAGGCAGAGAATACCTTGTCACCATCTCTATGACAAGGGCAAAGTCCTGTCCTTCATCGACACAGATTTATCAAGGTATCCTGCATTGGGCACTACTTTTCCAATGGTGATGGTAGAGTTGTGCTTTTCCTATCGCTTGATGATCCAAGGCATGAGATGGATATTGGAGTTATGAGCAACCTGGAGTCATTGAGAAAGAATAAAAGTAAACTGTTCATAGAAAAACTGAACCTTGCCTCAGCCACAAAAATGTAGTACTTTAACCACCTGAACTAACCAGTCATTCTGTGACTTGAAGATTATTCCTCCATTCACACAGCTCCAATTTGTCTCCCACGTACCTTTCAATCCTATTTCATAGTCCTGGTTTTTCTGTTCTCTTTTCTAATCAAAGGGGGCTGCTGAGTGTGCACCATACTGGATGTGCAGGTGGTCTTCCAAGGCTGGAATACTCTCTCTCTTCACTTCTCCGTCTTAGGGTAGTTAGCTTCCACCCACGTAGAGGTCAGCTGTCCCTTCCTATGGGTAGCCTGTCCTGATCTTCCTTCATCCCTCCATTTCTTATTGTTTTCACATTCTTGACATTGCTTTGAACTATTTTCTATATATTTTGTATTTATTTCTCTGTTTACATGTTGTATCTCCTCCAGCAGAATGCCCTCCCTGAGAGCAGGGACTGTTTCAATATACTTTTAAAAATCCCCAGCTCATTGCATAGTATCTGGCACATAATAGGGTTGTAATAACTATTGAATTCAATTGAATTTAAGAGACAAATTTATGCCTAGTCAGTTGATATGGAAATTGTCTATAGTGTAATGTACTCTGAATTGGAAGTCAGGCAACCTGGAGGGAGTCAGGCTTAGTGACCTGTAAAGATGCTTTCCTCTGCCAAATTCTGTGGTTTGGTGCTATCATAAATTTACTTAAACAAGTACTTTTTTCTTCAATTGATCTACAAATTTTTTTCTAGCCTTATGTGATTTCTGGAGTTCTTACGTCTCAGAGGAAACAGACCAGTGGTATTCAGCCTTTTTGAGCTTTGAGAAGAGGAAATCACTATTGCGCCAAAGTTTTTAAGCTGACATCTGCTAGATAGTGCAGATGAGTTCCCTCTCCCTCTCTTTATGTGTGTGGAGGAATAGTGTCGTGCAGGAGAAAGGAAACTGAAAAACAGTCACGGTCAGGGGTTAGAGAGCCAGGAAGACCTGCGTTCGAGTCTGCCATTGAAACATGCTGACAAAGAAAACATGGGCAAATAACTTATCCTCTCAGTGCCCCCACACTCTACTATAATATAGACAAGGTACCAGTATACACTGATATGAGGAAGTCACCAGGAAGGAGCTCCCTGTATTGATGAAATTTCCATGTCTGAAAAAAGAGAGAGGAGGGGAAGAAAGGAAGGAAATGGACATTTATTAAGAGTCTGTTATGTGCCAGGCCCTGTGAGCCTTCACTGTGACAAGTTCTTTACAAATAGTATCCCGTTTGATTGTCACAACAACCCTGAGTGGTAGGTGCTATTGTTATTTTCATTTTTCAGTTGAGGTACTAAGGCAGAACTCCCTGGAGTCTAAGGGTCTGAGTGTCTGAGGCCTGATTTGAACTTGGGTCTTTCTGACCTCAGATCCCCTGTACCACCTAGGGGAAACATATTTGGAGCACGTTGACTGGGGTTGGAGACTTGTCTCTGCCATTTCCGACTTTGGGCATAAAGCAAGGTAACATCTTAGAGTCTTCTCACATGTAAAATGGGGATAAGTTTACTTATCTCAAAGTAAATGAAGTGAATGAAGATAAAATTCAACAAAAAATGATTTATTAAGCACCTAGTGTATGCTATGTATTAGTGATAAAAGGAGAAAAACAGAACAGTCCCCTTTCTTAAGTAAGTTACATCCTGTGGAGGGATTGCCACATGTACAAAAGCAGGTAAATATAAAGTATATACAAAAAGTAATGAACATTAATTTTAAGAGGGAGAATGCACTAATGATTGGGAAAATGAGGAAATTTCTCTTGTAGGAAATTGAAAAAAAGTGAAGATTTCTATGAAGTAGAGATGAAGAGGGGGAGTATTCCAGGCATGAAGGACAGCCTATGAAAATACAGAGGCAAATAGGAGATGCAATGCCAAGTCTGGAGAAGAACACCTGGCTGAAAGGAAGAGTTCATGAAAAGAGTACAGCATATGGAAGCTGAGAGTCATAGGGAAAGCCAGAAGGGACCCTCATGTTTATCTAGTCCAGTGGTGTCAAACTCAAATGGAAATGAATTCCTGCAGGCTGCATATTGACATAGAAAACCACAAAATAACATTATCTCTGTTGTATTGCATTTTTATTTATATTATTAAACATTTCCCAATAAAATTTTAATCTAGTTCCAATACTCATGACAACTTGCTGCCCCTAGAGTTTATTACCTTTGATCTAGTCCAATACCCTCATTTTACATGTTTGCATAAGAAGTGTATCTCAGAGGTAGTCAGAAGTTGAACTCAGGTCCTTTGACTCCAAATGTAGTCCCTTTTCCACTATATTATAATGTGAAGCATGCTGGCGAAGGTAAATGGGAGCCAGATTTTGAAAGTCCTTGAAAAGTAAGCTAAGACATTTGTCTTTTACTCTAGACACAATATAAAGCTATAAATTTTTGAGCAGAAGAGTGGCCTTTTGTCAGTTGAGACGTTGGCTAAGTTCTTGTAACTGAAAAGTACTGTGTAAATATCATTTTCCATTATTACTCATAGTCAGCTTTCAATACAGGAGCGAGGCTACCATTATTTCTTGAAGATGAGAATAAAAGAGGCAACCAGCTCGTTACCCCTCTCCAATATTATCATCATAATTACAGTCAGCTGATAATAACTACATGCAGCTAGGACAAGGACTTCCACTTTCTTCCTAGGATAAGCAGCCCCCAGCAAGTCAAATCTTGCTAACTGTGGGAAGAAACGTCACCGACTGCCAGGGATATTAGCAACACGTGGTTCCAGCATATGTGCTGGGAGAGCCAGAAACTTGTTATTAGATATGTGAGAAACTGGTAAAAAACATCATAATTCATTTGGGTTCCCCACTGTGTTCTGATTGCCCGGCTTGCAGGTGTGGGAGAAAGCTTTGGATCTGTGATCTCCACATTGTGGCTATTACCTATAGGAGCACAGTTAATCAATAGGTATTCTAAAAATTCCACTCTGTGTCAGGCACTGTGCTATATGAGGGTAGGGGGCGATTGTGTGTGGGGGGGGGTAGTAAAGTAAAAAATGAAATAATCCCTGCCCTTAAGAAGCTTGTGTTTTATTGAGAGAAACAACATGTACTCAGAATAATCACAAGGTAATGTCAGGGTGGGGGTCAGGGCACTCTTAACCTGGGGAGGTAAATCAAAGAAGTCCTCATGGAGAAGGTAGCATTTAACCTGTGCTTAGAAGAAACTAGGGATTTCAAGAGTTGGGGGCCTGATTTACAAAACAGGGGATCTACTGTTCAAATGAAAGCTGAAAGAAATTTTGCAGGTTACATGGCAAGAAGGGGTTATCCTCCAGAAGTTCAAAGATGCTTCCATCATCCATCTCTACAAAGGAAAGAGAAATACATTGTCCTGCAACAACCATGGGGGAGTCTCTCTCTTAGTCACTGCAGGAAAGCTTCTTGCCAGAGTCCTCCTTAATAGGCTGATTCTTTGCCTGGAAGATGATCTACCCAAGAGACAAAATGGCTTCAGAAACGACCAAGGAACAGTCAATATGGTTATTAGTGGCTCAACAGCTCTAGGAGAAACGCCAGAACCAGAACAAAGGTCTGTGCATAACGTTTGTCAACCTAACAGGCTTTTCACGTTGCCAATCATGAGAGTTTGTGGAAAATGATGGCAAAATTGGGTTGCCTGGAGTTCATCAGTATTGTACATCAGTTTCACGATGTCATGCTTGCTCAGGGTCTGTGTAATGGACAATGCTCTCATGCATTCCCAGTCACCAATGGAGTAAAGCAGAACTGTGGACTTGCTTGGGGCATTATGTTTTCTGCAATATAAGGATGAAAATGGCATGAAGGTTATGTTCCACACCGATGATAAATTATTTACCTTGAAAAGGCTACTAGCCAAGACTAAGGTGGAGGGAGAATTGTTGCATGACTTTCTGTTCACATGTGATTTGTGCACTCAATGCAGTTTCTGAGACTGAGATGTAACAAAGTATGGATTGATTCTCTGCTGCTTGTAATAATTTTGACCCAACAATTAATACCAAGAAAACACAGATTCTACACCAGCCAGCACCACATCATCCATATGTGGAACCATCACTAGCAAATGGAGAGATTTTAAATGCTATGGACTAGTTTACCTATGTTAGTAGCATACTTTCCAGAGATATCCACATGGGTGATGAGGTTGACACACATTGCCAGAGTTAGTTCAGTGTTTGGGAGGCTCCAAAAGAGAGCACAAGAAAGAAGAGGTATTAGACGACCTATCAAATTGAAGGTCTACAGAGCCATTGTACTGACCTCATTGTTGCATGTCTGTGGAACCTGGACAGTCTACCAGTGCCATGCCAGAACGTTGAACTGCTTCCATTTGAGTTGTCTGAAATTTTCTGAAAGCTGCCTACTCCTTTTCTGCTCCACTGTTGTTAACTGTGTCTTGGTTCAACTTTACAAGCTCCAAGTTAGCAACAAACTGCTCATACTCAGATGTAATCTGTTGACATGAAGTCTTCTGATAGTCATCCTGCTTTAAGGTCTCCATGCTTGTTGAATGCAAATGTTTAGCTTGGAGAGGATAAGTCTATGATCAGTACAGCACTCTTCATCACACATTGCCTTTGTCACTCTCACATCTTGTCTGTCTCTTCTTACAATCACATAGTCTATTAAATGCCAATGTTTGTTGCGCAGGCACATCCACAAAGTTTTATTGCTTTTAGGTGAACAGAGAATAATGTTGTAATGAGAAGGTCATGAGATGCAGAAGTCTCCAGGAGTAACTGACTGTTGCTGTTGCTGTTTCCGACTTCATTCTTCCCAAGGACTCCCTACCACGTCTGATAGTCCATGCTTATTCTGGCATTAAAGTCAGTCAGAATTGTAAGCTTGTCTTCTTTTGGCACATTGATCATAAGGATCTCCAGAACTTCACAAAATTTTTCTTTGACCTCAATAGGGTTCATCATCGTGGGAGCACTGATGTAAGTGGCCATTGCATATGAGCCTTTGTTCACTCCTTTTTGGAGGCATACAGGCTTGTTGACTAGATTAGATTTAATTATGAAATCTACTCCAATTTCATGATGCTCCCCTTCACTGCAACCGCTCCAGAAAAACGTGTATCCAGCTCGGACTTCAATAAGCTGGCCGTCATTTGCAGCCTTGTTTCACTCAGGGCTGCTATTTTGATGCAATACCTGCTGAGTTCTCTTGCAACAAGAGCTGTTCATCAATCAGGTCTACTGGATTTTGTGTTATCTATAAGTGTGCACACGCTCCATGTGCCGATGGTAAGTGGAATCATCTTTGAAAAAGATTTTGTACTTTTTTTCATATTTTGACTGCAAGGTAGGATCCCTACCTGCGTTGGCAAGGAGGCCAGAGTTGGATGAAGCAGACAATTTTTAGGGCACCTTTTCTAGCCCCATCCTCATGCCAGGAGGTGAGCAGTACAGTCCTTAAAAAGCTGCTCAGACATCCAGAGGGCTGCCAAATCCCTCTACTGCTTCCAGTGAGAAGACAATCCTGGGCCTGGGCTGCCTGTGTGCAGGATTGTGACTACAGCTCCCACTGTATTCACACCTGCTGCTTTGTCACTTGTCTGTCACCACAGGACTTAAAGGTATGCAAAAATTGTTAAATGGTATGGGTGATGTCTTTTAACTCAAGTATAAATTAAATTCAAGTGAGGTAGAGTTGCTTGAAGTCACTGGCCTCACCCTCTCTTCCAAAGTCATCAAACTAGTGTGGCAAAACAAATGTCAGGATGACTGATGATGGCCCAGGGTGCAGTGGATGACCTTGGAGTCCTTTGATGTCTAAGTGTTCTGTAGTACTTGCTTCAGCTGTCTCATGGCCACTGGAACAAATTGTTCTTATCCACCCATACTGCTGGGGAAGTTTTCACATCCTTAGAGTAGACATCCCCTTAACTTCCCAACAGGTTTAATGGCTGTTGGTCACGTTCAACTTGGTTTAGCCCAACTGCCAAAATGGTTTACTAGGGTGTGACCACTGTGGTGCTCCAGCTTCTTGGAGCCACAGGCGAGAGAACTGGGTGAATCATGTGGACACCAAAGGTAGAAAGCAGATGTACTAATCTTCCCTGAACACTCTACACCCCTATGGAGAGGACATACTATACCAACAATTAATTACTCAACAACATTTATCATGTGACCTCTCTGTGCCAGGCATTTTACCTGAGACTCAAACTAAATAGATATAGAAAATTTGAGGAGTTAGAAAGCCCTAATATCAATCAGACTCAAAGAACCATTGATCAAGAGCTAGGAGGCACATTTGGGGCTATCTTGTCCAACTAATTTTACAGATGAGGAAACTGAGGCAAACAGGATTATGTGACTTAGTGCCACACAGCCAGTAAGTGTTTGAGGCCAAATTCAATCTCAGGTCTTCCTGACCCTGGGCAGCTAGGTGTCACAGTGGATGGAGTGCTGGAGTTTGGAGTCAGTAATTCCTGGATTCAAATTTATACTGATACTTACTAGCTTTGTGGGTAACTTAACCCTGCTTGCCTCAGTTTCTTCATCTGTAAAATAAGCTGGAGAAGGACATGGGAAACTACCATAGTATCTCTGCCAACAAGACCCTAAATAGAGTCACTAAGAGTCAGACACCATCGAAACAACTGAACAACTCCCTGACCCCAGGACCCTCACTCTATCCACTGCACCACATAGCTGCCCCCAGGTTTCACCTCTAGTATCAAATATAAATTCCTTTTTAACCTTCTGAAGTCCTTCACAATCTGTCCCCTATCTATCTTTTCAGCCTCATTGGATATTACTCTCTCTCCCTCTCCCATGCTTTGTGATTCAGCCAGACTGGCCTCCTCTCTGTTCCTCATATAGGACCCTCCATTTCCCAACTCCATGCATTTGCATTAGCTGTCCCCTCTCCCTAGAATGTTTTCCCCTCCTCTCTATGGCCTTACAGAATTCCTCTCTTTTTTTTTTAAAGACAGAGCTCAAGGACCATCTCCTTCTATGTGAAGTCTTCTGACCCCTCTAACTGCTAATGCTCTTCCTGTCAAATTACCTTGTATTTATTCTCTTTACATTCTTCTCTATATTCTTATATATGTCCTCGTTGTCTCCCCATTAGAATATAAGCTCCTGGTGATTGGCAATTGTTTCTTCTTTTATCCCAAGCATTGAGCCCAGGGCATGGCACACAATAGGGACTTAATACCTGCTGACTGATTGATTGCCCAAGGTCTACAAGCTAATAAGCAGCAGCAGGGAGATTTGAACATCAGCCCCGGGTTTCCAAATCAATCTTGCATCGTTTCCACTGCCCCTCCCTGCCTCAGGGATGACTTCCTGATGAAGGTGTCTCATGAGCCAGAACGGGTGGGAAGCTAGGGTTTCTAAGTGAAGGCAAGGAGAGAATGTGTGTGACAATCAGGGTTCTCTAGGACCAGCTCCCCAAGGCTTCAGAGAGAGTGAACATTCACACCTCTGAAGTCAAGACGAGTCAGGGCTTGATGTATTATTGTGTTAATTGCCTAAACTTAAAAAAGTGATGGAGAAAACATCAACCATGGAACTTAATCTTAGAAGTGGGTTCTGTCTACGTTGTTTTTCCCTTTGGAAAATGAGATACTAACATTTGCCTGTAACAGCTGTGATTTGGGCTAAATACAAGGAACCAGGAAAAAAAGGTGAAAAAGCCAATTCCTCTTTTGTTTCTACCACTTAATATTATGGGCTCCTTGTTGTAGTTTTCCAACCAAAATTCCCCAGCCTTGACCTCTGAAACCAATGGATTCACAATAATCCTCATCTTTCCATCAACCCTTGAAATTATTTCTTGGAGCGAATGACTAGTTTAATGACCTCCAGAGAAACCATCCCTTAGGTGAGGAAAGATCTGATGTGATATGATCGTAGCTCCTTGGTTATCGTTTTTTTATCAAATGAGATGCTTGTAAATACACTTAGGACAGTACCTGGCACATAGTAGGAGCTATGTAAATACTTATTCCTTTCCCCCTTTCTTAGAAGATGGATGCTTATATTAATCAGCTAAAGGGAGCGCCATTTTTATTGTTGTTGTGCCAAGGGTTACAATGCAACCATGGACCTTTTAGGGAACATTGGCTGCTTTTTCAATCATCTTTGTGGGGCCGGTGTGAATGTAAGTGGAGTGGTCTTTGGTTCTGTAGTTTTTGGTAAATGTATTGCATGGCTGGCACCATGGAATTCCCAGGGGCATAGGCATGAGTCCGTATAAATATTTGTATGGGATTCAGCAGTCTGTTTGGACTTGCCTAGTGAACAAATTCTAATCTTTTAGCTTGACATTCAAATGTCTTCATATCCTGGCTCTATATGACCTTTCTCGCTTTTCTTTACCTTTCATACATGCCATGCTCCAGCCAAACGAGGTTCTGAGCAGGTCCCAAGCTGAACTCCTTCTTGAACTTGAGATTACACCTCATGGCTCTGTACAAATTGTCCCCTACACCTGACACAAAAATATCAAGCTAAGATGTATACAGTGTCTTAAGGTGTACAAAGTGATTTACAAATATCTTCTCATTTGATTTTTACAAGTCTGTGAGGCAGGTGCTATTATCACCCCAATTTTTCATCTGAGGTTGAGAATGGTTGAATGAATGCATGCAGGAATGAAAAAGCATTTATTAAATACTTACTATTTCTCTGGAATTCTGTCAGATGCCAGGGACACACATATAAGCAAGCAAGACTGCTCCATCCTCAAGTAGTTTACATTCTGATGGGGCAGAAGTAGCCAGATATTTTGGATAGGGAAGCTGGTTAGAGGAAATGGTTATTGGAGTCATTGGATGATTGAGCGACAATCATTTATATGAATGGAAGTGTTGATTGGATTGCTATTCTTGGAGACAGAGTCCAAAAGTGGAGTGGAAAGAGGAGCTTATGGTTGCAGCAGCATGACCTGGATATGAATGGGGAAGAGGGATGATTGACTTCAGTCTGGGCCACATAGAGGCATCTGGGTGGTGTAATGGATAGAGCAGTGGACTTGGAGGCAGAAAGACTCATCTTCTTGAGTTCAAATCTGGCCTCAGACACTTCCTAGCTGTGTGACCCAGGACAAGTCACTTAACCTTGTTTGTCTCCATTTCCTCATCTGTAAAATGAGCTAGAGGAGGAAATGGCAAACTATTCTGGTTTATTTGCCAAGAATACTCTAAATGGGGTCACAAAGAGTTAGACATGACTGAGTACAGCTTCAAGAACTGGGTAAAATAAGATGAACATTCACCAATCAGAACTTAGGTTCCTAGGGGTGTGCACTTGAGATCCCGGTCAGTGGTAGAGGCTGAAACACAGGGAGTTTGGCCTCGACATGGCCAGCTGTCACATAACTAATAAGTATCTGAGTTGGGAATTTGAACTCACATTTTCCCAACTCCAATTTCAGCATTCCATCCATTATATCATGTAGACAGTTTTCCGGTCTTCCTCACCTCCATCTCTCATAACCATCTACCTCCACTCTCTCTTCTGTAAAGCTTTCTCTCATCTGCCCAGTATTCTCTGCTTGCTTAAGTAATTTATATACATATTGCATTCTCTCCTTTATCATTCAGTAAAATATAAGGTCCTTGAGAGAAGGCACGTTCTCCCTTGTTTTGTCTTTGTTTCCTTAACATGACAACTTTCCCCTGACTCCCAAACACAAAGTAGATGCTTATGATGGCACTTTGTCTTGACCAGGCAAACACATGACAAAGACTTCATGGCTTCATGTTTGTGATTTCCCCCCTCCCCATCCATTGCTGGGAATAATGATTTTCCTATAGCAATGACTTAGTTCCTGAACGCTGAATTGAAATGAATTGTATGTGCGTCCTAGAGAGTGAGATCTCTATTGATGAGAATTGCAAGATATAGTTTTTGACTCACACATAATGTCTTATAACCTAATGATGCAAATAAGGTCATATTGCTGAAATTGTAGACTGTGTCTCAAGTGTTTGTTATCAATTCTATAATTCTACATCTTAATATTCTTTTATTTTTTAAAAATTGAGCTCCAAATTCTCTCCTTTCCTTCATCCCCTCACCTACCCATCAAGAAGGATGATTCCCACTATACATGTGAAGTCATACAAAACATTTCTATATTAGTTATATTTCAGAAAAAATAAAGAAATGGAAAAACAGTATGTTTTGGTAATTACTTAGAGTCCATAAGTTCTCATGAGTCAGCCCTTTGGGATTGTCTTGGATCATTGTATAGAAGAGAGGAAGCTAAAACTTTCATGGTTGGCTATCATTACAATATTGCTGTTATGTACAACATTCTTTTGACTTTGCTCATTTTACTTTGCATCAGCTCATATAAATTTTCCTAGGTTTTTCTGAAATACCCCCCTTGTCATTTCTTGTAGCACAATAGTATTGTATCACAACCATATATCACAACCTGTCCAGCCATACCGCAGCTGATGGGCAACCCTTTAATTTCTGATTCTTTGCCACCATGAAAAGAGCAGCTTTTAATATTTTTGTGTATATATGTATATGTCTTTTTTCTTTTATCTCTACTGGATGCAGATACATCAGTGCTGTTGCTGGGTTAAAGGGTGTCCACAATTTTAAAACCCCTAGGGCATAGTTCCAAATTGTTCTACAGAATGGCTAGAGCAAGTCACAACTCCACCAACAGTGCATCAGTGTCCTTTTCCCCCCCATACATCCTCCAGCATTTGTTATTTTTCTTTTCCATCATTTTAGTCAAAATGATAGGTGTGAGGTGGTACCTAAGAGTTGGGGTTTTTTTGCATTTCTCAATTGCACATTTTAGAAAAGACATTGATACATGAGAATATAATGTTGTCTTAGAAGGAGATTTTCCAGGTAATGTCCCAGGGAATCTGGGTTTGACCCTGTGCTGTTTATCCCATTTTTTAATCAGTGGTTTGGAGATAGGCACTGAGAGGCAGCATGACCCAGTAAAGAGATCTAGTCTTCGGGTAAAAAAGCCGAGTTCAAATCTCTCACTGGACACATATTGGCTATACGACTTAAGAAGGTCACTTAATTTCAGTGACCTAGGCAACTCTCTAAGATAATATATTAAAGAATAAGTTGGTGGTGAACACTGATGAAGGAAGTTTTCTCTTGGGAGTTCACTACACCAATGATAGCAGTTTATCTGAAAAAGGTGTGGGCTCTTGGCATAGTTTCCAGGACCAGGGAGGTGGTAGCCCTACTGTTCTCTTTCTTATTTAGACAACATCTGGCATACTTAGCTCCATTCTAGGGACTACACTTTAGAAAATGCATTGATAAGGTGGTGAGAGTAGGCAACCAGGGAGACTTCAGTGTCTAGGCATCATGCCAAATGAGGACTGTTTGAATAGGTTGGAAGGCTTAGCCCAAAGAAAAAAAAAAAGGGGAGGAAATTCTCATATGGAGTTCTGCAGAGAGTGGTAGGAATAAAAATAAGTGCTAGCATTTACAGTGTGCTTTAAGGTTTGCAAAGAGCTTTATAAATATCATCTCATTTGATCCTCCCAACAATGCTGGGAGAGGTAAGAAACAGAGGTTAAGGGACTTGCCCAAGATCACATAGCTAGTAAGTGTTTGAAGCTGGATTTGAACTTAGCTCTTCCTGACTCCAAGTCCAGATCTTTATCCACTGAGCCACCTAGTAGCTGATTGGAGGCCCAATGGCTAACAAGCAATAGATCAGTTAGTCACTCAACCAACTCTTATGTGCTAAGCCCTGAGGATCCAGAAACAAAAAGGAAATAGTTCTCACACTTCAGGATCTTACATTCTAATGAGAGAGACAATATTCATCCATATTAGCATATATAAAATGGATAAAAATAGATACAAGTTCACGTGTCATACATACCCGAGGTTACTTCCAGAGATATGAATAGTATGAATGGGCAGTCACAGCCCAGAGGAATTCCACATTTGAAAGTACCTTTGGAAGTCTTCTAGTCTGACATTAAGAAGACAGTGGAGATACTTCTTCTATGCAACATGATAATGTGAAAATGGATTTAATAGGAATATATATATATGGAGCCCATGTCAAATAGCATGCTGTCTTGGGGAAGGAGCGGGGAAAGGGGGAGAAGGGTGGGGGGAAATTTTAAAACTTATGGAAGTGAATGTTGAAAACTAAAAATAAATAAATGGAAAAAAACAATAAAAAAAGGCATTGGAAGCACCAAGTTTAATCACTCTCCTTGGGTGAACTTTCATTGGAAAATCTCTATAATTTCGAAAGTGGTTTAAAAATAGCTCTCATTGAATGGATCTGCTTCCTATACTCTGGATTAGATTTATAAAATCTAATTATTTTGTCACTTTGTATTAGGTTAATGGTAATATTTTATGGAGAGTTTTTATGATAAAAAGGGGGGAAGAAAAGGTCTGTAGCTCTTTCCCTCTTCCTTTCCCATTCTTTCACTCTCTCTAATACCAGTTCCCTTTTCTTGTCCTTATTGAAAAGTGTTCTAGGTTTATGATCTTGTGAAATTCCACCCTAGGAAAGCCTTTTGCCTCTTTTGCAAAGAAAGAAAAAATGAAAACTGACCTTTAAAAATATCATCCAGATATAAATCAGAAGAATGGAGGGATTGCAAATGTAACTAATGTTTAAACATGGAAACGAGAGACTTTAACTGATTGATTTTTGCTAGGATGTCCTGTGTGAGCTTCCTCTAGGTCTGAAGGTGACCCATCAGTGGCTCTCATACTCCTGTAGGTCCCACCAGCTATTGGTGAGGGAGATAATGATAGAAGTAATAATATCTAGCACTTATGGAGTACTTGAAGGTTTGCCAAGTTCTCTTCAAATATAATCTCATTTTAGAATATTCCACAACCCTAGGAGGCAGGTGATACTATTATCCTATTGGTCAGTCTTCTAAGAACCACCAACCTAGTTTCAGGAGCTAAGCACCAAGGGTTAGGGATGAGTCTTTTTCTTTTCTTTTTTTCTTTCTTTTACCCTTAATTTAATTTAAACGAAAAAAATCTGTGTTGGTTGCTGTTCTTGGTACTGAAAAAATTGAAGTATTTTTTGTCCTCAAAGAACTTACATTCCCCTGAGGAGAGATACATGTTCCCAGACAGATAAATACAAAGTATAATAATTATAATAACAATAATTTATAGATAGCATTTACACAATGCCTTAAAATTTTCCAGTGACTCTATATTGTTTACCTCATTTGATTTAAGCAACAACCCTGTGTGGTAGATGCTCTTATTAACCCTTTTCTACAGACAAGGAAGCTGAGGCTGAGAGTCCTTAGGTGACTTGCTCTGGGTCACACAGTTATTGTGTGTCTGAGGCAGGATTTGAACTCAGGTCTTTCTGACTCCAAGCCCAATGCTCTGTGTACTATGGCACCACCTAGCATGCAATATAAATAGAAGTCCATGTTGAAAGTGTAGGGAATATTTTACAAAGGACTCTGGGAGAAGGGTTTTGGACAGTTTTCTTTCAATTGATGTGGATTTTACTGTCATGAACTCAAATGCTAACTAATACTTTTACATTTGCAAGGAGAAGGTCTATGAGACATATTTAAAACAATGGTAATTACAAAAAGTGACATACAGTTAGCAACAGACTGGTAATTTCTTCATTGTAGAGGATTCTGGTTGTAGAAACTCCCTTCGCTGATGCAGACCAAAGACTCATCTGTAATGGTGCATCTTTGGCACTTGCCTGGACCACTGAGAGGCCGAGTGGTCATCAGATCATACAGGTAGTATATGTCATTGGCAGATTTTGAATCCAAGTCATCTTGACTCCAAGACCAACCTTCAGTCAACTATCAGCTACCTCTCTCCATGTGTCTTGGCCGTTAAATTTTAAAACATCACTTAAGTTCACAACTTATTAAAACATCTCTCTTGGATGAGCCACGTAGGTGGTTCAGGAGATAGAACAGTACTCAAGGAGTCAGGGAGATCTAGGTTCAGATCAAGACTCATACAGTAATAGTGCGAGCCTGGGCAAGTCAGTTTCCTCAATTGTAAAATGAGGATTGTGGTGAAGCTCAAGTGAAATAATGCTTCTAAAGTGCTCGGCTCACAGAATTATGTTGTAGTTGAGTTGTTTCAGTCACGCCTGACTCTTCCTGGCCCCATTGTTTCTGTTTTTGCAAAGATAGGAGAATGATTTGCCATTTTCTTCTCCAGCTTATTTTATAGATGAGGAACTAAGGCAAAGAGGGTGAAGTGACTTTCCCAGGGTTTCATACACAAAGGTAGTAAGTGTGTGAGGTTGGACTTGTACTTATGATGACGAATCTTCCTGATTCTAAGCCCAGCTCACAGTAAGTGCTTAGTAATTCCTTGTTTTTGTCCTTCCTTAGGAGGGGAAGAGTTAGCTTATCAAAGTTCAGTTGTACCAGTCTAAGGTCAGGGGGCAAACTCCCTAGAAGTCAATGAGGAAATGTCAGGATTTCTCCCCTGCCCAGCAAGCTTCCATTTTCAGAGTCCAGTCCTTTGGTAAGCTTGAAGGGTAATGCCACCATATACATATCAATATCCACATGCAACTTTGCCTTTTTGTCCTTGGCTAATCTGAAGTAATTCAGGACAGCTAGGTGATGTAGTGCGTAGAGTGCTGGACCCAGGGTCAAGAAGACCTGAGTTCAAATTCCAGCCTCAGACACTTTTATAAATTTATAATTTTTTATTATAGATGTGTGTGTGAGTATTCTATGTAAGCTTCTACTAAAATTCTACTCTGAGGATATATATATATATACACACACTAAAATCCTACTATGAAGATATATACACACACACACACATATATAATATATATGCACACATACAAAATTATGCTTTATAATTACATTTATAAATATCTTTTGATAGATACTCTTTGTAAATATTTATTTATGATACAGATGTGTTCACAACTACTAGTATTATTAGGTTCTCTTGTTTCACACCAGAGAATTGCTAATATCTGTAAAATTCCCTTTAATAAATGCTTTCTGATATCTTTCTTTCTAGGTAGAGTATCTTAATAGCGATTGTATTATACTATACTATTCATTTATTACTCATAATATCCTACCTGCTTTATTTTTCCTGTATATGAGAAAAAATGGATATTCACATATAAAATGTCATAGGAATCTAGATTTGGAACTGGAAAGGACTTCAGAGTCATTGTGTTCAATAACCCTCATTTTACTCATGAGGAAACTGAGACCAGGGAGGTTAAGTGATATGTGGTATGGTGTACAGAGTGCTGGGACTGTAGTCAGGAAGAAATAAGTTCAAATCTAGTCTCAGACATTTCCTACATGTGTAACTTCAGGGCAATTCACTTTAATGTCTATTTGCCTCAGTTTCCTCATCTGTAAAATAGGCATAATACCCCACCCCCTGCCCCCCAGCATTGTTGTGAGGACTAAAAAAGAAAATATTTGTAAAGTGCTTAGCTTTACTATGTTTGGCTATGCCTGGCACATAATAAGTGCTATATCAATATTTCTTCTTCTTCTTCTCCTTCTCCTCCTTCTTCTCTTCCACTTCCCCTTCCTGCCTCACAGTCATACAGTTAATGAATATGAGAGGGGGTATTTTAACCCAAGTTCTCTGACCCCATATAGAAGGTTCTCTATTAGTCCATGGTTCAAGCTATTCATTTTAGCTGTTGTACAGGGAATGGGGAAGAGGTGGTTATATATCTGTCCATGGAGAGTGACACAAGGCTTACAGCTGAAAGGATATAATATAGAGCCCATCTATCAGCATATGTCATCTGCATGTTACCTCTGGCACATCCTACCAAGCTGGTAAGTCATGGAGCTTGGTCCTGATGTTGTCCAGAGACAGTCTTCCTAAGTTGAGAGAGGATGAACACCAGCTTGGCCATAGGGTGCTGACTTTTCCAGTACTATTTACTCTCAGACTGTCTGCTAAGGGCCCAGAGAACTTGATATCTCCATCAATGGAAGGAATATTCATAATGAATGAATCACTGGTTCTCAACAACAAAATTAGGCTGGGGCTTGAACGAATACTTCCTGCAGACCTGAAAGCTGGGATGGGAGGTGCATCTATCACAAGGATGGGGATGGTATTGGGTAATAAAAAGAGGGTGAGGCTGAAATCTTTAGGGGCTTACCTATCCTGGTTGGGATTTCAAGGTAGGCTGGGCAGAAAAACCAAGAAAGGAGCCCCAGCAGAGTAAGGCAAGTTTTCTTTGCAGAAGGTTGTATTAAATCTCCTTAATGTAAGAGCTGTTCATTTCTAAACCCCAAGGCCAAACAGATCCCAATAGTAAACAATTTAATCTACCTTATTATATTGTAACACTTCATTTCTAGAAGGTAGCTTTCTGCCACTACCAGAGCAGACTGACATCATGGATAATGCACCCAAGCCTCCTGTTGGTCAGAAAAGTCATTTTGAAAACTGCCAGGAAGAAGAGAGGTGGGCTTTCTTCCCTTCCCTTCCCTTCCCTTCCCTTCCCTTCCCTTCCCTTCCCTTCCCTTCCCTTCCCTTCCCTTCCCTTCCCTTCCCTTCTTCCTTTCTCTTTTGGATTTATAGTCCTAGTATTTACTACACAGTCAGGTGCATAGTAAGGACTTAATAAATACTTTTGAAAATTCATTTTTATTCATTCACCTCCCTGTGAGGAAAGCCGCTTTTCCAATATAGGTCCAGCTTTTAGTCTTAGAAAATTGCCTGGGGCCCCAAGACTTTAAATGATCTGTCCTCATTCATTTGTCCAAATCAGATATTGAACCCAGGTTTTCTTGTTTTTGAGTTCCTTTCTCTATCCACTCTTCTTGGGAAATTAAAGAGGATGCTTCCAGACCTGAAGCATCTCTCTCTCTCTCCTCTCCTCTCTCTCTCTCTCTCTCTCTCTCTCTCTCTCTGTCTCTCTCTCTCTCTCTCTCTCTCTCTCTCTCTCTCTCTCTCTCTCTCTCTCGCCATGTTCATTCCTTCAAAAAAAAGAAAGAAGAGCTCTGGGAGGCATTTGTTCTTAAATTAACTAAAAAGATGTTTCCACCTAAATCACAAGGCGAAAATGTCTTCCTCAAAGTCAGTTACTTCAGGAAAATATTCTACTTGGCAAGGAAAAAAAATGCTACCAAGCAAAAACACGCAAAAAACCAACACCCCAGCATTTTTTCCAGCTCTGATATTTACAGAACGAACCCACTCTTCCTGTTACTCTGCCCACAACAGACCGCTTAGGGTCAGCAGGGCTTCTCTGACTTACTACTTTTTATTTTAACTTAAAAAAAGTTTAAACTAGTGCCTGGCATCTGGTTGTTTCAACAATAGAGCTTCTTTGATTTTGTTTTGAGAACACTTCCTTCGATGTGTCTATTAGTCAATGTGTCTTTGAGCCAGCCCAAAGAAAGCTTGGGGATCCTCAGAACAGGTTTACCCTGGTCCCTTGGCCCCCTGCACCAGTTTGGTAGAGATCAAAATGACTGACCTGCTATTTTGTTATCTCGAATTCTTCTTCTCTACTCTCCATGACATCAAAAAAGTACCCCCAAGGTGGGTCTTTTTCAGACAATCCAGTAGAGCAGCATTTTCCCCACAAGGAGGAGCTGTGCTCTCTGCCTGCTGGAAAACAGGACTGGGCAGAGGCAGATGGTCTCCAAACCCCTGAGGAAAATGGAGAAAGCCTTTGTTGGCCTCCAATATGTGGTCATCATTATCCAAGTGATTGGAATGTAGCTTTAGAGCTGGAGGAACCCAAACATTTCATCCAAGTTCATTTTGAGATAAGGAGCCTGCAACCCAGAGAGGTTGTGGTTTGTTTATTGTCACCAAGTTCATAAGTATCTGAAGCTGGATTCAACTCAAGTCTTTCTGACTCGTAAATGGACTGGTGGGGTCTAAAAGACGCAGGACCTCTTTTCAGGATGTCAGAGCACTCAGACCTCCTCACTAGGACTTAGCAAATCTCACTTAATCCATTTCACCAAGCACTCATTAAGTTGTGACTGCTTGGAAGGCTCAGGGTCCAGTGCTAGGGGAACCAAGCTACAACAAAACAACAACAAACTACTCTCCTTACCCTCAAGAAACTTTCCATCTAATAGGGAAGATGTGACACAAATAAATAAATAAATGTTAATTACACGGGAGGGGGGCTCACATATAGGTAACGGCACTGTTATTATACAGAGAAGGAGCATGGTATAATGGAGAGACAGCTGGCATCAGAGCCAAGAAGATCTGGATTCGAATCTAGCCTCTGATATGTGCGTGCTCTGTGATTCTTAGATCCCTTGGTCAACTCTCAAAGACCAAGCTGCAGAGAAAGTGCTAGATTTACATTGATAAAAGAAGTTAGTTCCTCCATCAATGGAATCTTCGGTCTGGTTCCTATCTCATATAGTGAAAGAAGAGGGAGAGAGGGGGTCTAAGCACAGTGTTAAGAAATATGCAAAGGAGAAGATCTTTTTTATTTGGGGGTGGAGATCTCAGGGAAGGCTTCATTGAGGAGGTTTTACCTGAACAGAGTCTTAATGGAAGATAAAGATTTCAGGGGGAGAAGATTCAAAGGGAGTATCTTAGCATAGTGCCTGGCACTGAGTAGTTATTAATAAATGTTAATTGAAGGATTGATTGAGTACATTCAAGGCATAGGGGACAGTCTGTGTGTAGAGGTAGGCATGCTGGGAAGATATGTGGGTTAACTAGTAGCTCACATGTGTAGTGAAAGAGGAAGAAAAGAATGAAATAAGATGGAGAGGATAGCTTGGAGTCAGATTGCAGGGGCCTTTATATACCAGACTAAGGAGTCCTTTATTCCAGGCAAAGAAGAACCACTGGAGACTTTTGAATGGGGGAATGTGTCAGGGAATAACTTGGTCATTACAAAGTTAATTTAGGTATGAAAAATTTATTATAGAGAAAAAAGATTGGAGGCAGGGAGGCTAGTTAGCCAGAATTCGAGTGTGTGTGTGTGTGTATGTGTGTGTGTGTGTGCGTGTGTGTGTGTGTTCATCCTTTGTTGCTGAAGAAGACCATGCCATCAGAGAAATGATGACATGACTTGCACTTGACTGTTTTGAGTGAGGGAAGGTGGTGCAGGTCTCCAGCCTTACTTCTCCTCCAGAGCCATCTGAATCCAGTGATCAGATATTCATCAGGATGACTGGAGATGACCCAGGATGAGGCAATTGGGGTTAAGTGACTTGTCCAAGGTCTCACAGCTAGTGAGTGTCACGTGTCCGAGGTGAGATTTGAACTCAGGTCCTCCTGATTCCTGCCCTGGTGGTCTATCCACTGTACCACCTGCATTGTCAACGTTCAAATAGAGAATGAAGGAATGGATACAAAAACAAGGTAGATTAACAAGACTTTACAACTTGTAAAAGAGAGGGGGTGAACCAGATGAAAGAGTTAAAGATGACTTTGTGGGTGGGTGACTTGGAGAATGGTGGTGACATTGACAGAAATAGGGAAAGTGGGGGAAGGAACAGATTTGGGGTGGGGAGATAAGGTCAGTTTGGGATGTATTGAGTACTGACATGGAATAGAGAAGTCTAGCATTTGGTTGGAAATGGGCTCCCTTGAGGACATATCAAGGATAGATCTGTAGATGGAGGAGTAATCTGCACATACTATTTCATCTCTTGACTTCATGTATTTGCACTGGTTATCTCTCATGACTGGAATTCTTTCTCTGCACATCTTCTCCTTTGGCTTCCTTTAAAATCTACGATCTGTAACAAGCCTTTTCCAGTCTTCTTCAATAGGAAGGCCTCCATCCACCTTTGGAGAGTATCTCCAATTTATTCTGTATATAACTTTTTGTTCCTTATACATTGTCTCCCTCATTAGGCTATAAACTCTTTGAGAAAAGAGACTTCATTTTGCCTTTCTTGGTATCCCCTAGGCTTAGTACAGTGTTTGGAACATAGTAGGAGCTTAATTGGCTGAATACATAAATGAATTTATTGAGGTTATGGGAGTGAATGAAATTAAAACAAAGACTATAAGGAAAGAAGAAAAGGAGAAAAGTCACAGGGGTCCCTCCATGCCTAGGGGAGGAAGTGGAAGGTGGGCTTGCAAAGGAGACCCCAAAAGAGCAGTTGGACAGGCAGGAAGAGAACCAGGAGAAAGGAATGTCACAGTGTGTCACAGAAACCTAGAGAGAGGGAATTGTAAGGAAGGGTGTGTGACCAGTAATATTAAATGCTGCCGAACGTTCAATGAGAATGAGGAATGAGAAATAGGAATGAGTAATGAAAATGAGGCAATGAAAAAATAATTCTAGACCCAGTAGGGAGCAGTTTCACTAGGATGATGGAGATGGAAGGCACCTTGCATGAACTGGATGGTGATAAAGGAGAGAATGTGTACCTCTTTCTAGAAATTTAGCAGTGAGAGCCAAGAAAGAAATCTGAGGGGGTGGCAAGGTCAAAGTAAGCTTTCCTTCCTTCCCTCCCTCCCTTCTTCCTTCCTTCCTTTTCTACTTCCTTCCTTCCTTCCTCCCTCCCTCCCTCTCTCCCTCCCTATAGCTGGGGAGACTGAGTCTTTAGGAGATTAGATGAATTACCATCTTTTCTCCTCCTCCTCCTCCTCCTCCTTCTCTCTGTCTCTCTAGATAAACATAATCTAGTAGAGTAGACAATCTCCGGAGAGAGTAGAGTAGTTAGCATTGTGTCTTCTTTTATTGTCCTTCAGGAAGCCCTGGAAATTTCTGATTATATGTATCAAAGCCTCCTCCCATAAACCCTCACACCCAGGTACATTTAGACAAACTCATGTGGATATATAGCTCACTCACTCTATCTATCTATCTATCTATCTATCTATCTATCTATCTATCTATCTATCTATCTATCTATCTATCCATCCATCCATCCATCCATCCATCCATCCATCCATCCATCCATCCATCTAAAACCTGCATGGGCAACACACGTATACACGTGTGCGTGTATGTGTGTGTGTGTATAATAATTATGTAGAAATTCATAAGGTCTGCAACTTTTGCTTTCTCAGTCTATGATACCTTGGATAGCTCACAAATCCTCAGAAATGAAGATAATTACCTGATTTCCTCCTGGTTCTTTGACTGCTGATATTCTATGGTATAGCATTTTTGTGAAAGCAGCCACTTTAACTGAAGTATTGCATCTTCATATTTTCAGTTTGCCTTAGTCTTACTCCCCCATCATGTACCTAATGGACTCAGACTGGCAAAGGATGAATGGACTAGACAGGTGAGGCTTGTCAGCTGTCCTTGGCAGAACTCCATGACATGAGTATCAGTTAGCATTTTATTTAGCAGCCATTTTCATAGAAGGGATTTGAGCTTTGCCTCTGCACACTCACCCCGATCCATCCTGTGTGCACTGAAGGATACTGGCATTTTGGAGTCTACATATGCTTTCCATTGGGACACACTTGGTGATGTGATGAAGGAAGACGAATGCAGGGAGCATTATTTAATGAGAAGAGACATGCTTCCATTTCAAGAGCAGCCCTTGTCGGGCTTCACCATTCACCAGAGCATAAAGAGGGGGCAGGGTTCCTCCTGAACTCAGTTGGAGGTCTCTTCTCAGATAAACTTCACAGAACACTGAGCAAGAGTAGAAGCTGGACCCTTTCTTTTGCATTAACAATTTTTCCCCTTTTCACAAACTGCCACAATTTTATCCCTATGGAATGAGCTTGTCTTAAGAGTGTCAAACCCTGTTGAATTGGAGCCCACCAGTTGGAACTGGGTATAAAACTGAAGGGTTATAAGCTAAAATTTCCCTCTTCTCTTTCTATAGAGAAAGAAATTGCCTGGCAAATGAATAATGTAAATAGACTTTGAAGGGAAATATTTAACTTAATTACTAGAAGAAATGAGCAGAATCTATTTCCTATTGTTGCCCAACACTAATCGAAGTGGGCTGGTTTCTTACTATCCCTGCAAATCTCTTACTCATTCCCGCCTCTGGGACTTTGTCTGTGTTATTTCCTTGTAATTCTCTACCAACTCCTTTTCTTCTCCAAATCCTATCCATCTTTCAAGGCTCAGCTGACCCCCCACTTCTGCCATGAAATCAAATCCTCTGGTTCACATGATAGCTCCCTTCTCTGAAGCCTTACAGTATTTACGTTCTTAATCAGGAAGCTTTATTCAGTTCTCTATTTAACATGTATATGTCTTGTCTCCTCAAATAGAATGCTGTCTATTTGTGGAAAAGAGCCATGTCCAATATAATAATATCCCATTTATCCAGTGGTCAGCATTGTAGCAGCTTTTACCTGGAATCTGTAATGTGATTATTATTAGCATTATACATATACATGTATATATATTAGTACTTTATAAGTGTATTTCAATATAACTGGTTTTCTTTATAATTTTAAGTATTTTTATTTCATGCAGTTTAAATATGATGAAGAGAAGCGGTCCATAGGCTTTGCAGAATTGCCAAAAGAGTCCTTGAAGAACACTTGTTCTGGAATGCAGCCAAGAATGTGAAAATAAGTAAAAAAGGTTTCTGAGAGATTAAAAACGGTTATTCCAAAGCCCATGCATGATGAACTTTACTGACAGTATGAATGTCTAAGACTTCATTTTATTTTTTGGGACAGCAAGGTGGTGTAATGGAGATAGGGAGGGAGGGAGGGAAGGAGGGAGAGAGAGAGCGAGAGCGAGAGCGAGAGTGAGAATGAGAGCGAGAGCTAGAGAGAGAGAGAGAGAGAGAGAGAGAGAGAGAGAGAGAGAGAGAGAGAGAGAGAGCACTAAATTTGAAATTAGAAAGACCTGAGTTCAAATCATACCTCAGACACTTATCTAACTGCATGGGTCAAATAGCCCTAAAATGCCTTCCTAGCCCCTCAGAACATGATTGCATCACAACAGTACAGTAAGGTATGGGAGGCAGTGTGGTACAGTGCACGGGGATGCATTTGGTGGGGGGTCCTGACTCTGACACAATAGCCTTGTCACTCTAGAAAGATCTCTTAATCTTTCAGTGCATTGAGAGACTCCTTAGGACTTACTGGATAAGCCACAGATGGGTTCCATTTTGAATTGTGGGGGTCCCCATGCTGGAAATTCTGAAATCACATATTCTTCATCAGAACAGATATTCATAATTATGTCCATGAGACATTGAATGAATGAGTCCTTAATTAATTTGAAAGAATCTTAGACTTTTGGAATCATTTGATGGCATTGTATAGAAAATCATTTGTGATTTGTAGAAGAGAATCACTCCTGCCTCATGGTACTGTGTATTCTAACATTCGTCATGCTTTGACTTTTCTGTCCTATTTGAGAGAGCCTTCTATTTACAAACACTTACCCACTCTCTCTAGGTGAATGGCAAATTATGCCAATCAAAAAGTGCCAACATAGTTTTACAATCTAGAAATTTCCTTGAAAAGGAAGGACATGAAATAAAATTATGGGCCAACAAGTGTGCATTTGGAAAACTTCTATAGATTGATGTTTCCTAAAATATATCATAAAGACCTCTCAGATGTCTAGTTTCCATAGGCCACAAAGTATTGTATGTGAAACCCCTACTGTGTATCCCCAAGGACCAGGAGTTGCTCTCAGAGATGAGAGACAGAGAGGGGAACTAAATTTGGAAACATTATTCTGGGTGTTGGGCATTTGGGAAGCAAGAAGTGAGCAAGAATCCCTGAAAATAAATGATCTATGATTTCTAAAGTAGAAATTCCCATGAAAATATTTTCTGATTAGCCAGAATGCCTCATCAATGATGATTGCAGTTTAAGAAAATATTCATCAATCTATGTGCTGTAAATCAAACATAATGCATTCTCCAATGAATGATGAGTAGAAAAACAATGATTTGAACTTGTTATAAGTTCATTATAAAAACAAAATCATTTTGATGGCAGCCAATCTATACTTTCTGTTTATTACCAGATGGTCCTAAATGAAACGAAACCTGAAGTCTGGGTCTGATGGCTTACAACTCTCATTCCTGCTACCAGGGAGGATGAGGGAATTGGATTGTTTGAGCTTAAGAGTTGGGAGCTACAGTGTGGAGCTTAGCCACACTATCCTGGCACTACTATTTGGGTTCTCTGGGAGAGAATGAGGCTGCTGAAGGAGAGGTAAAGCAACCCCAAGTCCAACCCCATGGCTTCCATGCCAAGAAGTAGTGGTTTCCAGCTTGGGAATGGCTGCTGCTCTTCCAACCTGGGTAAGATAGGGAGATTCAGTCTTAAATAAATGTAGCTTGAGACATATGACCCAATTATTGCAACTTGAATCTTCTCTCATTAATAAGAGCATTTCATAATTTAATATCTTAGAAATATTCAAAATGATCAATGATAATAAGGATTTGATGGGGCCTAATGAGGTTCTCAACAAGGTAAGATCTAAAGTTGAGGTGATAAACCATGAGGTACTAAGAGGTAAAATATTCATTTTTGTGATGGCATATTTCAAGACATGCTCTAAATTGTTAAAGAAATAGTGGAGGTCATGTGTTTCTGTAAGCCCCTGATTTTGAATCTTGCTTCTTTCACTAATTGACTACGTGACTGGACAAACCATTTCCCTTCTCTTGACCTAGGCTTTCTCCTCTATAAAATGATGGTATTGAAACTGGATGATTTCTAAAGTCCTTTCCCACACTAACGATTTATGATGCTTATCAAAAAATAAACCCTGAAGGCGGAGCCAAGATAGTAGAATAGAAGGATGGATGTGCTCTAGCTCTACCCCCATAGCCCATAAAATAAAATTGACTCTAAACAAATTTTAGAGCAGCAGAAGCCACCAAATCATGGAGTGAAACATATTTCCTGCCTCAGACAGCCTGGAAGGCCAACAGGAAAGGTCTATTATACGGAGCTCTGAGCAGAGCATAGCCCAGCATGGGCAAAGCAGCACAGACAGGACTGGAGCAGGCTTCAGGGCTCTGAACCATGGGCAGCTGCTACAGTCCCCAGATTTCTCAACCTACAAATGCCAAAGAGAGCTTCAAAAGTCAGTAAGAAAGCATTTTCACCTGGGTGAGAGGGTAGCACAATCAGGCCCCAGTCTTAGGTACAGGGAGGCAGCAACCACTGCAGTGGCAGCAAGAGCATCCTCAGCCCTACAGATGCTGGGGGAATTGAGTGGCTAATCTGGATCTCAGTCCTGAGTGGCAGACCTGGGGTGAGGAGGAGTGCTGGAGAGGCAGAGCTGGTGACAGATGTGGAGGGGAAATCCTACTCGAAGTTCCAGGGTAGAAAAGAGTGCTTGTGGTTGCTCACAGACCAGAGTGCAGGCCAGGAGAGAAGTAAATTCCTCTCCCTTGATTGTACCACCTTGAAGGAACTGAGAACTTACAGATCCCTAGAGATATCTCAGAGAACAACTGCGAAAAACCTCTGAAACCTGGGGTAGTATACCATACACTTGACAAAGGACTCAACAGTCAAGTAACTGACTGGGAAAATGCCCCAAAAATAATCAACAGAGGGAAGGAGCTGGAATTAAGGGGGAGTAGGAGAGCCTTACTGTAGAAGATGGGATTTTGACTGGATCTTGAAGAAAAGCAGATCAGAACTGAGTCTGCAATTGAAAGTCATAGAGAGTTGCCTGGGGATATTGCGAAGCAACAAGGTAAATTACCAGGTGAGTGACTTAGGGTCACACAGGCAGCATATGTCCAGGTAGGGCTTTTTGGATGCTCAGGTCAACTCTCTATCCACTATATCACACTGCTTCTGTATGAAACAGCCCCCATAGTGAAGAAGGGGATGGTCCTGTGGTACTCTGTCCTGGTGCAGATCATATCTAGAGCACAGGACTTGAGTCTGGTTGCCACATGTTAAGACTCTCGTAAACTAGATGCTAAGTAGAGGAAAATGACCAGAACTGGGGGGGACTTAAAAACTGTGCTATGTTGGCTGCATTGAGGGAACTGGGAAGGTGTAATTGGAGAAGAAAAGAGTAGGGAAGGGGAGAGTTGGTGGACAGGTTTATTATCTCTTGTTATCTGTTCCTGCCAGCACAATTTCCCTCTTATGCCACTGGGAGCAATTCTACACTCAGTAACCCCTTATTAAATAGTGATCATATCTAATCTTATGTTTCCTTCTACATGTGACCGTGGAGGGAGAAATGAGTTAAAAACACTAACAAGTCCCATATGGTCTCCTCTTGAAAGGTACAAAGAGGAGCGAATGAACGAAATAAATGTAGAAACTGGGCTTCCAAGGTGGGGGAAGGGAAATGATAGCCACAAATCTCTCCTTCCTCTGCTACACTCCAAAGCAATCCTTGACCTCAGCCATGCCAGAGAGAAAGGGGCTATGGGATTTTGGAAATAACCTGTTGTGCATATGACATATGTAAAAGACCATGGGGTATGAAGTCAGTCAACCTGACTTTGAATCCTGACTTGGCTAGTTATACCTTGGGGGCCTTAGGCAAGTCACAACTTCATTTCCTTCCCTGTAAGATGGGGATTATAGACCTAGGGATGCTGGTCCCTTCCTGATTTGGATCTATGAACTGGTTTAACTGGCTTGACCACTTACTACCCTTGTGATTTGGCTAGTCACTTATGCCCCTTGGACTTTGTGTTCCTCTTCTGTAAAAGGAAGGGTTTGGAGTAAATAGTCTCAGATACTCTTTCCAACTTTAGGATCTCACTAGTGGTAAAATCTTCATTTCAAAAGGCAAATATATGATAGTAATCTGTGTTTTGAGGCATTTGAACCAAGTTTCAGAGCTAGGGTAGAGATGATCATTGAGGTAGGGGCTGGCAGCTACACTGGACTTGATAAATGTCCTTTTTTTCTTAACTAGAAATAAGGAAGAATGAATGACCATTAAGTATGTGAGAATACCTAATAGGATAGGAGGGACCAGCTATCTCAATCCATTCCCATTTAATTGCTGGTCTTTAAAATTTTAGGATTTTCTGAACATAACTAAATGAATTCTTTGGGTGTTAAGCCCATGGAATAAGCACTATAAGAAATGCATGGATGAGTAGGTAGAGAGAAATAGACAGAGTTGACCCCAGAGTGGCAATTTACAAAATCATTCTCTGACATATTCTTACCTTTGTACTTAATACCATATGGCAAAATAGTTTCCTATTTTTCTGTAGTTTGTCTGGCCAGAAACAGATAATTGATATAAGTAAACTTAAAGAATACCACTGGAATTTCTTCTCTGTAATTCTGCAATATTGATGCAAGTAATTGTGAGGTGTGATAACAAAATGTGGCCCTGAGGATTTAGGGGAATAAGTCATTGGTAGGAGAAATACAGTTTTCCCCCTCGGCTTTATCTTTCAAAGCAAATATTGGCACATGACTCCTAATTCTTTCCTCCTTTCCTTTCCTTTCCTTTCCTTTCCCTTCCCTTCCCTTCCCTTCCCTTCCCTTCCCTTTCCTTTCCTTTCCTTTCCTTTCCTTTCCTTTCCTTTCCTTTCCTTTCCTTTCCTTTCCTTTCCTTTCCTTTCCTTTCCTTTCCTTTCCTTTCCTTTCCTTTCCTTTCCTGTCCTGTCCTGTCCTGTCCTGTCCTGTCCTGTCCTGTCCTCTTATCCCCTGTCCTTTCCTTCCTTCCTTCCTTCCTTCCTTCCTTCCTTCCTTCCTTCCTTCCTTCCTTCCTTCCTTCCTTCCTTCCTTCCTTCCTTCCTTCCTTCCTTCCTTCCTTCCTTCCTTCCTCCTAAGTGCCTGTTGTGAGCAACCAATCCATCAATCATTTAACAGATGTCGATTTAATACCTCCTGTCTCCCAGGGTGTACTAGATCCTGGAGATACAAAGACAAAGAAAAAACAGCCCCTGACCACCAGATGTTTACAATCTATAGGAAGGTGCTGGGCTGGGGTGTGAGAAAAGGAGTTTTGGTGTCATGCAAAAAGCATCTGACTTGGATAATCTGGGTGCTAGTAAATGACTGAGATTGGGTTTGAACTCATTCAGATGACTCTTTCTGATCCCAATTCCAGTGCTTCATCCACTACACCATCTGTCTGAGATACTAATGCTATTAACACCAACCTCAGAAGGTTGTTATATGGAAAGTACTTGATAAACTTAATAAAAGCAAGGTTTTTTAAAAAATAAAAATAAATAAGATATAATTCTTGTTCTCAGGGGGTCTGCAATCTAACGGAAGAGATTAAAATATACACACACATATCTAGAATGGAAATGTCAGATGACCAATGTCAAATATTATAGGAGAGGAGGGAGTGGTCTTTCTGGTTTGGAGAGTCAGGGAAGACTTCATGAAGGCAGTGGGTCCTCAAGGATCAGCAGGAATTTGACAGAGGGAGGCAGGCAGAATGAGAGGCAGTGCATTCCAGGTACAGGGAATACCCATGAGTAAAGCTATCGGAGTGAGAAAGTTAAAGTCATGTTCTAGGAATGATGAGGAGACCAGGCTGGCTGCTGTATAGAAAGTATTTTATTCTGTAGAACAGCAGAAAGGAAGACTTAGAAAGGTGGTTTGGGAATAGGTTGTTGAGAGCTTTGAATGCCAAGCTCAGGAGTTTGACCTCTTGAGATCATAGATAAAAGAGCTGAAAGGGATGTTATTCTACTCTCTTAATTTATAGATGAATAATCTAAGCCCAGAGAAATTGTAATTTACTCAAGGTGACATAAGCTATGAGTGAAGGAAACAGGATTTGAACCTAGGTTCTTTAACTTCAAATTCATTGCTCCTTCCACTGTCCCATGTGTAATATAATGACTAGGATGTGCTTCTTAGTTTCCCTTTGGACAAGTTCTGACTTCAGATCTTCAGAGACTATGGCATTTTATGACTTGTAGATTTGTGTGCTGGCAATGATAATCATAATAAAATTGACTAATGTTAATATAGTCTCCTACTATGTCCCAGGCACTGTACTAAGTGCTTTATAAATATCTTGTTTGTGCCTCAAAACAACCTTGGGAGGTAGATGCTGTTGCCTCCTTTTAAAGATGGGGAAAATGAGGCAGATGGCAGTTAAGTGACTTGCCCCGGGTCACACAGCTAGTAAGTATCCGAGGCCAAATTTGAATTCAAGACATTGACACTAGGCCTACTGCTCTATCTATTATGCTACCTAGCTGCCTGGTAACTCGTATTTTAATAATAATAGTCTTATGAATGACAAATTTTATAGTGATTTTTAGAACAATGTTGACATCATGGAAAATAGACTTAAACTTTAGTTGGGGGGGGAACCTTAGCAGGGCAGCTAGTCCATTTACCTCATTTTACATATTAGGAAACTAGAACTTAGAGAATTTAAGTGCCTTGTCCAAGATCCATATTACTGCAAAACAGTATAGAATTGGTTGATGGTTTCCCCATGAATGATAAGCAGATACATGAAGTCTTGCTGGTTTTTTGATTCTGTGAAGTTTTCCCTTTCTGTGAACCTTAGTTTCTCCATCTGTCAAATAGGGGTCAGACCAGATGATCGCTAAGATTTCTTCCATCTCTAGGTTCTGTGACACTCTAAGAATTGACCTGTACATTTAAATTTAGTGCCTAGTTAAGGTCTGCAGTTCCCTTTATGGATAACCATTTGGTATGCATATCACCTATTTGTTGCTGCTTGGGTGATTATGATCAGGACTTTGGGTTGAAGGCAGTGAGAAGTTTAATGTATCTTTTAGAGAGCTTTCTTTTCATCCCTCACTCGAGTTCCTCCCACCATCCTTCCCACTTTGGTCTCTTGGGATTCTCAGTCTCCACTGTCCTTTATTCCCTCATCATCCGCCCTCCCCCTCTTTGGCATGCGTTAGATGTGCTAGTGGATAGCAGTGTGCCATGACAGCCAAGGAGATCCCAAGATGCATTTTTTGGGGAACAGGTTGGAATCAAAGACCTTGGAGTCACAGTCCAGAAACAAATATGGTGAAGGATACATACCTGGGACTTCTTTCTCCTTGTTGTTGTTATCGTGTTTGAGCTGTATCCTTACTCTGGAATATCCCTTAGCTCCCACAGTCACCTTCTGGAGAATTGGACAGGGCCCCAGGCCAGATAAGTTTCATTCCCCTCTCTCAGAGACTGTCAGAAAATTACCCCTGCCTTTCGAACTCCCATTTTTGAATTGTTTTCCCTCATTTAATGTAAGCTGCTTGAGTGCAGGCCTTGTTTTTCCTTTCTCCCATACAGTTATCCCAAGATCTAGGAAATTCATGTAAAATTTCTTGACCCTCCCTTCATACTAGAGAAGAAGTTTGAATCTTTTTCTTTTATGAGGTGTTTACAGTACCTTATTATAAAATTTGGGTCAAGTATTTGGTTGCAGGCTCTGTGTCATCTGCTGACCTTTGCACATCATCTGAGGCTTCTGCAAAACTCCCCAAATGTTTCCATTTCACTTCTTACGCCAACCCACAATATATCAAAACTGTGATGGGGAAAATCATGACATGGAAGAGATAGCTGTATTTGTATCCCCAGCCTCCTGCACACTGCCTAGCACATAGTGAGTGTTTAGTAAACCATTGTTACCTCTCCAAATAGTCCAACAGAACTTCAGTTAAGTTTATAGCACTGAGAGGTTGTGATAAGTAGTTAAGAAGAAAGTTGTTGACAGATTCAAAAATACTTTTAAATGCTGGGATGCATAATGAGACATATGGTCTACTGGAAACCAAGGCTTTCCTAGTGTAGGTGGTATTTGTAACACACTGACCTCTGGGACCATATTGTTGCATTGAGATATGCCGATGGAAATAGAATTAGAAATGAATTGAAAGCCAGAATGAGAAGAGACCTCTAAGATTGCCTAGTCCAATGTGTACTTGACTAAGAATTCTCAGGTAGAACTTACCTGACAAGTGGTCACTCTGGTCTTTGCACGAAAATGTCCAGTGAAGGGAAATAGTTTACCTTGTCTGTTCCCACTCAGAAAAAGATGCTTTATGTGAAAAGATTTAAAAATACATCCTGTAATCCCATTCCAACTTCAAGCCATTTAGTGAATTAGTCAATAGAACTTCTAGTTCCATTCCAAATGAACTTCAGTACCTTAATACACATGTATGCCAATACATGAAGGATTTGTGATTTTCATCAGTGCAAGGAACTCCACATGTGAAGGCTCCTTCCAGTGAAGAAGATTGCAGCCCTCCTCCAACATAGTACAATTGAAAGTTGATCAGGGAATCAGGGAATCTGAATTCAAATGTTGTCTCTGATGCTCACCACCTGCATGAACGTGGACCTCAGTTTCTTTATCTGTAAAATGAATGGGTTGGATTAGGTAGTCTCTGAGGTTTGTTCCGATGAGTTGCTTCTCGAAGGAATTACTTGAGATATACAGAGATTAAATAACTTCTCTAGAGTTATTCCACTCTTAAGTCAAATGCAGGATTAGACCCAGGCCTTCTTAACTCCAGGTCTAGAATTCTATTCACAATACTACACTGACTCTCTGTAGTGTGTTATGTGAGATATGAAAAAAATCTAATTAAGACCCTACTTCTTTAGTCCATCTGAGCATTGCCTAGCTTCAATATTCAAGGCTTTTCATGAAGACTTGTTGATTTCTATGCAAACTCAGTGCTGACAATTAAGTAGTACTTTCTGGATACAAAGTGCTAGGCACACACTTTCTCATTTGATCCTGGCATTACTTGTAATGCCATTTCAGAATGACCAAATTCATATGCCATTGGGATTCTTGTCTATTGATATGGACAAGGCACAAGATTTCTTTGTAAAAAAAGTCTCCCATTCTGATACCTAGACAGAGTGCTAGACTCAGAGTCAGGAACGCTTCTGGCACTTCCCTGCTTGGTGCTGTAGCAAACTATTTCATCTCTCTAAGTCTCAGTTTCCTCATCTGTAAAATTGGAATAAGAATACCTGCTGTACCCACTTTACAGGATTGTTAGGGTTAAATGAGCTAATCAAGCGATAACCATTTATTAAACCCCTACTGTTTGCCAGGTCCTGTGCTAGGTACTGAAATCCAAAGACAAAAACAAACTAGCTCTGGCCCTCAAGGAGCTTATATTTGACTGGATAATGAACACAAAGTATTTTGTAAACCTTAATACTCTAGCAAAATGTCAGTTAATATTTTTGTGTAGTTTCTCAGGGTGGACTGAAAATATTTTTGCCATTAATACTTGTTCAGGGGATTGACTGGTTAGGAAGGCATCTGATCTGTTTGAAGCACAAAATAATCCCCAAACAATATGGGTGAGTAGTCAACGTTCTATCTCCTTGTGAGCCCCTAGCTCCAGTAGGTATCAACCTGGGCATAGCCCCTACATGATCCCTCAACACCCTTCCCTCCTAGCAATCTTAGGCATGATGACATTATTAATCCCTGGCACCTCAAAGCAATTACATCCCAAGGCAAAGCTGTTTAAATATGAACTCAGATGTGTCAGCAGAAATGGGTTTCTGTTATATTTGGTGAGCACCCGGACCAGGGATGGAATTATTTACAGTGATCTCCCCAAATTAATTTTTTTGCTCAGTGATTTGCAAATTGTTAAATGATGAGTGGGACTGAAATGGAAGTTTTTGTATAATCACTATTGTCACTCATTACTTCTGCTATACTTCTCTCGTGCTGCTAATCTTGGCCAGGGAAGCATCCCAGACTCAGATTCAGAAGGGACCTCTGAGGTATCCTTGGCTAACCCGTACTTAATCAAGATTTCGCTTTTCAACATTGCTGACAAGTGGTCATCCAGCCTTCACTTGAAGACCTCGGGTGACAGAGCATTTGCTACCTCCTGAGGCAGTCCATTTAACTTTTGTCAAGCGAACCAAACTGGCCTCTAACCTGCGAATGGCTGGAGCCGAACAAAGCAGACCAGAGACAAGAGAGTCAGAAAGCAAACCACAGTTTCATTTCAAAGTGAAGTAAATGGCACGCAAACAAGGAGAACTAGACCAAAGTGCCAGGGCCCCAGTTCTAGTAGGGGGACCCACGTTAGCATAGGCAGATCTCAATTAGACTTATGGCTATGCAGTGAGCTGTAGCCCTGATAATGAGGGGGTAACAACAACAGTGCTACAAGTTTGATTCATAGTAGTTCTTTATGACTGGAACATAGATACAACAGGGGCTTGGTCAAGTTCAGAGAACACCTGGTGCTGGTCAAAGCAATATAATTATAGGAAGCAAATACATACAAATATGTGTATAAATATACAAATGTAGGAATTTGCTATAGCTGAGATCATCCAGAGGGTGAATGCAAAGGATTGTTGTTATGCCAAGTTTGGGGTACAGCTTGAGTCCTTAGCTCTGGAAAACAGGGTGTCTCCTAATAGCTTGACAATTCTAATGGTAACAAAATCTGTCCCTTTGTAACTTCTGCCTGTTGTTCCTGTTCTGTCCCCTGGCTCCAAGCAGACTGACATATTTAGTTTAATCCTTCTTTTATATTACACTTCTTTAATAAATTCCTTCCCTCCTTCTCCTGTCACCTTCTTTTCTCCAGGCTAAACATCCTCAGTCCTCTTGCCTACATGGTTATAATTTGAAAGGCAATGGAAGATTGTTCAAACAGTTCTTCTTTACCACCTGACCAATTATCTGAAACTGCTGTCTTGGTTAAAGATAATATGATGGAGTGGAAAATGTTATACCTGGAATCAAGAAATATCTGGGTTTGAATCCCAGTTCTAATATTTATTAGTAATATGCCTTTGGGTGAGTCACTTAACCTCAATTTCCACATTGGCAAGAAAGGGTACACCTTGAGGGACTTCTCATTTTCTGGTTTGGGGCTTTCACCCTGGTGATCTAGAAATGTCAGCTTCTGTCACTTCCTATAAAGGTAATCATCATCTCTCCACACAGGTTCACAAGGCTCAAAGCATGAATAATTTATTTACAAGCTAACAACAAATTGGATTTACTTCTGAGTTCATTAAAAAATTACCTATAGCCCTCCAGCAGCCAATCCTCCTCTAGAGGCCTCTATAGTTTCTATGACTTAGAGAATTGCCCTTGGTCAGGCTCCTATGAGGGACAAGTAGAGTTGTGGCCTCTTGGTGCCTTTCTGCAGCTTTGCTGAACTAGCCACTGTTCCCCCAAATGCTCCTGTTGGAGGCAGATCCTGGACATTAATGTACAGATTTTTAATCTTCCCACTAGTAGGTATTGGTTATTTTGAAGAATGTTTGTCACTGCTCTCGGTTCCTGAAAACTTGACTTGTTCATGCCATGGCCGTCTGGTCTGATGGTATGTCATCACCAGGGCTCTGCGTATGAATCTTGAGTTTTCCAAGATGGATCCTTGTTTTGTCCCAACAAGGTCCTTCCACTACATTGCCAAACGATGAAGAATTGAAATTGCAAAGAGTAATGGAGAGGTGACTTTTGTGCAGGGAGGGGTAGAAAGAAATGATCAAGGAAATATACTCACAGAAAGTGGTGAGCCAGGTATGTAGCTGGAATCTATAACAATTTACTTCAGTTCAGTAGATGTTTCTTATTGCTTACTCTGTGGGACACTGTCCCTGGTTCTGAAGACACAGAGATAAAGACAAAACACTATTGTTTTGTTGGCTAATGAGTTTGCACCTTACTAGGGGATTGAACGAGCACAGAGATGATAGCTTATAGATCACATTAACTTTTAGATCACGTTAATGTCTGAAAAATGCTTTAAATAATTTTATTTGATCCTTACTACTATCCCAATTCAGCTAGGTAGTTTTATCTCCATTTCCCATGTGAGAAACCTGGGGTTCAGGGATGTTAAGTGACTTGTTCATTCTCACACAGCTAGTAAGAATTGGAGGCAGGATTTGAACTCAGGAAGATGATTCTTCCTGATTCCAGGCATGGCATTTTATCCACTGTACCACTTAGCTGTCCCTAGTTTTCCTGAATGCCAGAATTAATAATACTTGACAGTTCTCTCCTTGTGGTAAGTACATGTTGACTTGGTAGCTGAAATTTAAAAGGTTTTAAGCTCTTTGGAGACAAGTTTTCCATAATTAGAAGGAATTAATATTTTCCATAATGAGATTGGCAAGTTGGTTCTTAGACCACAGGACCCATATTGATCACAGAAAATAGTGGGCTTATTTAAATGAATAAGTAAATAAATGAATAATGAATAATTATTCCTTCCACCCTTTTGGTCATGAATAATAATAATAACCCCACATTTGTAGAGTCCTTTAGAGTTTACAGTGGGCCTTTACCATGATCCCCACTTGATAGATGAAGTAAGGTGTAGAGGGAGTGACTTATCCATCATCCTAAGACCAGGTAGTCTCTGAGATAGGGCTAGAACCTAGATTGTCTGATTTCAACTCCAGTACTCTTTCCATTACATCATGCCATCCAGGTATGGTGAGGAGCAGCATAGCAGACAGTAGGTAGCAGAACAGAGTTCAAATCTTGCCTCTGACATAGTCTCACACAGGCTCTGGACAAGTCATTAACTTCTTAGTGTTCTAGGTAACTCTCTAAGTCTCTAATTTGGAGAAATAGTGCTAACCTACATTGGTAGAAGGAACTTCCTCACCTCCTCCAGGCTCTCCATACCAATGAAATCAGAGGTCCAGTGTCTGTTCATGGTACCTAGAAAAAAATCCATGAGATTTGTGGTGCAATAGTGACCATTTTTGGTTTATGTTTTCTTTAAAGATGAAGTGAGACAGTGAATTTCTACGAGAACTAGCCCATGAGTTATGATTCTGCTTCTCATCCGCAGAGAAAAGTCTTTCATTGGCAGATGAGTTGTAACCTCTTAGACTCAGCTGATGTTATATTCCCAATGGTTTTCTAGTCCTTTGGAACATAAAGTTAGAACTGACCTCAGCTGGAAGCTCTAGGCTGGGTGTAGGGTGTGACCACAGTTTTCATAACTGCTCACTTCTCAGATGTCTGCTTTATGTAGGGTTTGTGGAGACTGTAATGAAGACACAAGGGATGAAGGAATTAGTCTCCAACATTGTAGAGGCTGCAACTGTCATGCTCCTCTCAGCTTCCCTTAGTCTTTCTCTCACCACATACAAACTAGCCTGATGCAAAATATAACCGTTCCCTTCCAATAGCTGACTTCTATACATATTCTGGTGAAAGGTCTTGGTAATAAGCCATCACCCAGTTCAGCTATTTCTTTTTCCTTTCCCTCCTCACTCCTACAGGGGGACATCCATACCACTTTCTGACTCTGTGCTTTCAATACCTATTCTTCCTGGGCCAGGGAGGTGGCACAGTGGATAGAGTACTGGCTCCAGAGTCAAGAGGACCTGAGTTCAAATCTGGTCTCTGACACTTTCAACTTGTGTGACCCTTGGCAACTCACTTTGACCCTGTCCGTCTCAGTTCCTCTTCTGTAAATTGATCTGGAGAAGGCAAGCCACTGCAGTATCTTAGCCAGGAAAACTCCAAATGGGGTCATGGAGAGTCAGACACAGCTGACACAACTCAATAACCACAACCCATTCTTCCTACGATACTGGCAATTTAAGCTTTACTCTGAAGGGAGTAAGTGTTTATAGAATGCCTACTATGTGACAGGCACTGTGTTAAGTATTAAAAGATAATATTTCATTTAATC